>NC_030828.1:9937048-10247048 GCF_001704415.2 Capra hircus
GTAGATGGATGAACGGATAAAGAAGATGTGCGATATAAAATATTCCCCAACCCCGATGAAATATTATTCAGCTATGCTGTGCTTAGCTGCTCAATCGTGTCTGCCTCTTTGCGACCCCATGGACTGCAGCTCACCAGGCTCCTCTGTTCATGGGGATTCTCCAGGCAAGAATACTGGAGTGGGTTGCCATGCCCTCCTCTAGGGGGTCTTCCTAACCTAGGATCTAACTTAGGTCTCCTGCATTGCAGGCAGATTCTTTACCATCTGAGTCACCAGGGAAGCCCCAGTGAGAAAGCTATGAGAAAGAAGGAAATCCTGCCATGTGCAACGACATGGTTAAACCCTGAGAACTATGCTAAGAGAAATAAGTCAGACACAGAGAGACAAATACTGTAAGGATCTCACTTATATGTGGAACTTAAATAAGTCATATTCATAGAAACAAAGAGTAAAATGCAAGCACCAGGGGCTGAGGGCTTGGAGAAATGGGGAGATACTAGTCAAAGGATGAAAACTTCCAGCTATAAGATGAAAAATTTCCAAGGATCTAATGTATGGCATGGGCTTCCCTGGTGGCTCAGAGGTTAAAGTGTCTGCCTACAATGCGGGAGACCCGGGTTCAATCCCTGGGTCGGGAAGATCCCCTGGAGAAGGAAATGGTAATCCACTTCAGTATTCTTGCCTGGAGAATCTCATGGATGGAGAAGTCTGGTAGGCTACAGTCCATCGGGTCGCAAAGAGTTGGACACGGCTGAGCAACTTCACTTTGCTTCATTTCAATGTATGGCATAGTGCTTATAGTTAACAGTACTGCATTATATACTCAAAAATTGCTAAGAGAGTAGATCTTAAACAATCTTACCATACACACATAAGTGTTGCTGTATATAGGTGTGTCAAATCATCATTAGTACACTTTAAACTTACGCAGTGTCAATTACCTCTCAGTAAAGTCAGAAAAAACCAAAAACCTTTTCAATCTGAAAGTATTCTTTTGTATTATTGCAATAGCTAACATTGATCAAAGGTTGAATATGTACCAGGCATAGAATGGGAGGCTCTGACAGGCATTGTTTCATTTAATAGAAGAAATAGATGGGGAAACAGTGGAAACAGTGTCAGACTTTATTTTTTTGGGTTCCCAAATCACTGTAGATGGTGACTGCACCCATGAAATTAAAAGACGCTTACTCCTTGGAAGAAAAGTTATGACCAACCTAGATAGCATATTCAAAAGCAGAGACATTACTTTGCCGACTAAGGTCCGTCTAGTCAAGGCTACGGTTTTTCCAGTGGTCATGTATGGATGTGAGAGTTGGACTGTGAAGAAGGCTGAGCGCCAAAGAATTGATGCTTTTGAACTGTGGTGTTGGAAAAGACTCTTGAGAATCCCTTGGACTACAAGGAGATCCAACCAGTCCATTCTGAAGGAGATCAGCCCTGGGATTTCTTTGGAAGGAATGATGCTAAAGCTGAAACTCCAGTACTTTGGTCACCTCATGCGAAGAGTTGACTCATTGGAAAAGACTCTGGTGCTGGGAGGGTTTGGGGGCAGGAGGAAAGGGGGACAACAGAGGATGAGATGGCTAGATGGCATCACTGACTCGATGGACATGAGTCTGAGTGAACTCCGGCAGTTGGTGATGGACAGAGAGGCCTGGTGTGCTGTGATTCATGGGGTTGCAAAGAGTCGGACATGACTGAGCGACTGAACTGAACTGAATGTTTGTGGGATCTGCTCTGTAGACTTGTCTACAAGTATCATCAAGAGTAGTGTGGCAGTTGCTAGACAGCCATCGAGAGAGCAGATGGTCTTGCCCAGATATCTTTCTGGATTTAGACAGTTGATATCCTTTTGGGAGGAATTTGCATCACCTACACCTATAATCATCTATGTTCAAAATATGTAATATTTGCATGTCAACTTTTGTTCAAGTGAGAGCCAATCCATTTGATGCCTTATATAATTTTAAAAATCCTCTCAAGACAAAAAAGCAGTTTTTTTCAAAGCAAAACAGGATCATTTCATTCGTTATAGCTATTTATTTAAAGGGAGAATTATCTTTAAAATGCTTCATAGTCACTCATCTCTGTCAAGTATCTTTTTCGGCAAAGCTGTTTAAGTCTTTTCGGAATTACCCTGTGCTGCTTTCAAATGTTCTTGGATTTACTTGCTGCCTGACTCATTAGGCTTTCCTGGTGGCTCAGCTGGTAAAGAATCCGCCTGCAATGCAGGAGACGCCGGTTCGATTCCTGGGCTGGGAAGACCTACTGGAGAAGGGATAGGCTACCCTTCCCAGTATTCTCTGGCTTCCCTGATGGCTCAGATGGTAAAGAATCTACCTGCAATGTGGGAGACCTGGATTCAATCCCTGCATTGGGAAGATCCCCTGGAGAAGGGAACGGCTATCCACTCCAGTATTCTGGACTGGACAATTTCATGGACTGTATAGTCCACAGGGTCGCAAAGAGTTGGACACGACTGAGTGACTTTCGCTTTGTTAGGCATGCGTGGTCTTCTGCTACCTGCCAGGGGTTAGTGAATATTCCTTCTATAAGGTGAAAGGAGGAACATGAGTGATGCCTCTGCAATAGGCTAAAAGTACTTGCTAGGAGAAAGAGGTGGGGGTGTTCAATGTCCTCCTCACCTGTTACTGTTGTTCCGTTGCTAAGCTGTGTCTGCCTCTTTGCGACTCCATGGACTACAGCACATCAGGCTTCCCTGTGCTTTCACTCTCTCTTGGAGTTTGCTCAGATTCATGTCCATTGCGTTGGTGATGCTATCCCCACTAACCTGGCAAGTTAGTTAAGTAACCATGAGGAGGATGCTATGACTATAACAATGATGATGAAGATGATGACAGCGGTGCTGGTGGTGTTAGTGACAAATGAGTGTCTCAGAAAGTTGGAAAACTGCTTTGCGTAAATATTTTACTTAATCCTCTCATCAACCAAGTGAACTCAGTGCTCATACATTCATTTGTGAAGAATGTACCCGAGCGTCAGCCTCTGCACCGGAGAAGCTGGGATTTGAACCCAGGTCAGTCTAATTCCAGACCTTGGGCTTTATGTTTCTACATGGCACTAACTTAATACCTTGGTGCCGAGATTCCTGTCTAAGGGACAAGGTAAGTCAGCTCTATTATCTTTAGTACTCCTATGATTTAAATGGAGCTATCTTTATTTGAACGGTATCTATAAATGAACTGGAAATTCTCCTCATGTCACACAGTTGGAAAAAGTACTGTTACATAAATGTCATGAAGGAGGAGCAGGTGAAGAGTCCGTCTGTGAGTGAGAACGCAGCACGGCCCAGAGGAGGGAACCTCTGTGTGGGGCGGGCCTGGCCTGCTCCTGGCCCCACCCTGCCAACTGTGTGATCTGCTGTGATCTTACCCTTGTTCAGTCTCAGGTTCCCCTCACTTAGAGGTGGGGCTAAAGATAGCCACCTTGAAGGGCTACTGGTACCCATGGAGAAGAAAAATTACAAGTATCTACAGTGCCTGTCAAGGAAAGTGCAACATTGCCACTACTCAAAAATGGTCGTAAGGTCCTATGGTGGTAATGACCATTTTACCTTCCTGCTTACAAGCCACTAGTTTCAGTCACATCTGGGGATAAAGTTATAACGCCTCAACTCAGCATAAAATAGCTGTTCCTGATCTCATCCCTGCCCACGCCGTCAGGCCTGTTTTTAGCCATTCTCCCTCTCACCGGGTTTTTGATTGCTCAAATGGTTTAAACATTACCTTTCTACCCCAGGACCTTTGAACATGCTGTGTCTGTGGCTTTCTATTAACTCACTACTTGTTCTTGTCTTTGAGGTCTCAGGTTAAATGTAGCTTCCCCAGGGAGCCTTCCCTGAACCCCAGAAATCATCAGGCCCCGTTTAATATATTCCCGTAAGCTTTTCTTACTTGGGATACTCCTCACAGTGGTAATTAAGTACTTAATGCATCATTACTTGTTTAATGTCTGTCTCTTCGCTAGGATGTAACCTCCAAGGGCAGCAAGCCCATGCTCTAGCTCCAGCTCCTTTCATAGGGCTCCATTCATAACTGGTATTTGATGCGTGCTTATGGAGTGAATGAATAAAATAATGAGTGAGTTGATGAATAAAGCATTGCCTTCTTTAAAAGATTCCTCTTGTCATTTCTCAACCTGTTTTGCTTGAAGGAAGATCATGGGCTATGAGCCATGAGACTTTTACCAAAGTCACAGATTTTTAGCCAAAGTTGTGTCCTTTTCACTCCTGATGAGAACAAGACTTCCTGAGGGACTGTTTGTTACCTGTGGCACAGCAGGCAGCCTTGTGTACCCAATGAGCCGCATGCACTCTGACCAGAGTGATACACTGGGTGATAAAAAGATACTACCTCCGTGAAACAGATGCTCCATTTTACGACGGAAGTAGAGAAGCTGAAGGCTGCAGGTGCGGGCTAGGCTGATACGGGCTCTGTGGAGGATCATTAAGAGCCTCCTTAGAAATGTGGGTTTACTCTGTGTTTAATCAGCCACAGGGAGAAGAAATGGCTTCATTTCAGCTCGATGAGAGCCAGATCACAAAAGGAAGATGGATGGCCAGTACAGTCCATCACTGCAAGCATATTGTCTTAATTTGAAGGGACAGCCTGGCACTCGTACTAATCAAGCAGGAAAGTACAACATGGTTAGCATGGAGGATGGGCCAGTTTAACTCCCAGCATGCCCCTTAAAGAAAAGCTCTCATTTGTTTCCTTAATTAATATTTTAAGGAAAGTGAGAACCATAAAACACATGACTTAATCACTTAAGAAGTTCCCCGGCTTGGAATTCATGATGTTTAAGGGAGGACTTTTTATATGCAAAACTTCTAAACCTCTAACAATAAAGAAGTATTGCAACCAATGAATGAAGTGCCTTAGGAAGGACAGTCCATTTGCTGGTGGCTTTACTTACCTGGTCATATTTGCAGCTGACTGCAAAAAAGGCTACAAATAGAGACACGGTCCTGTGGATTGTGTGGTTACCTGATGGTTGCTCAGAGGCTCCTGTCAGTGGCTTGGACCTCTGTTCGTCTTAGGTCCTCGAGAGCTCTCCTTGGGGAGGCATGTGAAATGAGATTCAGCTCAGCTCAGCTCAGCTCACTTTGCTTCTTGATCGCCTGAAAATGCCAGAAAAGGGATTTGAAGCTTGGGTGGGAGCCGTGACACAGATCTGAACTCAGAGTCCTTGCCAAACCCCTCTTATTTGAAGTTGGAGCAGGTAATGAGTAGTTTGGGTACTTACAAACAAGTGGATGTTTTAGAATCATTTGGTGTGTATCACATCCGTGTTTTTCTGAGATCCCTGGAGCCTTAGCACAAAGAGCTTTCACCGCCCTCCCCACCCCAATGACTATTTTCCAGATGTTCTGAAACAATGTCAAATGACCCAGTTTACCCCTGGGAGGTTTAGAAGGGGGCATTTATGGAGAGACTGGTGAGGGAGGCTGAGATACTCACTCAGCAGCTAAGTCCTAGATAATCTCCCACGAACGTGGTATCGGATGGTACTTTACCTAAGGCACACTGAGGATGGTTTTTAGAAAACGATATGCTAAACACTCCTACAGTGAAGAAGAAACTTAAGAAGCTTAACAATGGATGTAGAAATATTATCATCGGCTATCGAGGTAACAGTATCCAGTCATTCCTCACCTACAGGCGCAGATTTAGGCTTAAGCAGATGAAGACAACATGGAAGAAGTGTGTGGTCTTAGAGTGTTTAAACATCAGCCAGTCAAGGCAAAGGACTCTCTGTTAACATAAACCCTGAACATGTGTCTTTTGCTTTTTGCACCGACTCTCATGAATTATAGAATCACAACTGCAGAAATGAAAGTAGCATATCGAGGTGGGCAGGGATAAATTAGGATGTTGGGATGAACAGATACTCATGCTTGCTTCCCTGATGGCTCAGCAGGTAAAGAACCCACCTGCAATGTGGGAGATGCAGAAGACGCAGGTTCAATCCCTGGGTCGGGAAGATCCCCTGGAGAAGGAAATGGCAACCCACTCTGATATTCTTGCCTGGAGAATTCCATGGACAGAGGAGCCTGGCGAGCTACAGTCCAAAGGGTGCAAGGAATTGGACTTGACTGAGTGCCTGAGCACACAAGCACTACCATATATAAAATAGATAAATAACAAGGACCTACTGTACAGCATAGGAAACTATATTCAATATCTTATAATAACCTACAATGGAAAAGCATCTGAAAAAAGAATATATGTATGTGTGTGTATATATATATAGAGACAAGGAAAGGGCACCCCACTCCAGTATTCTGGCCTGGAGAATCCCATGGACAAAGGAGCCTGGTGGGCTGCAGTCTGTGGAGTTGTAAAGAGTCAGACATGACTGAAGCGACTTAGCATGCATGCGTATATATATTCATATGCACACACATATATGTAACTGGATCACTTTGCTGTATATCTGAAACTAGCACAACATTGTAAATCAACTATACTTTGTACAAAACCAACAAATAGCAAGAGGCATCCTGTGGCTTTGTACAGACCTTTATGAGGAAGTAATAACATTGAAACAAGAGAACCATAATTTGCAGTTAGGAAATTGTTTCATTCTCTGCACATGGGCAGCACTTGCCAGAGCAGTCCCCAGGATCGGAACCCAGCTCTTTAACCACAGGATGGAAGCAAGTCATTCGCGAGGAGAAGCGGTACATTGCCTTATGCATACGTGGGTACTCAGTTGCTTCAGTCATATCTGACTCTTTGTGACCCCATGAATGGTAGCCTGCCGGGCTCCTCTGTCCATAGGATTCTCTGGGTAAGATTACGGTGGGTTGCCATGCCCTCCTCCAGGGGATCGTCCAGACCCAGGGACTGAAGCTGCATCTCTCATGTCTTCTGCACTGGCAGGCCAGTTCTTTACCACTAGCGTTAGCTGGGAAACTCCACATTGCCTTATACCCACTCTTATATTAAAAAATCAAACAAACCACCAATTCCTTCCAAACGTGGACATCAGACAACATGTCAAAATCTGGCAAGAAGGTAGGCTAACTCTTCCATAGCACATCTGCTGCATGTAGGTGGCGTTCAGCGGAATCAGTTCCCCCAACACCCCAAAGTAAGCAACGTGCCAAAGCCTGGATGGGAAAAGTACTTCATGATCTACAGTGTGTCAGTCACCCAGCGGCTGCCAGTGCAAAACGACAGCCTTTCCTGGCACCAGCTTCACGATCGCTGGCACTGAACTCAGGGCAGCCGTCCTGCCGGGGTCCTCTATACACGCAAGGGAAAGGGAACACGCGTGAGGGCTCCTAGTCTCTGCAGAGCTCAGGATGCCTGCTGATTGCCCCGATGTTTAGCAACAGACTCTTAGGCTGCAACACACCACCAACTCAGGCTAACCGTCCTTTCCCTGAGTTCAGAAATAGATACCCCTCATCTATTGCAAGGCTGGGAATCTAGGCCTGTGCTGGAGGGTTTGCCTGACTCCAGCTCTGGTAAAGAAGCAGAACTCCACTCTTCACGAAGACTTGGATGCCCACGTGAGATGAGATAGCCGCCTGCTGATTTGCTCACACGTGGTCTGGAGCAGAAAAGACTGAAGCTTCTTACTCGAATGTGTCATCATCGGTGCTTTTCTGATTCCTTCCACTGATCTGCTCATAGTTAGAAACATGACTTACATTATCCTTATCTTAACATCCTGAACCATCAGTGTTGCTATTGATCATCAAATTAGTTACTTCCTCTCATTTCGGATCCACTGACAGTTTCGGATGGTTTGAGTTGAGTGGGTTGGACAAGGGGAAATAGGCGATTTCCTTTGCCTCTTGTAGAGTTAATCTCTCATCCAGATACTGCTAAAGCGTCTCTTTCAACAGAGGTCTTTATTCCTAGTTTAGCAGCATAACTATAAGGAACGAGTTTCTTCTTTACAAGGCTACAACTCAAAGTCCAAATGATAGATGATTTCCTGGTCCTGAAGAAGACACTTAAGCACTTATATTTCTTTCAACAATTTATTCCAGTTCGAACAAGACAGTCCATTTCTCATGTAAGCATGGAGCAAACAAGTTATGTGTGTTAAAAAATATTGTATGGCATTCTTTCAAGTATTGGATTAGAAGGACTTAGAATGTTGCCAACCAGAAGTAGTATTTTTTGAGTGTCCACCATCTAATATTTGGGGGCCTCTCTGTCTGCTGACTTCCCAGGTGGTGCAGTGGTAAAGAATCTGCCTGTTGATGCACGAGACAAAGGAGGCAAGGGTTCTATCCTGGGTCAGGAAGATCCCCTGGAGAAGGGAATGGCAATCCATTCCAGTATTCTTGCCTGGAAAATTCTACAGAGAAGACTGGCAGGCGACAGTCCACGGGGTCACAAAGAGTCTGCCACAACTGAACGACAGAGCCTGCACACACTCCTGTCTGCATGAGCTTTCTCTGTTCTTGAAAGTCCTGTTTAGGTCTGCCGAGAGAATAGACTTTCTTACCAAGGATCGTTGGATGCTTTCTTGATTTACTCCAGTGGCCCCAGTAAAGGAGATTTCTAGTTCTTAATCCCGTTTTTCTTTGTTATGTATGGACCTCTCTGCCTCCTCTCACAGCCTGTCTACCTACCAAATAACTATTTGGGCTGCTCAGGGAGTCAGGATGGCCCAGAATCTAGAACGTATCCACAGCTTCATCCAGCTGTGGAAGTTTCTCTTTCCCCTCCCTTCTCCAGGGGATCTTCCCAACCTGGAGATTGAACCCGGGTTTCCTGCATTGAAGGCAAATTCTTTGACATCTGAGCCACCAGGGAAGCCATCTCTTTTCCCCTAAGTAGAAATATTTGTTTCAACTAACATGTTTTATTAAGTGTGTTGCGTCATCACTGTTAAAAATATAAATTCTGCTGCAACTATTGCCACAAGGAAAGATTTGTAAATATCTGGAAAAAGAGTCCTTTTTCACCCCCAATACAAATAGCTAAGTTAGCGTATGTCTTTCTAAAATATCTTTCTTTATAAAAATCATCCCTTTCCTTCCTTCCTGATCTGTCAAAAGAGGTACATTTGCCGATGTTCTCCACCCAAGGGGGAAGCATTATATATTTTGCCATATGTACTTGGCCCAGAGAGAATCAAAGTGGCTGTAACAGCTTTGATCATAGCAGTGATCTGAATAATCTTGTGAAAGATTTTTTCAACCAACAGGTCTTTGGGGGAACTGAGACAGGCTTCTTGTATGGGTGCCTCTCAAGGGATCAGTTAGGATCAGAAGTGATCGATGCTTCTCCTCTATACTCATAGTCTGTAATGAGAGACCACGTTGCCCAGGAGTCTCACCCTACATGAAGCCTCCCTTAAAGGCTGAGCCATCCTATGCTAAAGAGGAGCAACTGCCACTCAGAAACACTTTCATTAATGTCTTTCTGTATTGCATGAACCTAAGACTCATCTGAGCCACGTGTTATGAGAAAATTCATGCGCCATCACAGCGAAACAGCTGTGTTGCCGCAGTTACTGACTTCTGAAAGATGTTAAGGGAAGATATTTGTTTTGAGCCAGTTGTTTTGGCTACAACTTCCCCTTCAGGTTTTCGTATCATGATGTCTCCTTCTGGTCCTGTAACTGTTACCTTGTTTCTCTGATAGGAGTGGGGGGAAACCAAGACCAGTCCTTTCTGGCTCCTAATCAGAAGGTTGGTGGACATGACAATATGCCAAGAATTATTTCTGGTGGGGCCCGAACAGCAGAGGAAGTGCCTCTGTAGAATGGCTCATTCTAACAGAAGATAGCTATGCCTGACCTGGCTTTTATGACAGATGTCAAATATATTGAAGCATGTTGTGAAGCAGATCAACTTATTGGCAAAGAAACGGAAGACCATCAAGAAGGAGGGTGGCCAGCTTTCCTGTCTCTGTGCAGACACGGCAGTGAGTCTGATGGAGGGCCAGTGGGTGGAGAGAAGGGAGACCTTGGCAAGTTGTCTGAATTGCTGCCTTGTCCACACCAGTCTTGTCAATGAAAATTCCCAAACCACAGAAGTTGTTGGGAGAATGCAGGGCAGGATGGAGGACCAGGGTGGGGGACTAAGGCGACAGGGGCCACCCTGAGAGCAAGCACCTCTTCCATGTAGCATCTTAGGTGCCTCCTGGGCCTGCTCAAGAAATGTTGGTTCTTCGGCTCTCCTTCCTGGGTTCAGTTCAAGAAAGACTCCTTGAGGGTCCACCGTGTGCCAAGCACAGTGCTGGGCGTTGGAGATGAGTGTTAATACCACCCGGGGTTCAACTCAAATCTGACCCCAGTCACAGAGCTCTCTGCCTCCTTCTGTGTCCCTCTACCTTGGGAGAACATGGGGTATTTGGGTGACTCATTAGCTGCTGAGTGGTCTGGCATAAGTTGATCGACTTCTCTGAGCCTTGTTTTCTTCAGTCACGAGAAGGACACTTGGACTCCTGGCTCATAGGGTTGAGAATATTGTACTTAACAGTGTGATTGTGCTTTGCTAAAAAGACCAGCTAGGGAAGCTCTCTAAGGGGGAGTGATGACTAGCTCACTATTCACCTCTTATCTCATCAAGGCTACTTTTCAGGCAATTTATATCACCCTCCACTGAGATTATCTGCTGTTAGATTACAAGATCCTGGTACCCTTGGTCCTGAGCTTACTTAGTCAAATATGACTATCAGAAAACCTTGGGACAAATGAATTATGAAAAGGCCACTTTTCCTTCAAATGGTTATAGCCAGCACCCAGGTGTTCTGCTTGGTTAGAGAATAAACTGGGTTATCAGCTGTGTCTTTAGCGGGGCACCCTTGTACTGTGCACAACCCACATGACCGCCCATGGTGAGCCTGCCAGTACTTCACATGGTGCTTGGCCCAAATGACATATCTAAATGTTTTTATACTCAATTTATTATAGTCACTGTTGTGCCCAGAATGATGGCATTACATTTTCAAGAAGATTACTTTAGCCATTGGATAGACTTAATGGATAAATTACAGATAAAATGTAAAAAGTCACAACAACGGGTTCTTCTCTCCTTTTAAAATGTTTCTTCCTTTAAGTCAATCATGGAAATAATATAGTATTGGATTTTGTCTGGGTTTGCTGGACATAAAGGGTACACGGTTGTTGTTTCTTTGCTTTAAGTTTTTGTGACCGTGAACTATGGGAAATCAACACTGATATGGACTAGGAGAAAAGCAAGGAGGTAACACAAATTATTAAAGAAGGACAGGTATGTCTTTATAGATCTGGGTTCCCCATGATTAGGGAAGGGAGATGAAATAGAGAAATTGAGACTTGCAGGGAAAATTCCTTGTGATATGGAATATTTGTTGGTTTAACTCTCTTCCCTTTGCTTATTCTGTCTAGATAGTTTAGTTGCTAAAAGTAAAATTCTTGTTAGATGGAAGAGCTGAACAGTTTCATATTTATATAGTCCATTTTGTAGTAGTAACATGGAGAGAAATCTCAAGAATGCAGATCTACACAGATTTCATCCTCCACACCAGCTTCCAGGGTGGTCAGATGCTTTTTCTGTGGAGCAGAAAGTGCAAGTCTCTCTAGAAGGAAAAAAACCAAAAACCAAAACAAAAACCCAGAATCTAGCTTTATGTAAATGACAAAGGAATGGGGTAAAAATGGAACTCAAAAATGGAATTGCTTTGTATGTGGGGCAGTCAACTTTAGTGAGATCGTAATGATTAGATTTTTAGCTTCGGGAAGCAGTGTGATGGTGTAACTGCCTATCTCTTAGGCGTGCTTGAGGTATCAAAGGAAAAACGATTTTTCATTTGAATCTAGAAAATGTAGACTCTGTCACTGGGCTGAAGGAGGAGCAAATGGTTTTTCAACCACAAGAGGATTCCACAAATTCATATTCTTTTCGATTCCTCATTCTGATCCCCCACCCCGCCTGGCTCCTTTTATTTCCCTTTGAATTTGTGTTAAATTCATTACAGGCTCTTAAAGGAGAAAGGTTCTCAAGGGTTTAATAGAGATGTTAGATGCTATGAATAAAAAAAGGGGGGTAGGGAAGAGGAATTCACCATGGCTTCTTTGAACTAAACTGTAGATCATCTCAAGTGCTTTTCCCCCTTTTGGAGAAAAATATACCCTTCTCCTCCAGGAAGCTCAAAGTCTCAAAGGCCTATATTAACTTGATCTTTGGGAATAGTGTTTTAATTTTTTCCATAATCATCATGCAAATTGATCATGATAATCTCTGGGAAGGAAAATAAGTGAACCAATGGCCTCATTAACTCCAATGCTAGGGGGACCCACTTTCCTAAGAGCTGGTACCCTCACCCCACACTGGCCCAGGCCTTCTTTGTACGTGACTTGGTCCAGTCCCAAGCATAAGCTGTGACTTCTTCCGTCCCTGACCTGTTTAAATTGCCTTATGCATTTTACTTCTTTAAAAAATAATGGGGGAATAATTTGAAAGGTCCCAACCTTATAAAAGGGATGCTTTTGTTCTCTAGGTTCCAACCAACATCTCCAACTGTGCTGTGACAGGACCATACCACCGATGGACATGTTTCATTCGGGCCTTACCTTAGTGACACTGAGGTCTCAATATGCTTTGGACAATAAACTGAGTCAGTCGGGATTAAAATGTGTGACTGAGATGCCTAATTCTGAATGCTACTCTGTTGAATTAGGAGGGCTTTTTTTTTTTTTTAAAGAGGGTGTTTGTTTTGATTTTAATTTAACATGGAGAATGGCAGAGACAAATAGATCTGTCCAAAATAAACTGAGTAACAAATTTTTGAGCTGTGGTGGTTATTAATTTCATGCAAGTGGCTCCTCTTTTTATTTTTATAAAGTGTAAAATTCAAGAAGCAGAACCAAATATACTTTTATTGATTGCCTGCTAGGTGCCAAGCAAGGTGTTAAATGTTTTCAAATGCTGCCTTATTTATCCTTGTCTTACAGATGAGGAAAAGGGGATGGGAAGAGGCGAAATAGGTTGCCCTGCTGGAAAACAGCCCCATCATTTACAGATCTGCCTCACCGCTGAAAAGTATTTGACACAATTGCTTGAAAATTAACTTCCTTGGAGCATCAAGGTAGACTGTTTCTCAGTGGACCTTGTCCTTCCAGTGAGTAGTGAGGAAGTTACTAGAACTCTTGGAGCCACTGGGTCCTGCGTGTCTGGATGAGGACAGTAGGTGTCCAGTACTATGCCTTGTGCCCACTATTACCTTCCACTGATTAACTATCCATGGCTGAAAAGTCGGTATCTGGTGAGTGAGTGCATGCTAAGTCGCTTCAGTCATGTCTGACTGCGACTCTATGGACTGGAGCCCATCAGGCTCCTCTGTCCATGGGATTCTCCAGCAAGAACACTGGAGTGGGTTGCCATTCCCTTCTCCAGGGGATCTTCCCAACCCAGGGATCAAATGCGAGTTTCATGTCTCTTGCATTGACAGGCAAGTTCTTTACTACTAGCACCACCTGGGACGCCCAGATTATCTGTATCTGTATAAGCAAATCACTTTGCTGTATACCTGAAACTAATACAACGTGCGAATCAACTATACCAATATAAAATAACAAATTTAAATAACAAAAGAAAAACATTAAAGCTAAGGAAAAGAGAAAGAATATGGCAGGGCTTCTTACTGAGGTGGTTTCTCTTGTGGTGGAGCTCAGGCTCTAGGGTGGGCGGGCTTCAGTAGTTGCCGGGCCAGGGCTCGGTAGCTGCAGATCCTGGGCTCTAGAGCACAGGCTCAGTAGCGTGGTACTTGGGCTTACTTGCTCCGTGGCAGGTGGGATCTTACTGGACCAGGGATAGAACCCATGTCTTCTGCATTGGCAGGCAGATTCTTTGCCGCTGAGCTACCAGGGAAGCCCCAGGTGACTTTAAAGTCAATTTGATCTCTCTCAAGAAATTCTATAGTCAGTATGCATTGACACCTACTATCTGTAAGGTATTGCATTAGAAGACAATGAAATACACCTTCAAGAACCATTAGTTGAGTTTGGGCTACATGCTGGAAATTGTGCTATGAGCTCCAGGTACAAAGATAAAGGGGTCTGATTGCCTGATTAGGAGGGTGGCTTTCTGAACATACACAGTCAGTATTAGAATGATACCAAACAGCAGAGTGACTTGAAGACTTAAAGAAGACTTTGGAGATAGATAACACTTGAGCTGAGTTTTAAAATTGTTAGTAAGAGTTCTTCAGATGGAGATGTTGGGGGAAACACTTGCTATTTTGAGGCAACTTCATGTTTAACTTGATAAAGCAAGAGCATGTTATTGCCTTTGAAACAGCCATAACATGGTATGATTGGTGTGTCATGGAGCAGGGTTGGCGCTTCCATTCATTTACTGGCAGAATGGTATTTTCTCAGACTACGCTTAGAAGAACAATGGTTCCTTGAGATGCGAATTGGTATTGCCTGGGAAAACAGGAGGATTTTTTTTTTTTTAACGTTTCTATTATTATTATTATTTTTACTTTACAATATTGTATTGGTTTAGGATTGGAAAACAGGAGGTTTTAAGGTCAAATAAAATAGAGGGAACAATGGGTTAGGCTGTAACATTGGATTTTTTCTTTAAGACCTCAGACTCTTTAACATGTTGCTCTGCATGATTAATTTGCAAGAACTTGCCCTGAACCTCTTTGTCTCTCCCTTTTCATAGTGCACCCAGGGTTCCATGGATCTCACAGCGGAAAATACTGCTTTAAGATAGAGGCAGGTGTCACCTGCCTTTAAGAAGTGAATGGTTTCTATTTCAGAAAGGAAATTTGGGCACCTGGGAGGAAGAATGCCAATGATGACAGACCAGATGCAAGGCAGCTTATAACCAAATTGTTGAAATCTTCTAGGCAGAAGAAACAAATAGGAGCCAAAATTAAAGCACATAAGCCATGGAATGCAGTGGTGGAATGGAAAGAGACTCAGCAGGTAGCCTGGATACTTTGAGATCATATGGGGGGGGTTGATGAGAAAAAAACATATGAGGGTGATACCCTAGTGTCTAGTTGGGACACTTGGACAGTGAAGAGAAATGATAGGTAGAAGATGAGAAAATTAATTCCATTTGGGAATGATATCATTGAGGTGTCTATAAGAGCTCTCAATAGAGCTGGTCAACTCAGCCAAGGCTTGGGGACCTAATCCCCATCTCAAGACACACAGGATCATGGTTTTATTCTTCTATGATGCTTCAAATGACTATTATCCAAAGGTGTCTCAGGATTTACTGTAATTGTGTTGCTTAACAATCAATTTATGGAAATGCAGCTAATAGAGAGCTGTGTTTAATAGAAAGAGGAAAGTAAGTCAATGATTGACTGTATTTATTGAACTACTAGTGTGTTCCTAGCCTAGCAACTGTGTGTGTGTGTGTGTGTGTGCGCGTGTGTTTGTGTGTGTTGGTCGCTCAGTTGTGTCTCTTTGCAGCTCTATGGACTGTAGCCCACCAGGCTCCTCTGTCCATAGGATTCTCTAAGCAAGAATACTGGAGCAGGTAGCCATTCCCTTCTCCAGGGGATCTTTCTGACTCAGAGATCAAACTCTGGTCTCCCACACTGCGGGCAGAGTCTTTACTGTCTGAGATACCTGGGGAATCCTAGCAATAGGGGAAAGCAAGCAAACAAACAAAAAATAAAAAAATAAAAAAAGAAAGACAAGGAAAAGAAAAATACACAACCTTACTCAATAAGGTCTCAAGGACCTTATTGTCTAAAGCTTACAGAAAATGTTGCAAGTGGTTGGATTTCTCTGTTGGGATTTTTGGACATTCTGCTTGCTAGATGCGCATTCCCCAGTGGCTCAGGCAGTAAAGAATCTGCCTGTAATGCAGGAGACCTGAGTTTGATCCCTGGATCAGGAAGATCCCCTGGAAAAGGGAATGGTTACCCACTCCAGTATTCTTGCCTAGAGAATTCCATGGACACAGGAGCCTGGCAGGGTACAGTCCATGAGGTTACAAAGAGTTGGACACAACTGAGTAACTAGCAAGACGACTTACTAGATGAGCAAGGGCAAGTTATATAACTTCTTAAAGCTTAGGTGTTCTCATTTGTAAATTTTTATCTGTAGAATATTAGTATAGAAGTTGTGAGCATTGCTAGGGTTAAACTAAAATTTATTTACTGTATTTTGAATGAATAAAATAAATTTATTTAGGAAATAATGTATGCATTGTGATCCATTAATACATTATACTATTTTTATTTGATTTCCAGTTAATATCAAATAATAACTTGTCTATTTGAATTGCAAAAATCAAGCTGGTTTGAATTAAAGAAGTGTGAAAAATTCTTGGGTTGGCAAAATACATAATACTTTCGCAATTAAAAATAGGTAAAATGTGTTAAAAATAATGAAAAGTTCATATTTTAATTGAACTGGCTTTTCACAAGCCTATATTTTATGAAGCTTAATGAAACAAAAATTGAAATGGTGCCCATTATGAAATCTGTGTTAATTGTTATGATTCTCATAAAGTTCATATGATTCCAAAAAGTTTTGCAGTTACACCAACTCAAAATGTACTGTACTTGTCTTTCATTCTCTCTGGATATATTTTTGGTAATAAAGACCAGTTATGCACCTTGGCAAACAGAGCATTTGCTAAATTGAAAACTTCCTTTAAAAACACTAGAAACTTTGGACATGATACTGCCAAAACTGCAGGGTGCTTTTGCTAATCTGACAAAACTTTCTTTGTTCTTTCTGGCTTCCTCAAGAGCAAGGCTGTTTCTTCACTTTACTATTACTCCAATACTGTCATCATCTTAAATATCCTTGTGCTAGAAGGCACTGCAATATTAATTAAAAATACAGTCTAATTATTTACCCTAGTTGGTTCACACAAACCTCCACAGTATAATCAGTGCACTCCCTTCTGGGGTTTCACAGCATTTTGGACTGAAATAGGAAGGTTTGTTACTGACTTACACTTGGCTCATGAGTGTAATTAAGTATAACCTACAATTCACCTTTAGGTCACTAGATCAAACATAACTTATCCAGCCCATGTCGAAAAGTATGGGCTGCATTGACTGGTGGGCAGCACATATGAATGAATGGAACTTTTAATTTACCTTCAGGCCTCTCAGGGAACATGCGGAGTGTTTCCTAAGACAGAGGGAAAGCAGAGGGTTACCAAATCAGTCACTGACTTCAGACAGTTCTCAGCACAAAGCACCATCAACCATGCCTGAGCGCAGCTCGTCTGCGACTGTGTTTAGCGACATTCAGTAGCCTAGAGTGGCAGAGAGATATTTTCTAGCTGTTAGAAGTGTGGCGTGAAGACTCTGGGTGTGCCTGGTCCTGAATCACCCAGTGAGCTTGTCTTTTGGAAGCTCAGCATAGAAATGTTGCTAGGCCCAGTGGAATGGTCAGATCTTTATAAAGATTTTAAAAATCTTTTGTCCTTGGGCTTATCTGGCATTATTTAATAAGGGAGAAGTTTCTTCCGGCCACCGAGGGCCCACCAAGGGCCCATTGGTCTCCTCCATAAACATGTCTTAGAAAGAGTGAGGGTAACGAAACTGCTTTATCGGCATAAAATGTCCAAACGTTACCCCTACCTTAAAATTTAAATTGCTGTCTGGGAGTCCTATTCAGTCTGAAATGCCCAACTGGCTGGCCTGAGGAAGAAACAAAGAGGCAAACAGCCACATGAAAATTTTGGACAATGAGAAACAATAGAAAAAGTAAAATAATATTTGATTCTAGTTATTGAAACTCATTAGAACTCAGACTGATTGACGTGTGCGTTCTTCGATAGACATGAAGATGAGATTCTGCTCTTAAAAGTTGTTTGGGCAAGGTATGGAAGACTTTGAGTGTCTTGAATGTTTTGTATCTTTAAAAAAACTTTTTATTTTATATTGGAGTATAGCAAAGAGTCGGAGACGACTGAGCGACTGAACTGACCGGCTGACTGATAGCCAGTTAACAATGTTTTGATAGTTTCAGGTGGACAGCAAGAGGACTTGGTCATATATATATATCAATCCAATCTGCCCCAAACTCCCCTCCCGTCCAGGCTGCTGCACAACATTAACCTTGCTGGTTATTCATTATATGTAGCAGCATATATGTGTCTATTCCAAACTCCCTAATTATTCCTTCCCCTCCATCCTTCTCCCTTGGTAACCATAAGTTTGTTCTCTGTCTGGGAGTCTGTTTCTGTTTTGTAAATAAGTTCACTTGTACAATTTTTTTAAAAAATGATGTAGCTTTACCTACATAATCTATTCAACAGGAAATCTTAAAAATTTTTTTTAAAATTTTTAATTGGAAGATAGTTGCTTTGCAATATTGTATTGGTTTTTTCCAAACAGCAATGTGAATCAGCTGTAAGTATACATATATCCGCTCCCTCGTGAGCCTCCCCCACCCCCATCTCACCCCTCTAGGTCATCACAGAGCAGCAGGTTGAGCTCCCTGTGTGTTATACAGCAACTTTCCACTAGACATCTATTTTACAAGTGATAATGTATTTCAGGGCTACTCACTCCGCTGGTCCCACCCTCCCCTTCCCCAGGTGGCTCGGTGGTAAAGAGTCCACCTGCCAATGCAGCAGAAGCTGGAGATGCAAGTTTGATCCCAGGGTCGGGAAGATCCCCAGGGGAGGAAATGGCTACCCATACTAGTATTCTTGCCTGGAGAATCCCATGGACAGAGGAGCCTGGCAGGAGACAGTCCCTGGGGTTGCAAAAGAGTCAGACATGACTAAGTGACTAACACTAGCTGTTATCATCCCTCCTCCCCCTGCGTGTCCACTGTGTCTCTATTCCTGCCCTGCAAATAGGTTCATCAGTATCATTTTCCTAGGCTCCATGTATATGTGTTAACATAGACATTACAAAAAAAAGAAAGTTATAGGTCAGCGTCCCTGATGAATGTAGGAAGATCTTAATTCATCCAGAGTCTGAAACGGTGGCAGGCATCTTTAGTGACTTTCCCGATTGAATTTAACCTGACGTTTTGGCTGAGGTAAGTGAAGACTTCAGGGTAGAAATGGGCTAACTCTGTTTTACAATTCTACAGATAGTAGCTGTCAGGAAGGTAAATAAAGACACCAAAGGAAGATAGTACACGATGCCTCTCCTGGGAGGTCCTGTGAAGAGGAAAGAGGACAAAGCAACCAGAGGTGGTGGTGTTCACTTTCTGCCTGCAGAGAAGTGACTGTCAGCTGGAGGCTCTGATTCACGGAAACACAGAGGTCACGTGAGATATAAAGTCAAACAGAAAGAGATATACATGTACCTGGAACATTTTTTAAAATAATGAGTTGATCTGGGGAGTTAGTTGAATCCACTGGAAAGCATTATAAGACCCACCACATCTATTCCCTTGATACACTGTCTACCCACCCATTCACTCAACAGTATTCATGGACCACTTACTACCAGCTGATTACTAGGATATGCAAAAACAAAAGCCCTTAACCTCACAGAACTTGCACTCAGATGAAGTGTCCAAGGAGAGCAGGCTTTCACTATCCACTGGGAATGGGGGCAGAGGGGAGGACCACTTGAGGAGGGGAGGGGAGGTGGACAGGTCCCATCCTGCCAGCTCTTGTACTTTTAACATTCAGAGAAATGCGGAGCCATTGAACATTTTCAAGTAGGGAAATAAAATGATCAGATTAGCTTCTAAGGGTCCTCTTCCAGCATCCTCATGGCTTCTGTACATGTTGCATTTCTCCTCGCTGCCCCTGTGGACAGAGTTTTCTAACAACCTCAGAAAACTATGGGGAGCAGAGGAGCTTTGGTGCAGTGAAGCTGGAGAACTGGAAATGGGTGAAAATGTTATTTTTTTTCAATTGAGTTTGGATGCTGGAAGCCACTGGGGGATTTCCCAGGTGGCTCAGATAATAAAGAGTCTGCCTGTAATGCAGAAGACCTGGGTTTGATCCCTGGATCAGAAGATCCCCTGGAGGAGGGCATGGCAACCCACTCCAGTATTCTGGGCTGGAGAATCCCATGGACAGAGGAGCCTGGTGGGCTACAGTCCATGGGGTAGCAAGTAGTGGGACACCACTGAGCGACTCTTATTCACTCACTTGGACTCCTGAGACCTTACAACTGGACCACACAGTAGCTCATGGTTGCCCTGGGTCTGATGCCCTCTTCTCCTGCCCTAGGAGCCTTCCCAAACAGTTGATCACACCGTGTCCCAACAAGGAACCCTCTCTCGGCTGCCTCGGGCTACATCCTCAGAGCCAGTCTCTCCACAGAATGATCCCATCAACCTGTCCATACTGTTATCCATGAGGTTTAATTACACAAGAGCACTTCCTATGGTTGCACAGATGCAAGTTTAGTGAGATATTAAAAAATGCTCTACAGAAATGGGAGGGGAGTCGATAAGTCAAGCAAATTGATAAAACTAACCCAGAGTATGATAACATCTTCTCTTTGAGACTCATAAGGCAGTTAACCTCACTAAAGGCTCTGAGAAATGCTGCAAAGGGTTCTTTAACCTAGCACTTCTCAAGCATAATTAACAGAAAATACTCTCCTCTACTTAACAACTGTGGTCACCTGGTTGGACCGGTTTGGGAAACAGTACTCAAGCTAACCCTTCACTTTTGCCAGGTTGGTCTGTCTAACCTCAGATGTGCCTTTGAACTTCCCTTGCCGAGGCTTTCCTTATCTGTTCCCTGTTTTGGAAAATTCTTCATTAATAACTCTATCCTTCTAATCTCATCCAGTTCACATGCCATCTCCTTCATGAAGCCCACCTTGATTATTCCAGCCCAGAATGAGGTTGCTTTAAGTACACATTATATCCCCTCCCTCTTGTGTTATACAGCAGCTTCCCACATTTTACACCGTTTTGCACAGGGTAGTGTATAAATGTTGATAGTGCTCTCTCAGGTCATCCCACCTTCTCCTTCCCCCCCCTGTGTTCACAAGTCCATTCTCTATATCTGTATCTCTATTCCTGCCCCCCAAATAGCTTCATTAGTACCATATATGTATACTTCTAACTGATTCGCATTGCTGTACAGCAGAAACTAACACAATGTTGTAAAGCAATTATCCACCAATTAAAAATAAAAAATGTGTTATCAAGCTTATTATAAAAACAGAATGATGATGCTCTTTTTCTGACTTTTAAAGCATTTTATTTGCTGCCTCATATTGTTCATGAACAATAATGTTTACAGTATTACTCTTTTCATCTTTAGAGCTGTGAAATGGCTGGATCAGTCTCTTGAAGGGATTGATAGTTTTACTTTTTACATGAAAGAATTATGACAGAATATGAGCTTTGTAATAAGACAAATAGTTGGTCCTGTCACCTTTCAGCTAACCGGCTGCATGACTTTGGACAACTTACCCAGCCTTAGCAACTCTCAGTTTTCTCATCTGTAAAATAGGGATGATAAACTGCCTCCTTGTTAGACATGGGCCTTCTTGGTGACTCAGATGGTAAAGAATCCACCTGCAATGCAGGAGACCCGGGTTCGATCCCTGGGTTGGGAAGACCCCCTGGAGAAGGGAATGGCAACGCACTCTGATATTGCTGCCTGGGAAATCCCATGGACAGAGGAGCCAAGTGGGCTAGAGTCTTTGCAGTCGAAAGAGTAGGACACACACGACTGAGCAACTCACGCTTTCATTTTATTAGAAGGTTTGTAAAGATCAAATGAGACCATGGTCAGTATCCAACATGCTGTAAGCAATTAATACACGTAAACTCCAACTATTATTATAATTTCTGTTACTACTGTGTGTGTGTGTACTCAGTTGCTCAGTCATGTCCATGGGATTTCTCAGGAAAGAATACTGAAATAGGTCACCATTTTCTTCTCCAGGGGATCTTCCTGACCCAAGGATCAAATCCACCTCTCCTGCATTGACAGGTGGATTCTTTACCCCTGAACCACCAGGGAAGCCCCTAGAACAAACAAATCTCCTTTTTTTTTTTGTTTTAGTGACTGTAACATGTGCAATATTCCAGGACATTAAAATTCTGAATGGTTTGATATTTTGTCATCCAAAAAGACTGCTGCTCTCTTTTCGGAGAGCGGGATATTGGATAAACCCACTGCCTAGTAGGAAATGGTTTTCTTTCCAGAGAGGGAGGGCCTGTGGCTATAATAGCCATGCTTCCTGGATTTTCTGGTCCACCCAGATTTTAAGAGTAAATTTCATCAGCAAACAAAGAATTAGTCCAATGAATCTGATTTCCGGTTCACTGTGACCGCTGTGTGTAGTGTGGAGAGGTGTTTGGTTCTTGCTTGTGACTGATTTGCCTGGCCTGTGGCCTGGAGATCAGGAGCCTGGCAATCATGAATCAGCGGCTGGGCAGAATCAGCACTTTGATTGCTTTAGTCTAGGTTTCCCTTGAATCTTGACATGTGATTGTCTGATTTCAAAGTTCAGCAAAAGAAAATGCCAGAGATTCTTTTGTGTCATATGTGGCAATTATCTGTGAATTAAGATAAAAGAACAGCATATATGTATACATAATTTCATGTTTCTACTCATTCAGTAAATATTTATTGAGTACCTACTATGTGCTAGGCACAGTTATGGGCAGTTGTGATGTAATAGTAAACAAAAGACAGATATCTTGGGACTTCCCTGGTGGTCCAGGGGCTAGGACTTCGAGTTCCCAAAGCAGGGGGCCAGGATTTGATCCCTAGGCAGAGAACTAGATCCCACATGCCGCAACTAAAATCTGGGACAGCCAAATAAATTATTTTAAAAAATCGTACTTAAAAATATCTGTTTAAAAGAAAAGACAGACATCTCTACTATAATGGAGCTTAATTCTGTCTGGAGAAGCCAGAAAACAAACAAGTAAACAGATGAAGATATACACAAAGTGGTGGGAAATGCTATGAGAAAAATCAAAGCAAGGGTAGGCAGGATGCAGAGCTGGGGAGATCAGGGAAGGTTCTGGGTTAAGATGACATTTGAGCAAAGGTGTGAAGGAAATGTGAGAAGCATGTAGGCTAAGGAACTCTGGAAGGGAAAAGAACCCTGCCACCTAATAGGCAAGAGAAGAAAGCTGAGATAAAGGAAAAGAATGCTTGATGTTAGATAAAGAAACACACTGCATCTTCTGGCCACGTCAAGTTTGAATTTACCTGATGTAAAGGAATTGGGAAGCCATCGGTGCACGTTAAGGCAAGGCACTACATTTGTCTTTTTAAAAGATTCTTCTGGCAGCAGAGAGTGGAGAGTGGGTTGGAGAGAGCCAGGTGGGTATGGAGAGAGGGGTGGAGGAATGTGAAATAGCTCAGGTAGGAGATGATGCTGGCTGGACGGGACAGCCTCAGTGCTAGTGATATTTTGAGCCGCATCATCTTTGCTGTTGAGGGCTGCCCTGGGCACTGTAGGCTGCTTAGAAGTTGCCCTGGTCTCTACCAACTGGATGTCAGTAGCATCCTTTCTCCCCAGGTGTGACCCCTCTAGATGAATATCCGCTGAGAGGCAAAATTGCCCCCAGTTGAGAGTCTCTGGACTGTGCTGCTGATAGAGATGGGTGGAGGAGGATGGATGTGAGAGATCTTGGAAGGTAAGAGTTAATAAGAGGGGCTGTACGTGGGCTGGCAATGGAGAAAAATGAAGAGGGAGAGAGAGGAGCCAAGATGCTCTGCTGACCTTGATGCTGTACTGAGGCTGTCACGTTGGAGGAGGGGCAGGCTTGCTGCCGAAGATGCCAGTTCAGTTCTGGAAGGGCAGCACTGGGCAGCCCACGAGACCCCTCTCTCCTGCCAGGTGGAGGTGGGAGCAGCGAGGCCTGGAGTCCAGCAGAGGGACCTGGGGCAGAGGCAGGTTTCTACATTGGTGACCGGGGCCACGATGGGAGGAGATGGAACCAATCAGGGAGCTATTTACAGGAAGAAAGGAAAGACGAGGGCCAAGGGTAAAGCCACAGAAACCCAAAGGATTGAAGCCTTTATGCAGAGCCAGCCAAAAGGCCAGAAAACTCCCCAGAGCCTGTGATAACCTGGACCCTATGCAGGAAATAGTGTGCGAATCAAGACAGCGGGCTCTGAGTCCAGTGACCTGTGTTTGCATCCTGATTCCAGCACTTAAATTTACATGCCCGTGGGTACATTCCTTAGCCTCCCTAACCCTTGCAGTGACGCGGGGAGGGGTTAGATGCCGTGCTGTGCTAACATCTTTCAGTCGGTGCCCGGCTTGTAGGAGGTCCTCAGCGGTACATGTAGAAAGAGGTGTGGACAGGCTCAAAGCTGCAGATGCTGCACATACCCGGCGTGGGGGTCCTCTCTGAGAGGCTCAGGTGGAGGCCCTTGGCGGCGGGCACAGAGGAGCAAGAGCGCCACAAGCAGCGTGCCTGAGTGGGGTCTGCTGAAACCCTACACAGCCCCCAGCCGGCGGGCCCGGGGGTAATGTAATGAGAGGTGTTTTCCTCCCTCCGGGACAGGTGCTCAACTGATACAATTTAGAGTCTCAAATTCCAGAGCTTAATCGTTTGTTCTACATACAAGTTAGCCCAGCTCAGCACACCTGTGGACTAAGATCTTGTGATGCACCCAAGCCTGTCTTTTATTAAGGTCTTTGCAAGCTGTCAAAATAAGACCAAATGTCCATGCGTCACTAAGTATGCACATGGACGTAAAACGAGCCATTGTGAGGACTGCACAGTGAAGAGCTCGAAATAGCACGTGAATCCTGGGGCTCTGGAAAGTACAGTTACATGATTAATGTAACCAGAGTTAGATATAAAATGAAATTAAATATTTTATATAGCAAGAAATGCCTACGCACACATAAAATTCCCTGTTAGTTGTATTTGAGGTTTAGCCATGTTGAATCGATAAAAAATGATTTAGAACGGATGGCTTCCAGCAGCTGGTTGCGCTTTCAGTCTTCCATAAAGAAGTTAAAATTAATTTTAATATGTTGATGGTGCTTATTGATGATAATATTCATAATAAATATCCATTGGAAAAATTCTCTGGCACATCTATGTGACAGGGAGGTCAAAAATGTTAATGACAATCACAACTACAAAATGCAATTCAGTCAATTACTTTAATTAAATCTAAAACTACTTTATGTCTTCTCATTTATACAGTAAACTAATAGTGGGGAAAGGGCATCATCTTTATCTGGCTCGTTTCAGCGTCCAGAGATGTGGTCTCAGGTTGTGTTTTCACACTGGTAGCTCTTACATCCTTGTGGAACATTTAAAGTAATTATGGGTCTTACAAGTAATGCTTCTGCTTCTATGCAGGGGAAAAGGGTGGAGAGTTCCTTCTGAATGCAGTTTTATGGAAAGAGAGCTTTCCCTTCACAGATGCTAATCTTGTATTTACAGACTGGGTTATGTTGGATGGAGCCAACATTCCTCGGTAAATGGTAGAAGCGTCTACATTTCAGTGAATCCTTTTTAATTATATTGTTTGGTATCAGAAGAAAAGGAACGCAGCTGTCTGAGTTCTCACTGCCACATAGGTTCCAGTGCTCTCAACTCACTCAGTCCTTACAACCCTAACAAATATTTTTTCTACAAAAAATGGTGGGGTCATAGTAAACTTTAGAACCCTTATACCTTAATGTTATTGAACTTGGGAAGTAGAAAGGTGAGGATTTTAAATAATCAATCAACTAATCAACAGTTTATTCAATATTTCTACACAGTTATTTAATATCTACTATGTGCTAAAAGTGTTGTAGGCATCCAAACACAGCTATAAATTACACAAATGAAATCCTGACCCTCCCCTTAAGGGTCTTACACTTTGTTTGGAAGGAAATGAGAAAACAAACAAGTGAATTGAATAATATTAGATAGTGGCAAAGATCATAGGGGAAAAAAGTACGATGATGGAGAAAGTGGCTCAGTTGTGTCCAACTCTTTGCTACCCCATGGACTATATGGTCCATGGAATTCTCTAGGCCAGAATACTGGAGTGGGTAGCCTTTCCCTTCTCCAGGAGATCTTCCCAACCCTGTTCTCCAACATTGCAGGAGAATTCTTTACTGTCTGAGCCACCAGGGAAACCCAAGAATACTGGAGTGAGTAGCCTATCCCTGCTCTGGCAGATCTTGCCCACCCAGGAATCAACAGGGTCTCCTGCATTGCAGGCGGATTCTTTACCAGCTGTGCTATATGGTAGGGTAACAGGCTTTTCAAGTTTGCCGAGAGTTATTCTGGGTTTGGAATAGTAAATGGCAACCCACTCCGCTATCCTTGCCTGGAAAATTTCATGGAAGGAGAACATTGGCAAGGTCTGCATGGGGTCGCAAAAAGCCTGACCCAACTGAGCACACTCACATGCTTTCTGATTTTAGCATAGAAAGTTTTGCATCCCAGGAAAACCCTCTGGTCCAGGCAAACTGAGATAGTTGGCTGCCCTTGCTGTGGGAAAGAAAATGACTAAGAGAAACCCATCTTTTGGATGAGGAGTCAGGGAAGGCCTTCCTGAGGGGTTGACATTTGAGTCAAGACAAGAATGGTACAAAAGAACTGTCTTCAGATTTCTGTCGAGCCATCAGGATGAGGCTCATCCCCTCCTAGAGAGGGTCCAAACAGGAATTTGTGTTTTGAGAATATGAATAAACACTTATGGAATATTTTCCATAGGTCAGACAATGTAAATATTTTATGTCCTTCAGTTCCTATGTCCAAGTAGTAGGCAATGTTACTCCCATTTTACAAGTCAGACATAAAGTGACAAGCATTGTCTGAAGTCTTGAGTCTAATAAGCAGAGTTGGGATAAAATTTTGCTCTGGCAGTTTGACTTATTTTAGGGAGAAAGAATCACTTCTTGCTTAGAGAGGAGATAGAAACAGAACTTTAATTTCACAGAGCCCAGACTCTTGCTATATGCCCATGAAAACTTCTCTAAACTGGATTTGCTTGGACATTACTCTTTATCTAATCTAGACTTGATGGCATCTGGGTTAAGCAGCCTCTAAAGAGTTGGATACTTCCTAAAAAGCTCAAGATGCCTTGGGGAAATATGATGGGATACAAAGGTAGGACTTGGAGTTTCTGAAAATCACAGATGAGGTAAAAAGCAAAAAATAAATGTTTTCTTTTAAGTGTAACTGTGATTCCATTTATCTCTGAGCTAGTGCTGCCTGTGGACAAATTAGGAGGCATATATTTTTGTCTTCTTACTTAGCTTCTGGCATGGTTTCATTCCTTAAGTCTTTTCAGGGAAGATCTTGTATACTATATCTTTGGATTTCCCATTGCAACTAACAGGTCCTTGCATTTAGTATGAAATCTATAAACATTTTCTGAAAGTAAAATATTTGGAGGATCAGCATTAGTACCTTATAAAGTTATGATTACAATTTTTAGTAATTTTCTACAAGATAAATTCTGAAATGACTGGGTTTGGCTAACAACCATTTGGACCTCAAAAAGAACACTATTCCTTGCCATAGTTATAGTTTAACCCAACTCATGCCATGATGACAAGTTCTGAATGTATACATTAATTTGCATTAAAGTACATAGAAAACAGTCCTAGAATGATAGAATGAGGACATTAAAAAAGCCACTCCTCCACAAAAGCAATGAGACCACTGGCAAAAATCATCAAAAACAAATTTTTCAGTACTCTGAAAATTAACCAAAGGCTTCAGTTCAGTTCAGCTCAGTTCAGTCGCTCAGTCGTGTCCGACTCTTTGTGACCCCATGAATCGCAGCACGCCAGGCCTCCCTGTCCATCACCAACTCCCGGAGTTCACTCAGACTCATGTGCATCGAGTCAGTGATGCCATCCAACCATCTCATCCTCTGTCGTCCCCTTCTCCTCCTGCCCCCAATCCCTCCCAGCATCAGAGTCTTTTCCAATGAGTCAACTCTTTGCATGAGGTGGCCAAAGTACTGGATTTTCAGTGTTAGCATCATTCCTTCCAAAGAAATCCCAGGACTGATCTCCTTCAGAATGGACTGGTTGGATCTCCTTGTAGTCCAAGGGACTCTCAAGAGTCTTCTCCAACACCACAGTTCAAAAGCATCAATTCTTCGGCTCTCAGCCTTCTTCACAGTCCAACTCTCACATCCATACATGACCACAGGAAAAACCATAGCCTTGACTAGACAGACCTTAGTCAGCCAAGTAATGTCTCTGCTTTTGAATATACTATCTAGGTTGGTCATAACTTTTCTTCCAAGGAGTAAGCGTCTTTTAATTTCATGGCTGCAATCACCATCTGCAGTGATTTTGGAGCCCCCCAAAATAAAGTCTGACACTGTTTCCACTGTTTCCCCATCTATTTCCCATGAAATGATGGGACCAGATGCCATGATCTTCGTCTTCTGAATGTTGAGCTTTAGGCCAACTTTTTCACTCTCCTCTTTCACTTTCATCAAGAGGCTTTTTAGTTCCTCTTCACTTTCTGCCATAAGGGTGGTGTCATCTGCATGTCTGAGGTTATTGATATTTTTCCCGGCAATCTTGATTCCAGCTTGTGCTTTTCCAGCCCAGCGTTCCTCATTGATGTACTCTGCATAGAAGTTAGATAAGCAGGGTGACAATATACAGCCTTGATGTACTCCTTTTCCTATTTGGAACCAGTCTGTTGTTCCATGTCCAGTTCTAACTGTTGCTTCCTGACCTGCATACAGATTTCTGAAGAGGCAGGTCAGGTGGTCTGGTATTCCCATCTCTTTCAGAATCATCCACAGTTTATTGTGATCCACACAGTCAAAGGCTTTGGCATAGTCAATAAAGCAGAAATAGATGTTTTTCTGGAACTGTCTTGCTTTTTCCATGAACCAGCGGATGTTGGCAATTTGATCTCTGGTTCCTCTGCCTGTTTTAAAACCAGCTTGAACATCAGGAAGTTCACCAAAGGCTTACAGTAACTCAAAACGTGTTTATTCAAGGAAGATGATTAAATCATGATAAGAAGAATGAGTGCCATGACATTTTAACTTACTCATGTCCCATCCCATTCTTCCCAGTTCTGCAGTAGCCTTGAACACCAACAGCCTCATACGCATGGTAGGTATGAAAATGAATGGTCTAGAAGCCATTGAAGGGGGAAAAATGATACTGAAGCCCCCCAAAGGCCCCATCCCCAGAAATCTGTCATTATTTCATCTCAGTCTCACAATTTGTCTTTCTTTGATCTGATTCAGAGCTCACTTTACAAATTACCTTTTCTCTAGGGTCTTGGTTAAAAATAATTAGTGGTACTGTTTAGGTCAACAAGTATCTGAGTTGCTGATAACAGTTGGAGCTAGCAAGAGACTGAATAGAATATTAAAAAGGAAAAACTGAGGAGTAAGAGCAACAAAAATAATAACATCTACAACAAATCCTGAGATGAGGGGGATCCTATTTATATCATGTTTTTTAAAATGTTTTCTAAACAGGAAAATATGGCTTAGACCTAGGGAAAAAGCAATGAAAATAACACTTGAATTAGCTCAGGTGTTGGACTTACAAGACAAGGACTTTAAAAGAACAAAGGGAAAGTACATCTAAATAATTAAAGGAAAATATGAGAATATTTCACCAAGCAGATAATATCAATAAAAAGATAGAAATTATATTAAAAAAAGAACAAAATAGGATTTTTTGTAGTTGAAAAATACAAAAATTGAAAAATTTGCTAGAGGAGCTCAAAACATATTTGAACTGACAGAGGAAAGAAGGACTGAGCTTGAAGACAGTTTATTGAGATTACCCAGGCTGAGGAACAGAAAGGAAAAAATAATGGGTAAAAATAAATGATGCCTCAGAAATCTATGGAACATTTTCCAATGTATATGCGTAATGAGAGGTGCAGAAGAAAATGTGAGGGTTAGGGTTGAAAAATATTTGAGGGAATAATTGCTGATATCTTCCAAATATGATGAGAAACATTAATCTGTATATTCAAGAATCTCAAAAAACTCCAAGTAGCATAAACTTTAGTAGCATAAATCCACTTTTAGCCACATCATGTAATTAATCCCAGATAAAACTGGAGATTGTGGCTAGCACACCTCCTACAAGAAGCACTAAAGAGGACTCTTCAGGCTGAAGAACTAAAATGATGCAAGTCAATAACTCACAAATATATGAGTACCTGCAAATTCTTCCATAGGCAAATACAGATGGGTGTAAAGTGTTTCGGCTTTCAAAACGTTTCAGGTCTTACTGTATTTAAAAGTCAACTATATAAAGCAAGAACTTTGTTGATGTGCTTACAATGTTTAAAGCTAATGACAATAATTGCACAAAAAAGGGGAAAAAATGGAGGTATATTGGTGCAAAGTTTTGGAATTAGTATGGAAATTAGGTTGGTATTCATCCAAACTAGATTATTGTAAGTTAGGAAGTTTATTATTATACCCAGGGCAAGTACTAAGAAAATGAAAACTAATAGCAAGGACATTAAAATAGTATACTATTGAAATATCTAGTTAATGCAAAATAAAGCAATTATGGATGAATAGGAAAGCAAAAATGATGTAAGTATATAGAGAATAAATAGCAAAAGAGCAGATATAGATCCTATCCTATCAGTAATTACCTAATGTAGATGGACAGCCACTTCAATCAAAGACAGAGACTGGAAAAAATGGATAAAAACATGATCTGACTATATGCTGTCTATAAGAGAAACACTTGAAATCAAAGGCATAAACAGACTGAAAGTAAAACAAACAAACAGAAAACCTATACTAATCGAATAGTAACCGAAAGAGCATTGAAGTGGCTATACTGCTGCTGCTACTGCTACTAAGTCGCTTCAGTCGTGTCCGACTCTGTGCGACCCCATAGACGGCAGCCCACCAGGCTCCCCTGTCCCTGGGATTCTCCAGGCAAGAACACTGGAGTGGGTTGCCATTTCCTTCTCCAATGCATGAAAGTGAAAAGTGAAAGTGAAGTCGCTCAGTCGTGTCCGACCCTCAGCGACCCCGTGGACTGCAGCCTACCAGGCTCCTCTGTCCATGGCTATACTAAGTCATATTGAATAGGCGTTAAGACAAGTTGTTGCTAGATGTTAAGAATGACATTTTATAATAATAAGAGGATCAGCCCATCAGGAAGACTTAGTGATAAACATATATGCACCCCAGAGTAACGAAATCTATGAAACAAAATCTGACATAATTGAAGTGAGAAATAGAGAATTCCACAGTGATAGTTGGAGACTTCAATAGCCCACTTCCAAAAATGAATAGAATGACTCAGCAGAAAATTAAAAAGAAACCAGAAAACTCAAACAGTAGTGTAAACCCACAGAACCTGGCAGACATCTATAGAACTCTCTGCCCAACAATTACAGAATGCAAATTCTGTGGGACATTCTTCAGGAAAGACCATAATAAGTTTCAGAAGTTCAAAGTGTTAGTCGCTAAATTGTGTTTGACTCTTTGCGACCCCATGGACTGTACCACGCCAGGCTCCTCTGTCCATGGGATTCTCCAGGCAAGAATACTTGAATGGGTAGTCATTCACTTCTCCAGGGGATCTTCCCAGCCCAGGCAAATCCAGGTCTCCCACATTACAGGCAGATTCTTCACTGTCTGAACCACCAGGAAAGCCCATAATGAGTTTAAAAGGACTGAAATCACACAAAGTAAACAAGTACATTCTTTGACTATCATGGAATGAAATTAGAGAGCAGTAACAAGGATTTTTAGGAAAGTTACCAGTATATAGAAATAAAACTACATCTAAATAATCAATGGGCCAAAGAATAAATCACAAAGACAAATTACTAAATACTCTGAGATTAATGAAAAGGAAAAAAAAACCTACAAAACTTATGGGATGCAGCTAAAGCAACGCTTGTAGGAAAATTTATGCAGCTAGCGCTCAGTCACTCAGTTGTGTCCAACTCTCTGCCACCCCATGGACCGTAGCCCATGACACTCCTCGGTCCGTGGAATTTTCTAGGCAAGAATACTGGAGTGGGTTGCCATTTCCTACTCCAGAGGTTCTTCTCCACCCAGAGACTGAACCTGCTACTCCTGTGTCTCCTGCATTTCAGACAGATTCTGTACCACTGAGCCACCTATGCTGCTAAGCACCTATCAATATATTAAAAGGAAGAAAGATCTCAATCAATAGCCAAAACTGCTACCTTAAGAAACTAGAAAAAGAAGAGCATATTAAACCCAAAGCACACAAGGGAATAATAAAGAATAGAACTGCAATAAATGGAATTAAAGGCTAGAAAACGATAGAGAAAATTATTTGGTAATTTGGAACTATCAACAAAATTGACAGATCTTGTGAATTTACTGGCAGTTCAGTGGTTAGGACTCCATACTCTCCAGGCAGGGGGCTTAGGTTCGATTCCTGGTCAGGGAACTAAGATCCTGCAAGCCATTAGTGAAAGTTGCTCTGTTGTATCCAGCTTTTTGCAACACCATGGACTATATGGTCCATGGAATTCTCCTGGCCAGAATAATGGAGTTTGTAGCCTTTCCCTTCTCCAGGGACTCTTTCCAACCCAGGGATTGAACCCAGGTCTCCCACATTGCAGGTGGATTCTTTACCAGCTGAGCCACAATTGGGAGCAGCCAAAAAGAAAAAAGAGAGAAGACTGAAATTACTAAAAATTAGGAACAAAAGACAGAGAAGGAGATGGCACACCACTCCAGTACTCTTGCCTGAAAAATCCCATGGCCAGGGGAGCCTGGTAGGCTGCAGTCCATGGGGTCCTGAAAAGTCAAACATGACTGAATGACTTTACTTTCACTTTTCACATTCATGCACTGGAGAAGGAAATGGCAACCCAATCCAGTGTTCTTGCCTGGAGAATCCCAGGGACGGGGGAGCCTGGCTGGCTGCTGTCTATGGAGTCGCACAGAGTTGGACACAACTGAAGCGACTCAGCAGCAGCAGCAGCAGCAGGAACAAAAGAGAGGCATCTTTACTTACCTTACTAACGTGAAAAAGGATTGTAAGGGAAAACTATAACCAGTTGTTGCTAATGAAATGAATGGATGAAATGAATAAATGACTAGAAATATACAAACGACTGATTTGAGAAGAAATAGAATAAGTGAATAGACCTTTAAAAGGTAGAGATTGAATTAGAAATCAAAACAATTCCCACAGTGAAAAGCCAAAACCTAGATGGCTTCACTTATTATGTCTTTCAAATATTAACAAAAATACACAATGAGACCAGTATTACTCTGATATCAAAACCAGAAATGACATCACAAGAAAAGAGCTACAGATTATTTTCCTTTCATAGCATAGCTGTAAATCTCAACAAAATACTAACAAACCAAGTGCAGCATCATAGAAAATGGATCATTTACCATGATTAATTTAGCATATGAAACTTTAACAAGATTAGCTTAGGATATGAAATTCAGTCTATTTGATACAACGTATTAACCACTTCACTATTCTGGCCTTGAGAACCCCATGAACAGTATGAAAAGGCAAAATGATAGGATACTGAAAGAGGAACTCCCAGGTCAGTAGGTGCCCAATATGCTACTGCAGATCAGTGGAGAAATAACTCCAGAAAGAATGAAGGGATGGAGCCAAAGCAAAAACAATATCCAGTTGTGGATGGGACTGGTGATAGAAGCAAGATCTAATGCTGTAATATTGCATAGGAACCTGGAATGTCAGGTCCATGAATCAAGGCAAATTGGAAGTGGTCAAACAGGAGATGGCAAGAGTGAATGTTGACATTTTAGGAATCAGCGAACTAAAATGGACTGGAATGGGTGAATTTAACTCAGATGACCATTATATCTGCTACTGTGGGCAGGAATCCCTCAGAAGAAAGGGAATAGCCATCATGGTCAACAAAAGGGTCCGAAATGCAGTACTTGGATGCAATCTCAAAAACGACAAAATGATCTCTGTTCGTTTCCAAGGCAAACCATTCAATATCACAGTAATCCAAGTCTGTGCCCCAACCAGTGACGCTGAAGAAGCTGAAGTTGAATTGTTCTATGAAGACCTACAAGACCTTTTAGAACTAACACCCAAAAAAGACGTCCTTTTCATTATAGGGGACTGGAATGCAAAAGTAGGAAGTCAAGAAACACCTGGAGTAACAGGAAAATTTGGCCTTGGAACACAGAATGAAGCAGGGCAAAGGCCAGTAGAGTTTTGCCAAGAAAATGCACTGGTCATAGCAAACACCCTCTTCCAACAACACAAGAGAAGACTCTACACATGGACATCACCAGATGGTCAACACCGAAGTCAGACTGATTATATTCTTTGCAGCCAAAGATGGAGAAGCTCTATACAGTCAGCAAAAACAAGACCAGGAGCTGACTGTGGCTCAGACCATGAACTCCTTATTGCCAAATTCAGACTTAAATTGAAGAAAGTAGGGAAATCCATAAGACCATTCAGGTATGACCTAAATCAAATCTCTCATGATTATACAGTGGAAGTGAGAGATAGATTTAAGGGACTAGATCTGATAGATAGAATGCCCGATGAACTATGGAATGAGGTTCGTGACATTGTACAGGAGACAGGGATCAAGACCATCCTCATGGAAAAGAAATGCAAAAAAGCAAAATGGCTGTCTGGGGAGGCCTTACAAATAGCTGTGAAAAGAAGAGAAGTGAAAAGCAAAGGAGAAAAGGAAAGATATAAGCATCTGAATGCAGAGTTCCAAAGAATAGCAAGAAGAGATAAGAAAGCCTTCCTCAGTGATCAATGCAAAGAAACAGAGGAAAACAACAGAATGGGAAAGACTAGAGATCTCTTCAAGAAGATTAGAGATACCAATGGAACATTTCATGCAAAGATGGGCTCGATAAAGGACAGAAATGGTCTGGACCTAACAGGAGCAGAAGATATGAAGAAGAGGTGGCAAGAATACACAGAAGAACTGTACAAAAAAGATCTTCACGACCAAGATAATCACGATGGTGTGATCACTCACCTAGAGCCAGACATCCTGGAATGTGAAGGCAAGTGGGCCTTAGAAAGCATCACTATGAACAACGCTAGTGAAGGTGATGGAATTCCAGTTGAGCTATTTCAAATCCTGAAAGATGATGCTGTCAAAGTGCTGCACTCAATAGGCCAGCAAATATGGAAAACTCAGCAGTGGCCACAGGACTGGAAAAGGTCAGTTTTCATTCCAATCCTAAAGAAAGGCAATGCCAAAGAATGCTCAAACTACCTCACAATTGCACTCATCTCACATGCTAGTAAAGTAATGCTCAAAATTCTCCAAGCCAGACTTCAGCAGTACGTGAACTGTGAAATTCCAGATGTTCAAGCTGGTTTTAGAAAAGGCAGAGGAACCAGAGATCAAATTGCCAACATCTGCTGGTTCATGGGAAAAGCAACAGAGTTCCAGAAAACATCTATTTCTGCTTTATTGATTATGCCAAAGCCTTTGACTGTATGGATCGCAATAAACTGTGGAAAATTCTTCAAGAGATGGGAATACCAGACAACCTGACCTGCCTCTTGAGAAACCTATATGCAGGTCAGGAAGCAGCAGTTAGAACTGGACATGGAACAACAGACTGGTTCCAAACAGGAAAAGGAGTACATCAAGGCTGTATATTGTCACCCTGCTTATTTAACTTCTATGCAGAGTACATCATGAGAAACGCTGGGCTGGAAGAAACACAAGCTGGAATCAAGATTGCTGGGAGAAATATCAAGAACCTCAGATATGCAGATGACACCACCCTTATGGCAGAAAGTGAAGAGGAACTAAAAAGCCTCTTGATGAAAGTAAAAGAGGAGAGTGAAAAAGTTGGCTTAAATCTCAACATTCAGAAAATGAAGATCATGGCATCTGGTCCCATCACTTCAGGGAAAATAGATGGGGAAACAGTGGAAACAGTGTCAGACTTTATTTTCTTGGGCTCCAAAATCACTGCAGATGGTGATTGCAGCCATGAAATTAAAAGACACTTACTCCTTGGAAGAAAAGTTATGACCAACCTAGATAGCATATTCAAAAGCAGAGACATTACTTTGCCAACAAAGGTCCTTGTTAGTCAAGGCTATGGTTTTTCCTGTGGTCATGTATGGATGTGAGAGTTGGACTGTGAAGAAAGCTGAGCGCTGAAGAATTGATGCTTTTGAACTGTGGTGTTGGAGAAGACTCTTGAGAGTCCCTTGGACTGCAAGGAGAGCCAACCAGTTCATTCTGAAGGAGATCAGCCCTGGGATTTCTTTAGAAGGAATGATGCTAAGGCTGAAACTCCAGTACTTTAGCCACCTCATGCGAAGAGCTGACTCATTGGAAAAGACTCTGATGCTGGGAGGGACCGGGGGCAGGAGGAGAAGGGGACGACCGAGGATGAGATGGCTGGATGGCATCACCGACTCGAGGGACATGAGTTTGAGTGACCTCCGGGAGCTGGTGACGGATGGAGAGGCCTGGAGTGCTGCGATTCATGGAGTCGCAAAGAGTCGGACACGACTGAGCGACTGAACTGAACTGAACTGAACTGAAAATTGTATAAAAACTTTTTGCTTCCAGAAACACCATCGAAAAAATGAAAACATAACCCATATAATAGGAGAAAATATTTTCAAATCATGTATCCAGTAAGAGACTTATAGCCATGATACACCAAGTAGTCCTATAACTGAACAATAAAAAAAGAAATAATTCAATTAAAACTGGACAAGGAGTTTGCATAATTTTCCAAAGGAGATATATAAAGGGCCAATAGGCACATGAAAAGATGCCCTCCACTGTTACTCCTTAGGGAAGTGCAAGGCAAAAACCACAGTGAGAATCCACTTCACACCCACTAGTCTGGCTAAAATTAAAAAGACAACAAAATTGTTGATGGGAATGTAAATAAATTAGAACGCTTATGCATTGTTATAAGAGTGTAGAATGGTGCAGCCACTTTGGAAAACAGTTTGGCAGTTTCTTAAAATGTTACACACAGAGTTACCATATGACCCTGCAGTTCCACACTTAGAAATCTTCCCAGGAGAACTAAAATACACATGAAGATGTATGTTCACACAAAACTTCTTCAGGAAAGTTCAGAACATCCTTATTCATAATGGCTTCAGAGTGAATGCAACCCAAACATTCATCAAGTGATGACTGGATGAACAAAATGTGATATATCCGTACAATGGCTACTATTTGGTCATTAAAGATAATATGAATTATTAGTACACGTGGTGGCTACAACAGTTCAGTTCAGTTCAGTTCAGTCGCTCAGTCATGTCTGACTTTTTGCTACTCTATGATTCCCAGCACTCTAGGCCTCCCTGTCCATCACCATCTCCCGAAGTTCACTCAAACTCACATCCATCGAGTCAGTGATGCCATCTCATCCTCTGTTGTCCCCTTCTCCTCCTGCCCCCAATCCCTCCCAGCATCAGAGTCTTTTCCAATGAGTCACCCATTCGCATGAGGTGACCAAAATACTGGAGTTTCAGCTTTAGCATCATTCCTTCCAAAGAACACCCAGGGCTGATCTCCTTTAGAATGGACTGGTTGGATCTCCTTGCAGTCCAAGGGACTCTCAAGAGTCTTCTCCAACACCACAGTTCAAAAGCATCAATTCTTCGGCCCTCAGCTTTCTTCACAGTCCAACTCTCGCACCCATCCATAGATAAACCTTAAAAATATCATACTAAATGTAAGAAGACAGACAAAAAAGGCCACTTATTGTATGATTCCATCTATGTGAAATATCCGAATGAAGCAAATCATAGAGATAGAAATTAGATTAGTGGTCAACAGGAATTGGGAGAGGGGAGAACAGGGAATGACTTAATGCGTGCAGTGGTTCTTTTTGGACTGATTAGAATGTTCTGATAGTGTTGATGGTTGACTAAATTCTGGCCTACAGTGTAAGAATGGAATGTTTTGTGAAATTGCTCTTTGTGCTTTTTAGAGGGAAATTGCTGGCCCTCTGCCTCTTCATTCCCGTTTCAGGCAGGCGAGAGCCTGGACTCTAGGGTATTGAGCCATTTCTCTACAGGTTGTCAAGAGCAAACTCTTAGGGTGTGCCATAGAGCAAGATGAAAGGAAGCTGGGTGGCTGGACCGTCTTGAGGAGGAGAACCTTTTGAATCACTCTGATGAGATGGATTTGCCATATATTTTATTGCTGTTCAGTCACTTAGTCATGTCTGACTCTGCGAACCCCATGGATTGCAGCATGCCAGGGCTCCCTGTCCTGTACTGTCTCCCAGAGTTTCCTCAAACTCATGTCTGTTGAGTCAGTGATGCCATTCAAACGTCTCATCCTCTGTCACCCACTTCTCCTGCTGCCTCAACCTTTCCCAGCATCAGGGTCTTTTCCAGTGAGTTGGTGCTTCACATCAGGTGGCCACAGTATTAGAGCTTCAGCTTCAGTGGCAGTCTGTCCAATGAATATTCAGGACTGATTTCCTTTAGGATGGACTCGTTTGATTTCCCTGATGTCCAAGGGACTCGAAGAATCTTCATCAGCACCACAGTTTGAAAGCATCAATTCTTTAGTGCTCAGCCTTCTTTATGGTCCAACTCTCACATCCATAGATGACTACTGGAAAAACCATAGCTTTGACTATATGGACATTTGTTGGCAAAATGATGTCTCTGCTTTTTAATATGCTGTCTAAGTTCATCATAGCTTTTCTTCCAAGGAGCAAGCATCTTTTAATTTCATGGCTATTGTTATTTTGGACACTTTCAAAGCAGTGAAATCAACCTTCCAATTTCTATAATAACATCTTTGGGATCATGGTAACTCTTGTTAAAGATTGCTTTTCTTTCTGTGAATTTATGCTCACATGGTTTCAAATGAACAACTCCAAAGGTGCGAGGACAAACAAGGCATCATCATTTTCCTCTGTGAGTTCAATGTGGGGTGGAAGCATTTGTCATGTGCATAAATAATGAATATAAAAACAACTGAAGCCAGAAATTCAGGTAGAATTTTGTGAGAAGAAAAGGAGGGCTGGGAAAAACTGAGCAGAGAAGGCAAGGACAAGTTAGAAACATAATTTACTGGCAGAGAAAGGTAATATACCCTCTCATTTCATTCTATGCATTTTTTATTACATAATTTATTTTGTGTCTTGATAATGTGGAGTTGTTATTATTGTCAAAAACTTTTTTATTGTGAAATGATCTGAGAGTAATAGAAGAATTCAAAGATAGTGCAGAGAATTCCTATATAACTTCTAGTTTGCCGTAATGCTAACCTATGATACTAAGAAATTAACTACAATTAAGTACAATACTTTGGAGAAGGCAATGGCACCCCACTCCAGTACTCTTGCCTGGAAAGTCCCACGGAGGAGCCTGGGAGGCTGCGGTCCATGAGGTCGCTAAAGAGTCAGACACGACTGCGCAACTTAACTTTCACTTTTACTTTTCACTTTCATGCATTGGAGAAGGAAATGGCAACCCACTCCAGTGTTCTTGCCTGGAGAATCCCAGGGATGGCGGAGCCCAGTGGGCTGCCATCTATGAGGTCACACGGAGTCGGACACGACTGAAGTGACTTAGCAGCAGCAGCAGCAGCAAGTACAATAATATTAACGGAAGTCAAGACCGTCAGATTTCACCAGTGTCTCTTTGAATGCGTTTTCAATTTCTGTTCCAGGCTCCAATCCAGGATCCAGAATTGCATTTAATCTCTAACTTCCAAAATCTTCCGTAGCTAGCTTTAGAACACAGGGCATTCACAGACCATCTCTCTAGTCCATCTGAAGTCAACAAGTTTGGGATGGGAGCCCCGAAGTGACAGTTCCAGGCCTGAATCAGTCATTAGTGAAACACTAGGACTGTCAAGTGGATGGTCGGGGTCTCAAACCTGAAAGCGTCCTGCAAATGATGGAGAAATATTCTCCAGTGAGATCAGTTATTCATTTATCCATCACCCAGAAAATTTTTCCTGAGCAGCAGCCACACCCGAGACATAGGGCGGCACAGCCCATGAGCCCTATTCGTCACTTGCCAGCAGTTCCAATCTTGTAAAGCTGATCATTAAGCATTTATCAAATGCCTACCATGGGCCCTATGACACACATTATGAACTTTCCATTAGCCTGTACTCCATGAATATTCCATTACAGGCCTGAAAGAGTTAAGGTGCCGCAACGCCTCCCCTGGGTCTGGGGAGTCCCGCGCCACTCAGGGAAGGTTGCAGACGCATTAGGATCCAAGTATGTATTTTCTTTTCCCCTCTGTTTATGTCTCTGTTTTCTGTAAAGTCTCCTAAACTGCAGCCGTATCTCCCAACTTCTCTGACAATGCTATAAATTTCATTAAGAAGATGAAGCCTGTGGGGCAATTAACTCCAAAAGTGGTACAAAGCAATAGCGAGGAGATACTGGCCTGTAGTACTTAGCACTTAGCTCTGAAATTGAGATAAGCCCTATCAACTCGGGGTTGTGTTTAATGTTCACTGCCGCTTCCAGACCACAGCTACAACCCAGCGGTCACCGTGTTAACACTCCCCAATATCTATTACAATTAGTTTTTGATTAAGAGGCCTAACATGGCTTTTGAAGCCTTTTATGTTGTGTCAAATGGCTAGTGATGGAGTGAGATGGCTGGACACCTCCCAGTAACAAAGCATCTTGTAAAAGGTTTCAAGTGAACTATTTTATCATCCTAATGGAAACCAGATGACTCTAACTCCCCCCTTAATTTCAACTATTTACTGAAGAGTCCTTGTTTTGAATTACTTAAAGATTTATTCTTAAACGACTACCTCATGCGTCAAGAATCGCTAATAACAGAGCCATTTGGAATTTGGGAAGGCTTTTAAAGATGACGGAGGTGATTTTCACAGAAGGTTTACTTTATTTTTATTATTTCTTTCAATTTTTAAGGGAGCAAATGCCTTTGCCCTTTTCTGGTATTTAATTATTTCTTTAATGATTGTTTAGGAGGTCTTTCTCTGAGTTATGCTTTCTCTGCTGGGGCTTCAGTTGATAGTCTTGGCCTATTTTCCAAGAGAGAGGTCAGCAGTATTTTGTGAGGAAAAAACAATTTTTTGTAGCTATGTATGATTTAATTCTGTGTGAAAGGAAGCTATATGTCATTTTTATAAAGGTACATCAAGTTCAAACAAAGTAGACTGATTTAAAAGCTTTTATAAGCTATAAAATATACTTAGAAATTTAATCAAAATAGTACGTAAATAAGATGCAACATGTATGTGAAACACACTGGCCTTTTTTGCAGCCTTTTTTTTTTTTTTTTTTGCTGTCTCAGTAGCCTTGGCTATGTCCCTGCTTTGAACCTCTGTTTCATGTTATCTGGGGCTTGGACTAGATGCACCCTGAGTTTTTGTTTACCGCTAGGAGTCATTGATTCTGTGCTATCAGATGTGCTGGAAACGATTAACTCCTAAGGTGCAAAAACCTCATCAAAGGAAGCAGTGTGGTATATGGGTTCAAGCCTTCTTAGTAGCTCTGTGTCCTTTGGTGTGATAATCAACTCACTGAGATGCAGATTCCTTCCATGTGAAAATAAGGCCAATGTTACCTATTCCACATGGGCTTCCCAGGCAGCTCAGTGGTCAAGAATCTGCCTGCCAAGGCAAGCGTGGTGGTGGTTTAGTTGTGAAGTCGTGTCCAACTCTTGCGACTGCATGAACTGTAGCCCGCCAGGCTCCTCTGTCCATGGGATTCTCCAGGCAAGAATACTGGAATGGGTTGCCATCTCCCTCTCCAGGGGATCTTCCTGACCCAGGGATCAAACCCAGGTCTCCCACATTGCAGGCAGATTCTTTACCAACTGAGCTATGAGGGAAGCCCAAAAGGGGATGCTGTGGCTGCATGGGCCGGGAATGCAAGAAACTTTGAGTTCAATTCCTGGGTCAGGAAGATCCGCTGGAGAAGGGAATGGCCACCCACTCCAGTATTCTTGCCTGAAGAATCCCATGGACAGAGGGGTCTGGAGGGCTATAGTTCATGGGGTCGCAAGAGTTGGACACGACTTAACAACTAAATCAGACTTAGTGACTAAACAACAACATTAGATGATGGATGTTAACAGAATTTATTATGGTAATCATTTCATGATGTATGTAAGTCAAATATTATGCTGTGCACTTTAAACGTATATAGTGTTATGTGTCAATTATACCTCAATAAGATGGAAAGAAAGCAGAATTAAACAAGAAAAAATGAAATTATTTTCTTATATTTCCAAGTTTTCATTCTATTCAGTTCTGTCGCTCAGTTGTGTCTAACTCTTTGCGACCCCATGAATCGCAGCACGCCAGGCCTCCCTGTCCATCACCAACTCCCAGAGTTCACTCAGTCTCATATCCATCGAGTCAGTGATGCCATCCAGCCATCTAATCCTTGGTCGTCCCCTTCTCCTCCTGCCCCCAATCCCTCCCAGCATCAGAGTTTTTTCCAATGAGTCAACTCTTCGCTTGAGATGGCCAAAGTACTGGAGTTTCAGCTTTAGCATCATTCCTTCCAAAGAAATCCCAGGGCTGATCTCCTTCAGAATGGACTGGTTGGATCTCCTTGCAGTCCAAGGGACTCTCAAGAGTCTTCTCCAACACCACAGTTCAAAAGCATCAATTCTTCGGCACTCAGCTTTCTTCACAGTCCAACTCTCACATCCATACATGACTACTGGAAAAACCACAGCCTTGACTAGATGGACCTTTGTTGGCAAAGTAATGTCTCTGCTTTTGAATATACTATCTAGGTTGGTCATAACTTTTCTTCCAAGGAGTAAGCGTCTTTTAATTTCATGGCTGCAATCACCATCTGCAGTGATTTTGGAGCCCCCAAAAAGAAAGTCTGACACTGTTTCCACTGTTTCCCCATCTATTTCCCATGAAGTGATGGGACCAGATGCCATGATCTTCATTTTCTGAATGTTGAGCTTTAAGCCAACTTTTTCACTTTCCTCTTTCACTTTCATCAAGAGGCTTTTTAGTTCCTCTTCACTTTCTGCCATAAGGGTGGTATCATCTGCATATCTGAGGTTCTTGATATTTCTCCCAGCAATCTTGATTCCAGCTTGTGCTTCTTCCAGCCCAGCGTTTCTCATGAGGTACTCTGCATAGAAGTTAAATAAGCAGGGTGACAATATACAGCCTTGACGTACTCCTTTTCCTATTTGGAACCAGTCTGTTGTTCCATGTCCAGTTCTAACTGTTGCTTCCTGACCTGCATACAGATTTCTCAAGAGGCAGGTCAGGTTGTCTGGTATTCCCATCTCTCTCAGAATTTTCCCAGTTTATTGTGATCCACACTTTCATTACTCGTGTACAATTTTTTTATATTGATCTTAGTGACTGAACAAGAACAACAATCTATTCTATAGTTACAACTGGTAAATATCAGATATATAGCTGCTGCTGCTGCTGCTAAGCCACTTCAGTCGTGTCCGACTCTGTGCAACTCCATAGACAGCAACCCACCAGGCTCCCCCGTCCCTGGGATTCTCCAGGCAAGAATACTGGAGTGGGTTGCCATTTCCTTCTCCAATGCATGAAAGTGAAAAGTGAAAGTGAAGTCGCTCAGTCGTGTCCGACCCTCAGTGACCCCATGGACTGCAGCCCACCAGGCTCCTCCGCCCATGGGATTTTCCAGGCAAGAGTACTGGAGTGGGGTGTCATTGCCTTCTCTGATCAGATATATAGAGTGCCCAGTAAATGGTATCCTCTTGATAATTTCTATTTCTCTTTTATTCTTTCATGTTCTGTCCTGGTTAGTGGTGTCTGGTACCATTGGAGTGAATTTTGTACCATGATATTTATTGTGTATATCATTATATTATGAATATTTAGTGAGCACTTGCTAAGTTCTGGGTGTCCTACCAGGTCTGGGAGGCCTGAAATTAGAGGCAGAGTCTTTGTTCAGAGATAAACTGGGTCAGTAGGCAGAGAATTTTACTAGAGTCAGACAGAGACTGTCTGACTTGATCTCCCCTGGCTTGGGAAGATCCCCTGGAGAAGGAAATGGTGATCCACTCCGTACTCTTGCCTGGAAAATTCCATGGACAGAGGAGCCTTGTAGGCTACATACAGTCCACGGTCGTAGAGTCGGACATGACTGAGCAACTTCACTTCAGACAGAGATGGGCAGAGGAGGCGTGACTCCTCAATCCAGATTGCATTTGGGGCTTTATCATTTGTAGGGAAGACCTGGGTTTGATCCCTGGGTTGGGAAGATCCCTGGAGAAAGGCATGGCTACCCATGCCAGTATTCTTGCCTGGAGAATTCCATGGAAAGAGGAGTCTGGCGCTCTATAGTCTATGGGCCTGCAAAGAGTTGGACACGACTGAGTGAGTACATTTTCACTTACACTTGCTTTTCATATACACTCACATGCATTATATAAGGGAGTCTTTCCAACCATGCCCTGAGCCTAGCAGGGCCGTGTTATCACTTCCGCTTTACAGATGAGGAATCTGCAGGGCTGAACTGTCACTGTGTTTAGTAAAATCCTAAGATTTTTTAAAATGGGACTCGCTATCACAAATGTCATTGCAGTGAACATATGAAAGGTTCAGACCTGAAAAAGCTACAATAGATCCATTCACTCAGATTTTACTTGTCAGATTCTCCTTTTTCTAAGTGTTTCTGCTGAGAGGCCCATTTAGTTTATTCATTTGGACATGTGGTCAACATTAATGTGCTGTTCGCCAAGTGCATCATCACGAAGCAAGCTAAGGGAGGCTCACAGGCGAGAAAGCACCAGCCTCTGCCTTCTAGAAGGAGTTCAAGTTCCTGCGGGGACAGAGCTGTGTGCACCCGAGGCCCCCAGAACTGCAGTCCTGAGGTGGGGCTGAGACAGGGGCCAGCAGAGGGGCTTGAGGGCACAGAGCAGAGACACCCTGACCACTGGGATGGGCGTTAGGTGTGGCTCTCTGTAAAAGGAGGCACTTGAACCTAGCTGAATTTCACAGGACAAAAAAAGGAATTGCTCAGGTTGAAAGTAAGGGTGATGTGGAGAAGGCTTTAGGTTCCGAGAAATCAGGAGAGATGAGAGAGTATGAGAACCAGGCCAGCTGTCAAAGGTGGGCAGAAAGCTCGGGGTGGGGATGCGGTCCTGGAGGAGGGCAGAGGGATCAGAACCCTCAGCCCTCTCATGCCACACTCAGAAACAAGACCCCACATACCTCTGCAGCTTGTCTCAGCATCAACCCCACATTTCACTGGTAAACCAGCCCTGTTGTGCTTAATTTTTTTCCTGCTTCCTCTCATGCCCGTCCCAGTTTACTGCCTTTGGCTAGTCTGGTTTTATAGTTCACCTGAGCAGTTGGTTAGAGGCTGTTATTAGTATAACCAACCTTAAATAATTTGATTTTCAGGTTGGGCACGTCACAGTATCTCCTGTGGGCTTGATAGTCAAACTACACATTTATTTAAAAATTGGTTTCCTCATATTATATTTGAAAGCGGTGCTACTCACTCATCTGCAAACCATTAGGCCACATATAAAAACGTATCTCGTCTGACTTTTATTCACATGGTTCTGAAAGTAAGCTTTAGGTCCTAATAGTCCACTTCTCTACTGAGCCAATTGTCTTATTTTGTTAGTTTTTCTTTTTTTTTCTGAATATTCCTATAGAGAACTGTGTATTTAAAAGAGAATGTGTACAACGAACTTTAAAGATACACTCGGACTCTCTCCTTCTTCAGTAAATTTTCAGGAATTTTTGTTTGTTTATTTGTTTTTAATTTAGATGAGCAATTAAACTGGGCTGATGTGACCTGCAGTTGAACGCATAGTGTTTGGCTTGAGCTGAGTTTCAATGAGGTGTCAACAGTTAAAAGTCCAGGAACTTAGAGATTTTACAAAAAAATCTGGCTTCTTAAAAAAAAAAAATCCTAAAATGTGATGCCCTGGGCTTTCAGGGGGTGCTTCTGAAAGGTTCAGGTCAATTACTCTCAGTTTCCCACCGGCCAAGAGAGGGGTGGGGTGGGGGTTGGGGAGTGAGAGTGGGAGGGGACCTCGCTTATTAAGTTTCTTCCCCTGGTGCCCCAGGCTTATGCCTTTTGTAACCACAGATCTGACTTTAAATCTTCCCAATAAAAAAAATTGGGAAGAGACTGATGTCCACACTAAAACCTGCTCACGAATGTTTTATAGCAGCTTTGTTCATGATTGCCCAAATTTGGAAGTGATCAAGTTATCCTTAAACAGGTAAGTATGTTAGTTGCTTTTTTTAAAGTATGTCCTTAAACAGGTAAGTGTGCCCAACTCTTTGGAACCCCATGGACTGTAGCCCACCAGGTTCTTCTGACCATGGATTTCTCCAGGAAAGAATACTGGAGTGGGTTGCCATTCTCTTCTCCAGGAGATCCTCCTGACCCAGGGACTGAACCCAGGTCTCTTACACTGCAGGCAGATTCTTTACCATCTGAGCCACCAGGGAAGTCCATAAGTAGGTAAATGGACAAATAAACTGTGGTTCATCTAGACAGTGAACTAGCATTCAGCATTAAAAAGTAATGAGCTATCAAACCATAGAAAGACAGACAGGGAACTTAAGTACATATTACTAAGTGAAAGAAGCTAATCATCTGAAAAGGCTGCACATTCTAACTGTATGATTCTAGCTATATGACATTCTGGAGAAGGCAGAACTATAGAGACAAGAAAAACATCAGTGGCTACCAGGGGCTGAGGGGTAGGGGACGAATGAATAGGAGGAGCACAGAGAATTTTGGGTATGAAAATACTCTGTGCAGTACGATAATGAGCAATACATGTTATCATGCACGCGTGCTAAGTCACTTCAGTTGTCTGACTTTGTGTGACCTCATGGACTGTAGCCTGCCAGGCTTCTTTGTCCACGGGATTACCCAGGCAAGAATCCTGGAGTGGGTTGCCATGTCCTCCTCCAGGGGATCTTCCCGACTGAGGAACTGAACTCACGTCTCTTAAGTTTTCTGCTTTGGCAGGCAGATTCTTTACCACCAGCACCACCTGGGAAGCCCACATATCATTAAACATTTGCCCAAACCTAGAGAAAGTGCAGCACCAAGGATGAGCCCTAAGGTAAACTATGGACCCTGGGTGACCATGCTGTGTCAATGTAGGTTCACCAGTTCTAACAGACGCACCACCCTAGTGGAGGATGTTGACAATGGCGGAGGCTTTGCATGTGTGCAGTGCAGAAGAGATGTGGAAACCTCTATGCCCTCCTCTCAACTTTGCTATGAACCTATCACTGCTCTAAAAAGTAATCTTTAAACAACAACAGAAAATGGGGGTGAATGCCGATCAGCACCTGTGGAAATTAACCCTCTCAGCTCACAAGTTTCACTATAACAGAGGGTCAAAATAACAAAATGAGGGAGCTAATACTTTTGGACTTTATAGGGTAATAGAAAAATACATTTCTTGAGCAGTTTTACACACTGCTAGGAAAGGAAAACAAAGATATAGGCCGTGTTCTGCCAAGTATCACTTTTCAAATAATTAGTCACTGAGAAGTTTTTCTTCCATGATCCATTTACTTCCTATTATTTCCATCTCAAAACGGAGTAGGTGAGAAATGTAAAAATGAAACAGTAATTTTTCCCTCTCCAGCAAACCAGAAATCAGCACGGTGTTCTCATCCACTTCTGGGGAATTTCCTTGGCACCTACTCTCCAGAACTTGGTTGAAAGTGCTAAGTTTTTCCTGGTGTTAATTATTAATGTGACCTGTTTATGTACCAGTTATCCAGCTAACCATTAATATCTGTTTACTCATTGATGACCTTTGCAATTCCGTACCTCTCTCCTGGTTGTAAATGTCAACCCTTTTTTTTTCCCCCATATGCACAACATTTTCGTCATATCTTCTGGCTGCCTGAAACAGTTCCTTCATATAGTAAAATAATACCAGGTGACACAGGTATAATCTTTATGTATACGAAACTAAGACAAGCGCTATTGTTTTAAGAGGATTAAGACCGAGAACTTTCAATTCTGGAATGAGCGAGAGATATACACAAATGGCATAGGCAAGGGCTCCCTGAGAGGGAGACAAAAAAGCAACAGAAAAGAAAGTTATTTGTCTTCTGTGCCTGGGTTGAGGGGGAAGCGTGGACCGGCTCTGGGCAGGGGAACCCAATTTTCCTTTTGTAAAATGTCAGTGTTAAGCACTTGTACATTGGAGCAAGCCTGCAGGATTTATTTCTAGTTAGCCAGTCCGTCTACGTTAACCCCCAAACTAGCAAGACAGTACCATTACGCTCGGTTGTAATGGCTAAAGCCGAGATTAAGCAATGCAGCTGGGTTAGGACTGCAACTGGTGACCTTAATTTTACCCATCATTGGAGCCTGTGTATATTTGACTCATCTTAATTGCATTTACCTAATTTAAACAGACAATAGCAACCCAAGACATATTTCACCCTCAAATAATAATTAAAAAAAAAAAAAAGAAGAAGAGCTATTTCTTAGAGATGAAGCATAGGACCATCTTGCTGTAGTCTTTGTCCAGATGACCAAAACAGCCATTTTTTTCCCTCTCTTTGGTCCATTAACATACCAGCACAGGGAAAGACCCATTGAAATATTATTATCTATGTATAATACCACTTTAAAGTCTCATAGTGCTTCCATATTGAAATATGTAAAAATATTAATATCATCTCAGCCATAAATAACCATTATGGCATTCATAGAGATTAAAGTATTGAGATATGCCCTAGGTGTACATTCTCATTTTCTCATTCATTGAGTTCTAACTCCAGCAAAATGAGTGTTTTTAGATACGGCCCTGAACACTTGCTGTGACTGTCACTTCGTGTTGCATTTATCATATAGAATTCAAGGCGGAAGGTGGGGGAGCAATCTGTCACAAGCGATTGTATTTGTAATCTGTGAGGGTAGGGCTGGGGGCTGGGGAGAAGATAAGCCTTCGAGAGCCTTGGGCCACTCCTTCGGCTCAGTGGCTGCCGCACTGAGGGGATTGGCATGGACCATGTGACGCCTTTCCTCTCGGCCTGGCTCTGTGTCGACGGTGATGCTGTACTTTATACTCATAAATGCCGCTCAGGTTTTCTCTGCTAAAGGATAACTCAGCTTGTCTTTCCCAGTGAGTGTGGTAATAAATAGATACATGGGCGAGACATGGGGTGTTCTGACTCAGCGAGATACTCTAGTGTCCTGGAACAGACGAGTGGATTCAATCATGGTGCCAGAAACAGAACGCAGACTTTCCAAGGAAACACAGGGTCCGGAGTTTTATGCTCAGATTCCAGCGGCATGAGATGAGAAGCAACTCAAAGTCAAGGTTGAGTATCCCAATTTCATGTCAGTCCTGTGCTTTTAAGGGGAAACTGTGGTAAAAACCCACATCATTTTATTAAAAAATTGGATGTCTATTGGGAAATTTGAAATTATAGGTAAGCAGAACAGCCGAGTTGATTCTTGATCTCATTGACTGTGTACGTTTTGCTGTGGGAACCAAGCAGAGAATTTTCCCAAGACCGCTCTTCACAGCTGTACTTTTTTCCCTTGTGATGTGCAAAGCAGGCATTCCTTTACAAGCTCTGGAGTTTGGAAGTCAAGTACTCTTCATAGCCTGCAGATCTATCTCCGGGTATCGAAATCAAAGGCTCTGAATGGTGCCAATCACAGGCCCGTATTTACATTTCCTCTCTGTATCACGTGGTCAGTAGGCTTAATTGACACATGGAAAATGTTCCTTTACACACCCTGTTCAAGGCAGCTCTGGAAATTTGGGTCTGCGGAATGTGCCGGCAGCCCTGAGTCGTCTTGGCTTCTCCTCTGCTGGCTTGGTCCACAGCCCAGAATGATGCAAGTTCTGCGTTGCTCAAAACGCTCAGATGAACTGCTGGAGCAGTGTCAGGAGGGTACTCAGGCCCAGGAACCTCTCCCGGGGGCGGGACGAGGGTGTGAAGCAGAGGTGTGTGACGACTGGGGCCATTAACCTCTGTAGGAAACCCGCCTGCTTTCCCACCCTGCAGTCTCCTATGGGGCCTCTGCCCTGGAGCCGCAGGGGACACTGGGAATATCCCATTTGTAGCCCTTACCACATTGCACTGAAACATGCCTCGAGTGTCTCTTCTCAGCCAGACCTCGGGTGCTGAGGATTCTTCATCACCCAGCGCGGTGAGTGACATACAGAGGTCCTCAGCAAGAGCAGCCAAGGCAGGTGGACTGAACAAGACTGACCGCTGGGATAATGACAATGATACCAGTAACGGCAGCAATAATTTCTAATTATTGGACAGCTATCCAATGAGTCTAACTACCGAACGAGGCGATTTCTCTCTCTTGATTTTACAGATGAGCAAATGACTTGGCAAGGTCAAGTCATATCATAGAGAAGTTTGGAAACAGAACAAAGGAGGAAGAAGTGGAATTCCAGGCATCGGTGCTTGACTCTTCACACTCTGAGCAAGGCGCTTCTGCTGCTTCTGAACTAAGTATTTCCATCATCGCCGTCGAGCTCAGCAGGAGTCGCAGAGCTGGTGATGTTTAGAGAGAGGCTATTCAATGGGAAAGAAGCAGGCCTGCTCCCAGGCCGCCTTTTGGGACTCAGAGGGCTGGACAGGTTCGGTTTCAGGTGTGTCATTATTTGGCCCATGCAGCATTTCTTTCTTAACATTCAACACTAAATCAGTGGCCTCTTTTAACATTTCTGCCTGAATTGGTCTCCTGGCTTCGCTACACCCTGGCTGTGTGATCTGGAGGAGGTTGCTTGACTTCTCTGTGCCCCTTCCTTTGTGTGGGGAAGTATCGGGCTGTCTTGGGGAGCAGCTGCTCTTACACTTGTGAAGGCCCTAGCACGGCGCCTGGCACAGTCTGAGCAGTCAGCAGATGGCAGATGCTGTGATTTGTTGTTTTGCTCCATCCCCATCTCCTCCAGTCACTGTGTCCCGGTGGGCATGAGCTTTACTGCCTCTGTGAGTCTGCTGCCCATGGGGGCATCGGTGCAGGGATGGGTTGTGGGATGTTAGCTGAGCCCAGTGACCTAGGTCTAGGAGCTGGTTGTTTAGACATGCCTGAAAGCCATTTTCTTTGTGGTCCAGTCACTTCCCTGGGGGGAGGGGAGCGCTTCCCAGGTGGCTCAGTGGGTAAAGAGTCTGCCTGCAATGCAGGAAGCGTGGGTTTGATCCCTGGGTCGGGAAGATCCCCTGGAGGAGGGCATGACAACCCACTCCAGTATTCTTGCCTGGAGAATCCCATGGACGGAAGAGCCTGGCCGGCCACAGCCCATGGGGTAGCAAAGAGCTGGACACGACTGAAGTGACTGAGCACCATGCACGCACATCCCCAGGGGTCGAAGTGGGCAGGAGCCAAGACTTTCTCGAAGCTGGTCTTCTGGCGCTCATCTTCTCCCCATCCATCAGAATCCACCCCCCTCCCCTGTCTCTTTCCTCTCAAAGACCTGAGCCTCTCTCCTCCTCCTGGCTGGCATGCTCTCCTCCCAGAAAGTGGGGCTTTGGGGAAACAAAAGCCAGGTGTCTCAGCTTTGGCCTCTTAACACAAACCTCCCCTGAGTCAGGGGCACGGAAAGGCCTGGCTTCCTTTCTAGAGCAGAGAGCTGGCAAACGCGGAGACAAAAACAGAAATTAATATATCAGTAAATTATCCTGCCACGCTGACATACGCTGTAATCAGGAAGGCCGTGAAAACACAGGGAGGACGCCAGAGAGGAATCTGGCGGAGGGGGGAGGCGCCGAGACCAGAGCTAGAGGGGGAGCACTCGGAGCACTTCAAGGGCTGAACTTTCCCCCGGAATGTTCACTGGGTTTGCAGGGAGCACCGCTGCCAGGGCATGACGGGTGGGGAGGGGAGATGTGAATGGAAGGGAAACGAGGAGGGAGGAAACTAAGCAGGAAGAGGAGGAAGGGGCAGAAAAGACGGGTAACCACGGATAAGCGAGAGGCAAGCACTGACAGCTTAACTCGCGCCAGGCACTGCGTGTGCTGTGATTCAGCACCTTTGAAAGTGCACATCACTCAGTCCTGTCCGATTCTTTGTGACCCCATAGACCGTAGCCCACCAGGCTCCTCTGTCCACAGGATTCTACAGGCAAGAATACTGGACTGGGTTGCCATTTCCTTCTCCAGGGGATCTTCCCAACCCAGGGACTGAACCTGGGTCTCCCAAACTGCAGGCAGATTCTTTACCATCTGAGCCACCACGATGTCCTGTAATTATCACAACCACTTTCTGCAATGGATGCTTCCTATTATTCCCTTTCCCCACCCCCCCCAAAGTTTTCTCTTTTTTTGATGTGAACTATTTTTAGTTGATAGTTTGTGATACTATTGCTTCTGTTTCATATTTTTGGTTTTTGGGTTACAAGGCATGTGGGCTCCTAGTACCCCAACCAGGGATTGAACCCACATTTTCTGCATTGTGTTTTAACTGACAGTTTTTTTTTTTTTTTTTTTTTTTTTTTTTTTTTTTTTTTTTTTTTTTTTTTTTTTTTTTTTTTTTTTACATTTCTGTCATTGCCATCTTGTTCTATAATTCTTCATTTTTTTTTTTTTTTTTTTTTTTTTGTCATTATTTGTTTCTTTTTTTTTCTCATTCTTTTATTATATTTGTGTTAGTATACTGTATTGGTGTTTTTCTTTCTGGCTTACTTCACTCTGTATATCGTTCAGTTTCATCCATCTAATCAGAACTGAGTCAAATGTATTCTTTTTAACGGCTGAGTAATACTCCATTGTCGAATAGCCAAAGCAATCTTGAGAAAGAAGAATGGAACTGGAGGAATCAACTTGCCTGACTTCAGGCTCTACTACAAAGCCACAGTCATCAAGACAGTATGGTACTGGCACAAAGACAGACATATAGATCAATGGAACAAAATAGAAAGCCAGAGATAAATCCACACACATATGGACACCTTATCTTGACAAAGGAGGCAAGAATATACAATGGAGTAAAGACAATGTCTTTAACAAGTGGTGCTGGGAAAACTGGTCAACCACTTGTAAAAGAATGAAACTAGATCACTTTCTAACACCCTATCCCCCATTTTAAAGGTGAGAAAACTGAGGAGGTCAAGGCTGAGTGGACATTTCCAACGTCTACATCTAATAAAGTGATGGAGCTAGGCTTTCTGCCCCCAAATTCGAGACTGCACTTAACTGCTTTCCTATTTGGCTCCCCACTAACAAGTCCATGTTCTAATAAAAAAGCAAAGTGGAAATTAACTTATTCTCAGCTGGGGAGTTTGCTGATGGTATGTGGAAAATGAGCTAATCCCTGTTAGAACAAGGAGAAATTAAGAATGTAAAAGAGAAGGAAGATCTACTCCCAGGATTTCAGTATGAACAAAAGCATTCAAAATGAAGACAGAAAGTCTTCACATCCTACAGCTGATGAAGATACTGTCCAAGCACGACCCCATCGGCTCTACCCAACCCTGTAAGATAGATCTGACCCCAAGTGTTAGTGCCATTTTTATAGATGGAAACTGGGGCTCAGAGAAATTAGATGATGGGGCAAAAGAGTGAGCAAAAGGCTGAAGTCAAGAACGAACACAGATCTAACTAACTGGACATCAGATGGTGTCTGTCAAGGTGGCCCAGAGCCTCACACTCAGGGGCTGGCCAGAGGAGGGGTGTAAAACAATATCCCTTAACCCCGTGCAGGTTGGTGGGCTCCCTCAGGACGGATACATGTTGAAGTCCAGTGGTGAGGGTTGACTCACACAGGAGTGGGGGTGTTTAGGTGGGTCCCAGCTCCCAGGGGGTGCAGTGGTAAAAAAAAAATCCCTCTGGCAATGCAGGAGATGCTAGAGGTGAGGGTTCCATCCCTGGGTGGGGAAGATCCCCTGGGGGAGGAAATGGCACCCACTCTAGTATTCTTGCCTGGAAAATTCCATAGACGGAGGAGACTAGAGGGCTACAGTTCGTGGGGTCTTGAAGAGCCAGATATGACTGAGTGACTGAGCGTGCACATGCAGCTGACTCATTCGACTTGAGCAAAAGCAGGAAAAAAAAGTGCAAAACTCTGCAATGAAGAGGAAATGCAGGTGGGGCTTCGACGTGGTGACTGAGTGTAGACTGCTTGGCAAGCCATATGGAGAGGAAAAAGATGGGAAAAGAAAGTCGGAAGTGAGAGGGGATTGATCGTGCGGATGGGCTAGAAGTTGTCCTCAGAAACCAGAAGTGTTGCCTGGAATTTGTATTCAACAGACTGCCATGCAAAAGGGAAAGAAGCGTGGGGGTCAGAGAGGAAACATCTGTGTGATGGGGTGTGTGGGATAAGTTCAAAGCCACGCCTAGACCAGAAGATTCAGGCAGACTGATGGACATCGTTAGGAAGAGAAAAGAAAATAACGTTTATAATCTCCAGCCAAAATAAAAGGAAAAAAAAAGGGGGGGAATAGGAAAAGGAAGAGTGAATAAAATGATGCTCTTTTGAGTGGTCCCTGGAGTCATAGCAGAAACATTGTGTTAACAATGAGACCAGCATTTCCTGAGGATGCCTAATAGCAGCCCTTCCTCTTATTTTATTTTTTATTTTTTTTTTATTTTTAAGGACTATCTTCAATACCTTGTGGAACTGTCCCCCTCATTGGTGATATTAAGCTGGACCCTTTTGGCCCATAAATTTATCCTCCCCAGTTATAGTGCATATTGAGTTTTGAATGCTGGTTGATAATTCTTCCCATTCTTGCCACTTTCACTATGCCCACCTCTGGGCAACCTCTCTTAAGGCGTGAGCTGGGAATCCAGGCTTGTTAGAATCTTCCCTGTGGAAGGATCATAGGATTTCGAGTGTCGGCTTTAGAGACTCTTCCAGGAGTGAATACAGGAGCTTGGCGCCCTGATGGTCTCACAGCCAGTCTAACTGCCTTTGGGATTTTTCTTTCTTACTTCCTTGGTTCTTAGCTTCCATTCAGAAACAGCAGAATTTTCCAGCTAATTGACCTCCAAATAGTTGAAGCATGATTGTGTTATTGCTACTAATATTGGCATTGCATAAAAGCAACAGAATCAGACTGCAGATTATACTTTGCAGAGGCCCTTTAAAGAAACAGTTAATCCAGAGATTAGGCTGCATCTTTTGAGAACTTTTTCAAATTTTTAGCATGCACACATGCTCATCTGATGTTTGTAACAGTGGCAAGCATATTGTTTGTCAAATGATAGTCAATCGTAGTATGAGAAATACATGACAGCCTACTGGTGAGGTTAAAGAGGCCAGGAATTCAGCCACGATCAAACGCATTCCTCTTCTTTCTACAGCTCCACGAGGCAAGAGTGTAAACTCACTTCTGGAATGTATGCTGTTTTCTGAAAATGAATTTGATGGGAACATCTCACTGGGATGTTTCTATGTCTTTCATTTTATGCATTTTTTAATAATAAACTACAGATTCAGAATTTATACAGTGCAGAAATTAGTCGGCCTCTTGCAGTGATGTTAGCTTCTGTCACTGAATACATCCTTATCACTAGTACCAGGTAGTTATATATAATCGAGATCTCTCTTGAGTATGTCTAAGAAGGGGCACTTCATGATTCAAACAGATATATTCAAGGAAAATAAAAGTTGACACTAAAATGGTTTCCAGGTACAGGGAAATAACAGTGTCACTTTCTGCAACATTTTAAATAGTTTGTTTCATACTAAGCATTACTTTATCCCCTCCTCATTTTATTATGAAAAAATTATTTCGAAGAATAAAATTTTCTATGAAAAAATTTGACCATCGAAGTTGGAAGAACTAGTAAATGCCCATCTACTCACATCTAGAGTCCACAGTGAGCATGATACTTTTCTTGTTTCATCCCCTGTCTTGCTATCCATCCATCCCTCTATCCAATCATGCTGATTTTTGGATTCATTTCAGAGTAAGTTGCAGGTATGGATACTCTTCACTCCTACACATTCCACCACCCAGATCAGCAATTAGAGCTCAGTATTTGTTTACAGGATTTTTTTTTTTTTGGAGTGGATACAGCGTCATGAAATGTATACAACTATATAACAGAAATGATTGTTAAAATTTGGAATATTTCCAAAATCTCAAAAGAGTTTAATTCTCATCCTGGCTAATTCCTCCTCCATTTTCCTCTAGACAGCTATTGCTCTGATGTTCTTTTCACCACAGGTGAGTTCTGCCTGTGTTAGCATTTTATGTACGTACCATCATGCCATAACAATGTTTCAGTAAGGCATTTGCATTCAGCATAATGCTTTGGAGATTCTTCCATGTTGTTTGTCTGGCTAGTTTATTCTTTTTTTTAATCACTGAGTAATATTCCATGGTATGAATATACCACTGGGCACTACCAGCTTCTCTGGTAGCTTAGATGATGAAAACTCAGCCTGCAATGCAGGAGACCCTGGTTTAATCCCTGGGTCAGGAAGATCTTCTGGAGAAGGGAATGGCAACCCACTCCACTATTCTTGCCAGGACAATCCCTTGGACAGAGGAACCTGGTGGGTTACAGTCCACAGGGTCACAAAGAGTCAGACACGACTGAAATGACTTAACACACACAACATACTATTTTAAGAAGGATGGAATATGTGGTTCCTAGGAAACTCTACAGAAGAGTCTCCTGGATGATGTGAAGTTGGGTGAGAGAGGAGGATTTGAGACAGTTACCATTAAAAGAACACATTTATGAAAGGACATCAGAACTACCTTCAACTATTTAAAGCAGGGGTTAGCAAATGTTTCTTCTAATGGATCAGCTAGTAAATGACTAGATTTTCCTGGGCCAGATGGTCTTTGTCCTAAGTGCTCAATTCCAACCTTGCTGTAGAGTGAAAGTAACCAGAGACAAAAATGAAGAAAGTATAGTTATGTTCCAATAAAACTTAATTTATGGACATGGAGACTTGAGTTTCAGATAATTTTCATGTATCATGACATATTACTCTTCTTTTGATTTTGTTAACCACCTGAAAATTTGAAATCTACTCTCAGCTCATGGTCCATAAAAAATCAAATCATAGTTTTCCAACCCCTGATAAAAAAGAGTGTTAAATTGAAGAAAGAAGAGTGATTATTCTGTATAGGGCTAGTGGGCCACATGAAAAAAGGAGGCACATTTGACCTAGAAAACTAAAGATCTTTCTATTGAGTAGGGCTGAAACAAACTGTGTTCTTCCCCTGACCCAACTGCTACCATAAAGGGATGGGTCTCAGAGCTTGCCTGTTTAGTTCACTTCCCCAGCTCCTAGCTAGCTATGGGATTCCATGTAAGCTATTTAACCCTTTCACTTTTCTATTGACTCAATGGATAAAATTAGAGGCATTCTAAGGATTCAATAAGCTAGTGCTAAGAAGAGTGCTGATTTACAGTCAGTGTTCAATATATATGCTCAGTGTCTAGCAACATGGAAAGTGGGGAGTAAGTGCTTTCGCTATTATCATTATGGTTATCATTGTGATATTGCTATCATCACAGAGAAGCTACATAGGCATGCGGGTGAGTTTCGTTGAAGGGATTCCGACTTTTCATGGTAGACTGAACTAATAGATGCTTAGATGTTTCCCTGTTCCAACAATCAGTGTTCTCTCTTCAGTTTATTGCCTGAGGCTTCAAATGTGAGATTCGACTGCTGTTGAAATCTGAGAAGAAACAGCACAATATTTTAATCATTCCTGTCAGCCAGCCTATACTCATAAAAGTAAAAGGGTGTTTTCTTTCTACCTGGTCTCTCTTGATCTTGGATCTCGGGTCTACCTCCAAGGACACGTTATTAACGATAACCTGTGTAAGTGCTGAGTGGAAGTCAGGTTGCTTTAATTTGTTCCCCATGTGAGAAAGAGAGAAGAGGAAAGATCTTTGCTTTGCCTTGGGAAATGGGTCACACCAAAAGCGCTAAGCAAGGACGCTGAATAGCAGGGTGGCTGGGAGAGTGTTTTATGACTGGATCTCGGTGTTATGGGATGCTCTGTGACTGTGCCCCAAGCCCGTCGTGACTGCTGCTGCCTGCAGAGGAAAGAGGCATGAAGGTAGATCTCCACGTTCACCTCCTCATCCCTCGGGTCTAACTCTTGGCCTATACTGTCGTCTCTGACATTCGTTTTCAAGCCTGTTTATCTTGAGAGACGTCGCTTGCTTCATTTTATTCTCTGCTAGTGGGATAGAAATGATGTCTTGGAGTGCTGCTGCTGCTGCTGCTGCTAAGTCGCTTCAGTCATGTCTGACTCTGTGCGACCCCATAGACGGCAGCCCACCAGGCTCCCCCGTCCCTGGGATTCTCCAGGCAAGAACACTGGAGTGGGTTTCCATGCCTTCTCCAATGCATGACAGTGAAAAGTGAAAGTGAAGTCACTCAGTCGTGTTCGACTCTTAGCGACCCCACGGACTGTAGCCCACCAGGCTCCTCCATCCATGGGATTTTCCAGGCAAGAGTACTGGAGTGGGGTGCCATTGCCTTCTCCGCTTGAGCACAGTGTAAAGACACAGAAGAAGTACTAGAAGAGAACTCGGGCACCGTTTATGGCAACGTCTTCAATTTCCAGGTGAGGAAGCCAAGGTCCAGATAACATGGAACCTCAGGGTATCCTTATGGCTTCCACTCTGGTGCTCTTTTAATTTCACCACGTTAATCTTTGCCAGTGGAGTTTCCTGGTACCTCAGCAGAAAGAATCTGCCTGCAATGCAGGAGACCTGGATTCAGTTCCTGAGTTGGGAACATCCCCCGAAGGAGGAAACGGTGACTGACTCCAGTATTCTTGCCTGGACAATCCCATGGACAGAGGAGCCTAACGGGCTATAGTCCATGGGGTCGCAGAAGAGTTGGATGCAACTGAGCAACTAAGCAACAACCATCTTTGCCAAGTGAGCAGGATCGGATGCATAAATGCTTTAGGTCATGGCAGGGGCTGGACAGCGGGGCCAGAAGGACATGAGCCCCACATTTGTGCCCTAAGTGAAGAGTGTGGACGTTGTTTCCCTTTATAACTGGAATAGTATTCTCAGTTCTCTTGAACGTTTGCAGGTAACATGTTGTTGTTGTTGTTTAGTTGCTAAGCCATGTCTGACTCTTTGCAACCCCGTGGACTAAAATAGTCTGCCAGGCTCATCTGTCCGTGCGATTTCCCAGGCGAGAATACTGGAGTGGGTAGCCATTTCCTTCCCCAGGGGTCTTGGTGACCCAGGAATTGAACTTATGTCTTCTGCATTGCCAGGCAGGTTCTTTACCACTGAGCCACCAGGGAAGCCCACAGATAACATGAATGACCAATAAACATTGAAACTGAAATTATTCTTTAAACTTTATTTTGGGGGTGTCTCTGTTGTTCCATATACTAGAATCTCAAAATGTGGCATTGATCTCAGCCTTCCTGTAGTTCCAAAATGTCTTATGATGAGAAAGTGAAACCACAGTATTTAAGTGGATCATGGCATGGGAAGAGACGGTTATGGAAGGAAGATCTGGTTGAGGCACAGAGCAATATCAAAGCAGACCTCACTGATGTTAGATGAGGTGCTTAAGAAGAGGTCAGCATGGAAGAGAAGGAAGAAAACAGAGAGGAAGCAATGCCAGCTAGTAGGAAAGAGGGAAGGCAGTGGACCACGGCAATTTCTAAGAAGCTGAGGTAGAGGGGCCATGTAGAGGCTTCTGGCCTTTTAGGAACAATAGGAATGGGGGTCTCTCCCTTACCTGCCTTACTTCCGCATCACTTAAAAAAAACTTTCAGTCATCTAATGTGTTTTTTGGAAGCATGCAAGGATTTGAATGGTCTCATTATTTTCCGCCTTGACCTAAGATGGTTTACAGAGCAGTAAGTTCCAAGGTTGCACATAAGCAATGTCCTGAGAGTTATTAATTTTAGGAGTAGAGATTATTGCTTCCTGACTGACTTTCTGAGCTTTTAGGATTTGGTAACTATTGTGTGGGATACAAATGGATTCTGTTTTTATAGTATAATGGAAAATAATGCGCTGACATGAACTAAGTTGATAATTGACCCTAATTCCTTTTTTTTAAAAATGTATCTACAGAATTGGAAAACTAACTTAACCTCCTCCTTGCATAAGATATTTATGCTGGTGTCTTACTCACTCATTTTAAAATACCTATGCTAATGACTTATTCATTTAAAAAAAATCCCTGTTTGAAGAGGGTAAATAATGCTGCTGCAAACACAAGTTGAAGGTCGAAAATTTGTTTATCACAGTAGAGGCTCCGAGTTCACACATGTCCATTAAAGGTATTCAGTACAGGTCACAGTGGGTCAGCAAGGGACAGTCAATTAGACGTCTGTTTTCCCTTTCAAAGTCCTGTCTGTTTCTTTCACCCTCTTCAAAATACCCTTAAGGAGACATACATATCCTGAGGTCAAAGGAAAAGAAAAAATAAAAAGAAAGTAAAAAAGAAGAAGAAGAAGAAGAAAGGGTTATAACAATGAGATTTTTAAATTATCTGACAATCATGTGTATTTTAAATACCCATCATTATCGAGAGAAAAATGATGACGAGTGTCTGATAAGAAGGGCTGCAAAGTAGAGTAAGATTCCATTTTCTCAAGACTTCTGACTCCGGCAGCAAAAGTGACAGAATGAAATCATTGAGTTTCCCACCGTGCACGAGGGCTTCAAAGTTGTCGCAGAAGTATTTGCTTAGAGTGGGGAGGATCAAAACTCTCTGGTATTTACAGCGGAAAAAAACAACAACAAGCAGCCTATCTTTTAGAAAAGGAATGCATGGTTAAATGGGCTCAGCCTGTCCTTAGCAACCTGAACTCAGAGAACACATTTTTTCCTCTCTAAGAAGCAAGTGGGAACTTGCAAAGTATGTAGCATGTCATGAAAAGGAAGCAGTGAACTTTGCCCAGGTCTGCAGCCAGCACTGAAATCTGAAACTTTAGAGGTTTCGGGACTGGTGGCTTCCCACCCCCATGCCCAGCTCCCTTTGAAATCTCTGAGTAGCTCCTGCCTTTACCAAGTACCTTCATTTGGAAGAAGAGTCCCACTGTGATGAGAAAACCTGTTCTCTAAGTATTTCTGGTGTCATGCAAAAGGAAGTCCTCCAAACAAAACTAAAACATTACATCCACCTTTATAATTATTAAATTTAACCTAGTCTTATAGAGTTGGGGGACAGAAATCTTTTTTTTTTTTTTAATTCATTTTAAAACTAGTTCTCAAAAGTTTTGAGATTCCCCATGTAGAGATGACCACAGGCTGGCAAGATTTCCCTTATATTGTTGAGGGAGAAGAAGGAAATCACCAGTCTCTGCATTCAGGCTGCTTGCAGTCTGAATCTTTTCTCAACAGCAAGTTACATGGTAACTTGAGCTGTGTTCGTTCCTGAAATTCTTTGACATAATTGAAGATTAATTTGATTCCCTAGATTGTTGAGGGTTGTTGACAGTGGGGAGCTGGAGTGGGTGGAAATAGATTATTCAAATCACAAAGAAGGAGGTGTGCCCTAAGTGACTGTTCCATTAGTGCTCAGAAATGTTTGCCTTCCTAAGTGTTCGTCAGACTCCGTGCGGCAGAATCGTGCCGGCAGGGAGGAGAGGGCCCTTGCCAATGTTCAGAAAGCAGGTGAACCTCAGAGAAACCGAAATATTTTGTCAAGAGAACTCTATGTATTAATGGCTCCTCCAGAATCCATTAACGCCGACTCAAGGGCCCTGGCTTTCTCTAGTGTGTAATGTAAACAATATGAAAGTCAATAGTAGGGGACATTCCAAGATAGTATTAACACGATTGATTTATTGATGGCTGCACAATGGGAGGTTATCTTTTGTTAACTGACTCAGTAAATAAGCTGGAAGGCAGCAGGGAACAGGGAAAAAGTAGCTGGTGGAGGTGAAGGGGAGGCACCTGGATTATGACTTGTTCAACTCCCAGCCTGTTTTGGCAAATTCCAAAGACCACTTCCGCTGCCAACTTCAAACATCATTGGACAAAATTAATTCTGCCTGGAACTCTACATCTGTCTCCCAGGAGGGGAAGACTCAAAGGCCATGGGTTTCTATCAACCACTATATTTTTTAAACTTCTGCTTCAGGAAGGTTCAAAACCTAGTTATTGCAAGATGTTAAAGTAAGAGCAAGGGAGAGAAATAATTCGGTCAACTCAGCTTTTTTTTACAAATCTAGAGACAGTCCGGAAGATTTATGTACAATGTGTGTGACACTTGTAACTTCTGAGCAGTGAGTGATTGAACTACAGATAGAAAAAATAATCCATCTTTTCCTGTTTGGAATCAATATGCGGCACTTCTCCACAAAGGCTACTATAATTTGGTAGCTCCTCTAGGAGAAAAAATTCGACAACAATAAACCTTGTATAAATTCTGGACAGTTCCCACTATTGTATCAACTGAAGTTACATACATAATTGAAGTTACATCTCTTGGATAGATATGTAACATTTTTGAACTTGTTTAGATGGATATTTCTGAGACTTTTAAACTTTCATCAGAGATAGTTTAAAAGCTAAAAAAAATAAAATTCTTACTGTCTTAAGGAATATCCGTTACATTTAAGCTAGTTTTCCCTTGGTCTTCTTTAGGCTCTCTCTCTCTCTCTTTTTTTTTTTTTTGATATGGGCATTCTCTAACTCCTGGCCTTTCTCTTTCCTCTGCTGGCTTGCCACCAAACCATTCCAGCTACTGGTTATACTCTCTGCAGGGGAGTCCAGAGTTCAGTTCAAGGAGGTATTGACACCTGTAGCAACCTGGTTTTTCTCCCCCTGTGAACCTGCCCAGCTGCCCCTTCAGCATCTCCCTTCCTAACTTCTCTGCCTCTGTCCCTCTTTATGCCCAGCATTGTCTTTGGTCCCCAAACTTGAAGTCCATCTTATTTCTCCACTTTCCTCATTTGTCTTCAGTAAGTTCTTAAGTCCTATAGATTCTATTTCAGTTATCTGTTTCTTTTATGTAAGGATCACATACTATCCAGGGCTGCTTCGACTAACAGACTCCATGAGGACAGGAATCTGCACCCTCTTTCCCCAATCCCTACCAAGCGTTCCAGAGTTATGGGACTTTTCTAGCTATAGGAAGGAACTCCCAAGGGAAAATGCCTCCTTTTCATCACTTGTAAATGATTCTCTCCTCCTTCTCCTCCTCCTCTCCTATGGTCTTTTCCTAACAAAGGATGAACGGGCACCATCCAGCAGATACTTTTTTTTTTTTAATTGTATTGGAGTATAGTTGATTTACAATGTGGACAGGTGTGCATCCAAGTAATTCAGTTATACATATACATACATCTACTCTTTCTCAGATTCTTTTCCCAGATTTTTATCCCAATTACAGAATATTGAGTAGAGTTCCCATCCTATATCATAGGTCCTTGTTGATTATTTTATATAGAGTAGCGTGTATATGCTCAGAGAAGGCAATGGCACCCCACTCCAGCACTCTTGCCTGGAAAATCCCATGGACGGAGGAGCCTGGTGGGCTGCAGCCCATGGGGTCGCTAAGAGTCGGACACGACTGAGCAACTTCACTTTCACTCACATACTACAAATTTTGCCTCCCAACTGGGATAAATTGGCCCAGGGATTGGCATATGGAAAGTGTTCAGTTAACGTCTGCTGAATGAAGAAATGAATGAGTACATATCTTTGCCTGCGTGCTAAGTCGCTTCAGTTGTGTCCAATTCTTGGTGATACTATGGATTGCAGCCCACCAGGCTCCTCTGTCCAGGGGATTCTTCAGGCGAGAATACTGGAGTGGGTTGCTGTGCTCTCCTCCAAGGGATCTTCCTGATCCAGGGATCGAACCCACGTCTCTTTATATCTCCCGCATTGGCAGGCGGGCTCTTTACCACTAGGGCCACCTGGGAAGCCTTACCACTGTATTGTTCTTCATGAAAACAATCTTTAATCACAGTATTTCAGGGCTCAGAAACTATCAGTTACTAACTGACTCTCAAACTAAGTGTAAACTATTCTTTCCAAGATACGCACAATCTATTTTTTCCCCCTTTTCTCTTCCACCAAACTCACAAATATCCTATGCTCAATCCAAAATATTGCTCAAGTTCCCAGAAATGCTTCATGTCTGTCTATTGCCATATCTACCTTCATAGCTTATGTTCATTTCTTCAAGCAGAATATTTGACCATCTTTCCCAGATCAAGCTTTGCCAGGTTCTTAAAGTCCAGCTCTTAAAGCCTGACTTTCCTGGTGGCTCAGATGATAAAGCATCTGCGTACAATGCGGGAGACCCGGGTTCGATCCCTGGGTCATGATCCCTTGGAGAAGGAAATGGCAACCCACTCCAGTACTCTTGCCTGGAAAATCCCATGGAAAATCCCAGGAGTGTGGTAGGCTACAGTCCATAGAGAGACTTCACTTTCTTTCACTTTTTAAAGCCCAACTCAAATGCTACTCTCTCCATGGAGTTATTTTTGGTTCCATATGCCTCTCTCCCAGTCAAGTTGGATGTGTTCTCCTCCTTTTGGAGCATTTATTGTATTTAAATTGTATTGTAGATATCTCTATATTCTTTCCTAGTAAGGATATTACTTTATTCTTTCCTAGTGAGGAATAAATCAAAGCAAACACTTGGGGAGACAGTGGTTAAATCTTTCTATGTCTGGATTCTCGATGCCTTATAAATAGTAAGTGCATAACATATTATCATTGAATTACATTGATTTTTATTTATTCCTTATTGTTGCAAGATTTTTTCTTTCTCTTTTGAATGTATGTTGTTTAGTATTGTGTGTGTTTGTGTCTGTGGTTTTGTGTGTGTGTGTCTGTGGTTTCACTATTTGCTACTTCAGTTAACATCTATCATCTGGAAATACACAGCTGTTAAGCACTATTTTAAAGCAGTTTTCAAGATAAATGGAGGAATGGGAGAAAAACTTCAGTTTGGATTCGTGCAGCTCACTTTGACTTTGCTCAACTTTATGCCATTTCCCTGCCTCCTTTAAAGTCTGGGAGTATGTTACACTAAAGTTCCAGTGCGCACAGAGCTGCCTGCAATTTGAGAGGCAAACTCTAACTCTGTGGGCCACTTTTTAGAAGCCTGTGGTCATTCGGGAAACAAAGGCACTTCTGTTTCCTCTTCTCAATAACAATTAAGACATCAGATTAATAGAATCTTTAAATTCTTGAAGGATGCTTGCAGAATAGTTTGTGTTTGCGTAAACACAAAGGAATACTTTCCAAGCCATAAAGGTCACGGGAAGAAATAAGAGAGAGACAGCTTATGAATAGGCTATGCTGGTAGATTTTTGGAGAATGGCATGTGTCCTCAGTGTGTTCTAGCTTTGGAGGTACTGGGCCTGTGGTTTACCCTGGAGAATGATTTCCTGGGCAAGGAGTTCCTAGTGTTGTGAGAGCTTGCCTTCAGGAGGAGGAGAAGAAATAGGGAGGAGGAATTGGAGGGGGAAGTCTCTCTGTTCACATATAGTGTTCACTTAATGAGTGTAATGTTGTTGCTAAGTGGGATTTAACCACAATACCTATCCCTAACCTTGTCACCAGAACGGTAGTCGACATGCCCCTTTTTTTCAATACTGTCTGCCTGGTAACTATGCAGCAGTCTGTTCTCCTAATTTTCTAAGTGGTAATCCTAGAATTATCTTGGCTCAGAAATAAATGAAGAACTCGTGTATAGGACTCAAATTTCCCTACAGGGGTTGTAACTGAAACAGGGATTAAGTACCAGTACACAAAACCTCTCAAGCAATGGATAACACAGCAATTGCTGAACATTCAATCTAGAAGGCCCTCTGTCTTTTTCTTTTATAAAGCTTGAGATCAAGTTTGGGTAGGGAGTGAAAAAGCAAGGCAATTTAGCTCATTTAAAGCATTGCTCATTGGGAAGGACAGAGCTATATTTAATTCTGTGAGGTCCTTTGGGGAAGCTAAAACAACAGGTAATCAAATGGTAAGTGTGTTTTTGCGTGTGTGAGTGTGTGTAGGGGAGCGTGCAGGAGGAGGGAAGGTTTGTAGAGATTATAACGTGGGCCACAGGAAAGAGTTTGTTCCGGAAAGAATTCATAACTATCCAGAATAGCATGCAGATGAAATAGACTACTGGTTGACCCCCTGTTGCACACTGCAAATGTTTATCTGACTGTGATGCCCTCAAGGCCTGAATGACTCTGAAGTAGCTAATTTTTTAAGCACCAGCTACCCTTCCCCATATAATAATAATATTTATAAGCCATCTGCCATTTATTGAGTACCTATTAGGTACTAAATACAATTCTTTATTTCTAGAAATGTCTTTTTGTCGCTTTTTAAAAAATAATTGAAGTAAAATTACAATGTTGTGCTGGTTTCAGGTACATAGCACAGTGATTCAATTGCATGTGTGTGTGTGTGTGCGTGTGTGTGTGTGTGTATTGTTGTTATTTAGTTATTAAGTCGTGTCCAACTCTTTCTGACCCCATGGACTGTAGCCCACCAGGCTCCTCTGTCCATGGGATTTCCCAGGCAAGAATACTAGAGTGGATTGCCATTTTCTCCTCCAGGATATCTACCATTGAGCTGGCTGGGAAGCCCATAGATATATATATATGTATATACTTATACACACACATATATATATGTGTGTATATGTATGTATATATCTTTCTCAGATTCTTTTCCATTATAGTAGTAGTAGTGTTAGTCTTTTAGTCATGTCTGACTCTTTGCGACCTCATGGACTATAGCCCACCAGCCTCCTCTGTCCATGGGATTCTTCAGGCAAGAATACTGGAATGGGTTGCCATTCCCTTCTTCAGGGGATTTTTCTGCCTGGGTTTCAAACCCAGGTCTCCTGCATTGTAGGCAGATTCTTTCCCATCTGAGCCATTATAGATACTGAAGATAGTTCCCAGTGCTATATGGTAGGTCCTTGTTTTTACCTACATTATATATAGTGCTTAGTATATGTTAAGCACATACTCCTCATTTATCCCTCCCCCTCCCTTTCCTTTTTGATAATCAAGTCTGTGAGTCTATTTCTGTTTTGTAAATAAGTTCATTTGTATCTTTTTTCTTTAAGTGATATTGAATGGTATTTGTCTTTGCTTTGTCTGGCTCACTGTACTTGGTATGATAATCTCTAGGTCCATTCATGTTGTTACAAATGGCATTATTTCATTGCTTTTTATGATTGAGTAATATTCCTATATATATATATCACAGCTTCTTTGTCCATTCATCTCCCCACAGACAATTAGGTTGCTCCCATGTCTTGTCTACTGTAAACAGTACTGCTGTGAACCTTGGGATACAAGTATCTTTCATCATCAGAGTTTTTTTTTTTTCCTTTTCCAAATATATACCCAACAGTGGGAATGGTGGATCATATGGTAACTCTACTTTTAGTTTTTTTTAAGGAACCTCCATACTGTTCTCTATGGTTGCTACATCAATTTACATTTATGTGATTTTGACAACTGCCTTCTGAGAAGCACATAATGGGAGTGTTTTGCCCCAAATCATATAACTGCCATGTGGTTGAGGTAGATTTGGATCCAGTTCTGTTTCTGACTGTGCGTTGTGATCCTCTATAATTCCCTGCTGTACTGGCATCTCATGGCTTTAAATTCATATATGAGAGCACTTTGACTTTCTTAGAGAAGAGCATTGGAATGTGTGCACTTTTACAAGGACATAAAATTAAATCTAAATCCATATTTTAAGTGTTGTGGTATCCTTAAAAAAGGACTAATGAGTGACTCATTTATACTTCAATTTACATTCATATCTTCTAGAACTGTAAACTGAGCTCCTCAGTTCACTTGCTCAGTCGTGTCTGACTCTGCGACCCCATGAATCGCAGCACGCCAGGCTTCCCTGTTCATCACCAACTCCCAGAGTTCACTCAGACTCACGTCCATCAAGTCAGTGATACCATCCAGCCATCTCATCCTCTGTCGTCCCCTTCTCCTCCTGCCTCCAATCCCTTCCAGCATCAGAGTCTTTTCCAATGAGTCAACCTTTCGCATGAGGTGGCCAAAGTACTGGAACTTCAGCTTTAGCATGATTCCTTCCAAAGAAATCCCAGGGCTGATCTCCTTCAGAATGGACTGGTTGGATCTCCTTGCAGTCCAAGGGACTCTCAAGAGTCTTCTCCAACACCGCAATTCAAAAGCATCAATTCTTTGGCACTCAGCTTTCTTCACAGTCCAACTCTCACATCCATACATGACCACAGGAAAAACCATAGCCTTGACTAGACGGACCTTTGTTGGCAAAGTAATGTCTCTGCTTTTCAATATGCTATCTAGGTTGGTCATAACTTTTCTTCCGAGGAGTAAGTGTCTTTTAATTTCATGGCTGCAGTCACCATCTGCAGTGATTTTGGAACCCAAGAAAATAAAGTCTGACACTGTTTCCACTGTTTCCCCATCTATTTCCCATGAAGTCATGGGACCAGATGCCATGATCTTCGTTTTCTGAATGTTGAGCTTTAAGCCAACTTTTTCACTCTTCTCTTTCACTTTCATCAAGAGGCTTTTTAGTTCCTCTTCACTTTCTGCCATAAGGGTGGCGTCATCTGCATATCTGAGGTTCTTGATATTTCTCCCGGCAATGTTGATTCCAGCTTGGGTTTCTTCCAGTCCAGCGTTCCTCATGATGTACTCTGCATAGAAGTTAAATAAGCAGGGTGACAATATACAGCCTTGACGTACTCCTTTTCCTATTTGGAACCAGTCTGTTGTTCCATATCCAGTTCTAACTGTTGCTTCCTGACCTGCATACAGATTTCTCAAGAGGCAGGTCAGATTGTCTGGTATTCCCATCTCTCAGAATTTTCCACAGTTTATTGTGATCCACAGAGTCAAAGGCTTTGGCATAGTCAATAAAGCAGAAATAGATGTTTTTCTGGAACTCTCTTGCTTTTTCCATGATTCAGCGGATGTTGGCAATTTGACCTCTGGTTCCTCTGCCTTTTCTAAAACGAGCTTGAACATCATGAAGTTCACGGTTCACATATTGCTGAAGCCTGGCTTGGAGAATTTTGAGCATTACTTTACTAGCATGTGAGATGAGTGCTAGGGAAGGGAAAAAACCAACACTCTTCCTTCTTTTATCTGTAGTGATCCTTAGTGATTGTGCTCTGCCTTTTTACCTAGATATGGGATTATAGGGGTGGGACAGAGACTCAGTTCAGTTCAGTTGCTCAGTCATGTCTGACTCTTTGCAACCCCATGGACTACAGCACATCAGGCTTCCCTGTCCATCACAACTCCCAGAGCTTGCTCAAACTCATGTCCATTGAGTCGGTGATGCCATCCAACCATCTCACCCTCTGTTGTCCCCTTCTCCTCCTGCCTTCAATCTTTCCCAGCATCAGGGTCTTTTCCAAGAAGTCAGTTATTTGCATCAGGTGGCCAAAGTATTGGAACTTCAGCTTCAGCATCAATCCTTCCAGTGAATATTCAGGACTGTTTTCCTTTAGGATGGACTAGTTGGATCTTCTTGCAGTCCAAGGGACTCTCAAGAGTCTTCTCCAACACCATAGTTCCTAAGTATCAATTCTTCAGCTCTCAGCTTTCTTTATAGTCCAGCTCTCACATCCATACATGACTACTGGAAAAACCATAGCTTTGACTAGATGGACCTTTGTCAGCAAAGTCATGTCTCTGTTCCTTAACTATACTAGGCTGGTCATAGCTTTTCTTCCAAGGAGCAAGCATCTTTTAATTTAATGGCTGCAGTTACCATCTGCAGTGATTTTGGACCCCAAGAAAATAAAGTCTCTCACCGTTTCCATTGTTTCCCCATCTATTTGCCAGGGAGTGATGGGATCGGATGACATGATCTCAGTTTTCTTGAATGCTGAGTTTTAAGCCAACTTTTTCACTCTCCTCTTTCATGTTCACCAAGAGGCTCTTTAGTTCTTCTCTTTCTGCCATAAGAGTGGTGTCATCTGCATATCTGACTGAGGTTATTAATATTTCTCCCAGTGATCTTGATCCCAGCTTGTGCTTCTTTCAGCCCAGCATTTTGGATGATGTACTCTGCATATAAGTTAGATAAGCAGAGTGACAATATACAGCCTTGATATACTCCTTTCCCCATTTGGAACCAGTCTCTTTTTCGATGTTCAGTTCTAACTGTTGCCTTTTGACCTGAATATAGATTTCTCAGGAGGATGGTAAGGTGGTCTGGTATTCCCATCTCTTGAAGAATTTTCCACAGTTTGTTGTGATCTACACAGTTAAAGGCTTTAACATAGTCAATAAAGCAGAAGTAGCTGCTTTCCTGGAACTTGCTTGCTATTTCTATGATCCAATGGATGTTGGCAATTTGATCTCTGGTTCCTCTGCTTTTTCTAAATCTATCTTGAACATCTGGAAGTTCATGGTTCATGTACTGTTGAAGCCTGGCTTGGAGAATTTTGAGCATTACTTTGGTAGCATGTGAGATAAGTGCAATTGTGCGGTAGTTTGAACATTCTTTGGCATTGCCCTTCTTTGGGATTAGAATGAAAACTGACCTTTTCCAGTCCTGTGGCCACTGCTGAGTTTTCCAGATTTGTTGGCATATTGAATGCAGCACTTTCACAGCATTATCTTTTAGGGTTTGAAATAGCTCAACTAGAGTTCCATCACCTCTACTAGCTTATTCATAGTGATGTTTCCTAAGGCCCACTTGACTTTGCATTCCAGGATGTCTGGCTCTAGGTGAGTGATCACACCATCATGTTATCTAGATCATGAAGTTCTTTTTTGTACAGTTCTTCTGTGTATTCTTGCCACCTCTTCTTAATATTTGCTCCTTCTGTTAGGTCCATACCATTTCTGTCCTTTATTGTGCCCTTCTTTGCATGAAATGTTCCCTTGGTATCTCTAATTTTCTTGAAGAGATGTCTAGTCTTTCCTATTCTATTGTTTTCCTCTGTTTCTTTGTACTGATCACTGAGGAAGGCTTTCTTATCTCTCCTTGCTATTCTTTGGGACAGAGATTAGCAAGACGGAAATTTGCCAGGAAAGGAAATAGCAAGATAGAATTGAGTGGCCTATAAGCATGTATCTGTGATCCTTTCTTCTATTTTGTATGGCAACCCTCAGGCTTGTTCAGTTTAGCATCTTTGACAGTGAATAAATTCCAGGTGGAAAGCTGATTAACAGGGGGGTTCGTATAAATAGAAGATTCTTCTAAGAGTTGAATTTAAAATCTCCGGGCTCAGTGCGAGAATATTTTCCTTTTTCATACCTACCTACTCTCTTACTGAGATAGGTTTAAATCAAGGATTGTATCTTTTGGAAGATTATTTAATGTTTTTTAATAAATAAACGTCACATGAGTAAGAAGTATACTTCCTTGAATGATACACATGGTAGTTTTAATGCAGAGCAATTCAACAATTATTTGGAAAATCAAATTTAGAAACAAATCTTTAGCTATGGAAGGCTTATCAAGGTTTATCTCAAAGTAGACAAACGGACTTTAAATGTGAAGAAGACTCTTGGCCCTCTTTGGACAAGATAACTCTCAGGGTCTGAATTTATAATAGCCAAACTTGCTTTCACTTCTGGGTTCATTCCTTGAGGGATGGGGATGAAGTTGCCAAGAGAGTAGAAATCAGCTGTTAAGCTTAGATATTCAGTTTAGTTCAGTCGCTCAATCGTGTCTGACTCTTTTGTGATCCCATGGACTATAGCCTACCAGGCTCCTCTGTCCACAGGATTTCCCAGGCTGATTCACATGAATGTATGGCAAAAACCACCACAGTATTGTAAAGTAATTAGCCTCCAATTAAAAAAAAAAAAAGAATTCTGGAGTGGGTTGCCATTTCCTCTTCCAGAATATCCTCCCAACCCAGAAACTGAACCTGTGTCTCCTGCTTGGCAGACAGATTCTTTACTACTGAGCCACCTGGGCTGGATTTGAAATGTCCCAGCTAGGAGTGACTTGGCAACCTTGGATCCTCAGGCTGTGAAGGTGTTGTCGTAAGTGTCCTTGAAGGAGTTCCCTTTCTTCTTTCCCTTCCTTCCATCTTTTTCTTTTTCTAAATGTAAATAATTTAAAATTCTAATCTTACCTAGGTATATACAAATTTGAAAGTAGGCATAGTCTTTGAGTTTGTGGCTTTGAAACAACTGCAAATTGAAAACAAATTTACAGATTGAATTTAAACAAAATGGCAAACACAACATTCAAATTAGCCGCATTGATTTACCATGACGGATGACTGTTTGCTAACACTGAATCTCCACTCATGGCATTAATACTGGGCCAACTGGTAAGATGAAGATGTTTTGGTTTTGGCATGCTTATATTTCCATGCAGTGCATCAGATGATTCTTCTAGCACTTCCCTCTGCTTAAACTACCGCAAGGCTTTGGTCCACGTCACATATTGGTACATCATTTGACCTTTACTTGACATAAATCCATAACTGAATTACTGAGACAGATCCAGATTTTTCGGGGCCTGAATAGAAGACAATTTTAAGGGATTTCTTTAGTACAAAGAATGAAAACAGAATTGCTAGCACCCTTTTCAAAGCCTTGAAAGGGATCTGTGCACATGAGGACTCTGAATCTCAAACTCCATTACCTTCTTGCTAAATCCATCTGTGTTCACCAGTCAAATCCTTCTCTCTCTTTTTTTTTTTTTATCCCTTCTTGCCAATAAAGCAGTACCATCCCAAAACAATCAGGAGTGGCATTTTTTTTTTTTAATGTTAAGATCAACTTTAAATGACATCATTAGTGCTTTTAAGGTTAGTCTCAAAATAAAAACAGAGAATTAAACATTACCATTGGTAACAGAGAAAGTTGAGAAGAACCTGTCTATCAAGTTCTCTTCCACTGATATATTTCCTCAGAGGAGAGATACCGGGGAGGAGTTTTAGGGCTCTTGCTATTTTTGCTGTGTTGGATTTACAGTGGTCAAAACTTGGGAATAGAGAGTTTAGTAGTTCCCCGGAAAATCTTTTCTCAGGGTTTGATTTTCGAGCACAGCTACTGTGAGTTGACAACGCCTGGGCTCCATATTTTGCCAGATTCCTGGCCTGATGGCAAGGTTGGGAGGACCTGTGGGCAGGCAGGACCAAAGTAAACCTTAGGCCATTATTTCTTTGGGCTCCAGATGGACACACATAATACAGACGTCAGGATCTGTCTCAGAAATGGTGTCTCAGAGTCCAACAGGTGTGATGAGGTCTGCTGTGAGTCACAACTCTGGAGGTAGGCAAACAGTGGGCACAGACAGTGTGGAAGGGTCAGACAGGCAAAGGAAACGGGGTCAGAAAGAATTTGGAGGCAGGATGTCAAGTATTCACATTATGATCAAGCAAGTCCCAAGTTTTGGGCCCAAGGTCTTCCTGCCTTTCTTCCCTGGGGGATCTCAAATCTACAGGACTGTTCTTAGGCTCATAGAAGTAATGTTTGCAGCCACATGTAAGGACAGGAAACAGATGTGTCTCTTTCTTAGTGGGGAGATTCTGGAATTGAGACAGACTGGAGTCTGGGACCCTTAACTGCAGTGCTTGTATCTGGACAAATATCTCCTCACACAACAAAATACAAAGAAACTATAAGAGACTAAAAATAATTGTGTGCATGGGTAGTTGGGAGAGATTATGGACTATATTCTTTACCAACTGAGCTACCCTGGTGGCTCCGACGGTAAGAACCCGCCTGCAGTGCGGGAGACCTGGGTTGGGAAGATCCCCCGGACCAGAGCACAGCAACCCACTCCAGTATTCTTGCCTGGAGAATCCTCATAGACAGAGGACGCTGGCGGGTTGCAGTCCATGGAGTCGCAAAGAGTCAGACATGACTGAGCGACTAAGTACCCATGCATGCGCATGGACTAGATACAAAAAGATTAAAAAAACAACAACAAAAAAACCCCCACCAAATTCCACTTCTGAAAAGCTATGAGCAAAAGCAGGGTGTTGAGAGCAAAAGTAGGGTTCTGCTCATGTCCTCTGCACCGAGCACCACCAAAGGGGCAGGCACACCACCTAAGCCAGCCCTCTGGCGTGCTGCTGGGACCTGCCCCTATCCTCACCCCAATGAAAAATGAGCTCGCCCCGCTGCAGGGAAGGAGCAAAGGAACATGCTGTTTGTTCTTGCTCCCTCCTACTGCAGCAGAGGCCCCAATAAAGCCTTGCCTGAGTTTCCTATCTGGCCTCCAATCGATTTCTATTGATCAAGGAGGCCAAGAACTCTGGTAGGTAACAGGACTATTTTTACTACAGCTGATTGGAGAACGAGCTATATAATAATCCAGGTCTGCCCTCCTCCCTCAGGCTCTCTTCCTTTTAAAATAGGAGAATCTTCCAGGAAAATCTCACAGACGATAGCCTCCACGTTGCCATTATCCAGGATGCAAATTCTGATTTTAGTTCCAAGAAAATGTCTATCTTGAAAAATATTTGAGACTTGGCACCAAACTTTATGTCTCCCTATCTTAACAGGGTTACTGTGAAGTTCAAGTGGGAAACTGTTTAGTAGTTGGTGCAGATCCACGCTGCACCAGGTTATTGTAATTCCATTTCTTTCCAGTGTAGATGCTGATTTTTATCTCACCTGATAATTGTTCTCAGATAAGATTATCTTACTTTCCTGGTGACTCAAGTGGAAAAGAATCTGCCTGCCAATGCAGGAGATGTTGGTTCGATCCCTGGGCTAGGAAGATCCCCTGGAGAAGGAAATGGTAACCCATTCCAATATTCTTGCCTGGGAAATCCCATGGACAGAGGAGCCTAGTGGGCTACAGTCCATGGGGTCTCAAAGAGTAGGAAACCAGTTAGTGACTAAGTAACAACAATGATGAGATTATCTCATCTGATAATATATTTTATTGAGATATAATTGATATAGAATATTAGGACAGAGGAGCCTGGTGGGCTACAATCCACAGGGTTGCAAAGCGTCGGACACGACTGAGCAGCTTCATTTTACTTTACTTTGTTATATTAATATCAGATGTACAACATACTGTTTAGATTTTTCTGTAAGATACTGATCATCACAATAAGTCTATTTAATGTCCATTACCACACATAGTTACAGTTTTTTTCCTTGTGACTGTAAATTCTTTTTTTTATTTTGGTTTCCTTTGTCTCTTTTTTATGCTTTTTTTTTTTTTTTTCCATTTCTATTTCTGGTGAAGAATTATTCCTTTGGAAGTTTTATATCAGAAGAAATATTTTTAGAGAAGGGAGAGTTCCTCAAATTTAAAAGAGAACTTTTAATTTTTTTTTAAACTCATAGCTGTTTAAACTACCAAATTAACCTCTTTATCTAATCAAGTAGGCCTTTCACACAATACACTCAACTGATGCTTGGGTAGAATAGCATTCATTCCCAGTCACATGCGGTCTTATCAGTTATAAGACAGAAAAAGAAATAGCAACTCTGGCATTGAAAGAGGATCCCTGTTCATTTTCCTTGAAATATTTAGGGGGGTGTGAATCTGAAATTTATGAAGTAAACAGGTTGTTTTATTCAGGGAACCTTCTCTAAAACAGTTAGCAGGGCTCATCTGATGACATTAACTTTGGTGGCAATTTCCACGATGTCAAGGGCACACTGAAGATGGCAGAGGACTAAAGCCAACTTGAACAAGCAAAGCGTTACAGTCCATTGACTTGGCTTGGCAGGCTGCAGCGCAAGTTGGCACCTTTTTGCTGCCTGATCCTATGCAATCCAAGTTTATGGTGGTAGGCTACTTTCACGTGCCCAGAAAAGGTGAAACAGGCAAGGGGGGAACCTTAAGACGCTGTGCAGGTGTGGGTAGACCTCCTGGACAATGCACTCGAAACCCACATGACGTCCAGAGCTGCCCATGGATTAAAATATTAAGAATCAAGTTCTTTTTCTTCTTCTTTTTAGAACATTTCAAAAATAAACTCTGTTTCTCTTTACCCTTCTTCTGCTCATTCCCCAAATTTTCCAGATATGTCTTTTTCCTAAGACCTTTTTAATCCCACATGTGATTATCAACTCTTCTGTGAAGGGAGTCAGGTTTGCCCAGGAACTTCACTGAATAAAGATGAGTGTATATTTTAAAAAGGAAACAGCTGGATGGCAAAAGCCAGGGAGGGAGGCAGCTCTTGTTTCATTAGGGAAGGGAAGTTTGAGGGCTCAGAGGGAACTGGCTGGCAGCCATGGTGGGGAGAAGAAAAGGAAACACACGATCATAAAGAACTAATCATGAAAAATGGAAAGTGAGGGCGGGCCAAGAGCAACAAGCAATAAATAGATTTGGAAGGGGGGAAAAGCCGAAGACGAGCACAAAGCCATCTCAGGAAAGGGGCAGCGAGGGCGTGTGCGTTTCGTTGGAAAAAAATTAATAATTCTGAAAATCATTCAAATGTCCTATGGCAAATGTCTGAAGATAACTTTTCAAACTCTGGTTTTCTCTTGTGCCATTTTGAAGTCTATTTCAGTGCATAGGAAAACAAAACAGAACTCGAGGGAGACAGTTGATGTATAATGTACCAGAGTATTTGGTTTCTTCCTTTCTGGTTTTTTTTTGTTTGTTTGTTTGTTTTGCTTTGTTTCTCTGAATTTTAATTTCTGCCTCATGGTAGGGAAAGGAAGCAATTAGTTTGGCTCTGTAAGGTCAAAGACTACATCCAGACTGATAAATCAAGGATTTCTAAGAGTAACTCATACAGATTCTAGCTTTAATTAGGACTATCATAAATATCTTCATCTGTGCAGCAATCACCTAATGCCTATTTGTATATAATAGGGGAGTGATGGTTTAGGACTCACAGGTATATCTCAATATTTTCAGATGAAATTAGCATGGATTGAAGGAGGACCTAAGAGGAAAACCAGATCCTAGTCTGTCCTTCATCTTGAAATCTGTTCAACAAGATAAAATATACAAACATGGTCAACGGTTCAGATAATCCTAGAAAGAAGACATCTAAAAAAAAAACAAAACTTTTTGAAGTTTTCCATCAGTTGCAGACAAGACCTTACCAACGAAATGGTATGATCTTTCATTGGATGGGGGGCTGGGGTGCTTATCACCTTTTTTTTCTTTTTAAATTAGTTTTTAATAGCAGCATTTGTTTAAGGAGGGAAAAAAATGCATGGTGGTGAGTTCTGGAATGTACATTAATCTTGTTAATGACACCACACTGCATGGTTGGCAAAACAGGACTTCGAATCAACCTGTTTTTTTTTTTTTTTTTTTTTGTGGTAGCAATACTTGAGAAATAACGGCCAGGGAAACAGAGATACATGAAGAGTGCATGAAGACGGGAGAAAGGAATTTCCTATGATTTTATGTTGTTCTTAATTAGGAAGCGTATTGGCAGCAAATGCTAACATGTGTTAGGATGTTTAGTTGGAGCCAAATAAATGTTTTCTATTACAACTCCGAGTCCCACGCCTAGTCAGAACCCATTCAGTTCTAGCTCATGGTTTATAAAATTCCTTTAGAAGTCACCTCGGGAAGCAGTTTTCCGTTGGTTCACAGGGCAAAGCCACTTTTCACCACATGTTTTCCTAAAGGGTCATCGTCAACTCAGGACGCAAGTCAAAGATTGAAGGGCGATGACCTCTGCTCTTGGAACCACTCTGCTTGTGGTGACGAGTAGCCCTTAATAATCGCACTCAGTTTGACCCGAGGGTTGGGACTGGGTGTCAAGGCACCCAAGCAACATCCTCTCAGTGATGTTTATTTTTGTCTTGGTGGAGGAGGAGAGAAGGGATGAAAATGGAATGTGTATCAGAAAAAGATGGTGAGATAGGGTAGCTACATTAGAGAAACATTTACTTATATGACAAGGAACCATGTATAGGGAATGTTCATTAAAAGCATTGTTTGCAGCAGTAAAGCCTTGGACACAATCTAAATATCTATCACAAGGGAATGAATAGATATACTGTGGTACGGATTACTCCAGAGCAGTAAAAACAATGAGTCAAAATTCTGCAGTGAGGCCAACTCTCAACAGTGTATTAGGGGATTACATAGGGGATAGAATCAACATATACACACCACTATATAAAAATGGATAACCAACAAGGACAGGAAACTATACTCATTATTTTATAATAAGCTATAAGGGAAAAGAATCTGGAAAAGCATATATATATATACACATATGTATGTATGTGTGTATAAGTGAATCGCTATGCTATACACCTGAAACTAACAGGATACTGAATCCACTATGTTGCTGCTGCTGCTGCTACTTAAGCTCTTCAGTCATTCTGTTTGACCCTGTGGATTACAACTTGCCAGGCTCCTCTATCCTTGGGATTCTCTAGGCAAGAGTCCTAGAGTGGATCCCGCTCCCCCGGGGGATCTTCTGAATCCATGTATACACTGAGATTTTCTGTATCGTAGGTGGATTTTTTACCATCTGAGCCACCAGGGAAGCCCAAGAATACTGGAGTGGGTAGCCTGTCCCTTCTCCAGGGCATCTTCCCAACCCAGGAACTAAACTGGGGTCTCCTGCATTACAGGAGGATTCTTTACCAGCTGAGCTACCAGGGAAGCCCACTACTACTGTATATAAAAGATAAATTCTTATATATAAAAGAGATATAAATTCTATATATAAAAGAGACAAATTCTTTACCAGTCAGTCACCAGGAAATCCCATGAATCCATAATACTTCACTTAAAAAAATGCTAGGGGAAATAAGCATGTTTCAGAACATTCTATGCTTTAAAAACCCAATAAGGCAACAGTGTATGTTGCATGGGCTCATATAAGTGTATGTAAGAATATCCTGACCTTCTCTGGTGGCTCAGATGGTAAAGAATCTTCTTGCAGAACAGGAAACCCTGGTTCAATCCCTGGGTCAGGAGGATCCCCTGGAGAAGGGAATGACTACCCACTCCAGTATTCTTCCTAGGAGAACTCTTTGGACAGAGGAGCCAAGCGGGCTACAGTCCATGTGGTCACAAAGAGTTGGACGTAACTGAGTGACTTTGAAAGAGAGAGAGAGACAAGAATATACCATTAAATTCTGGAGGATATGCATTCAGAGTAATTCTATCTCAGAGAAGCTGGAAAAGGAACCAAGACTGCTAATAAAATCAAAGAAAATCTCTTCTCTTCGCTAGCATATATTTTTTAAAAATAAAGCATTCATGTCCTATTTCTAAAGTTAAAATTTAATTGAAAAGGGAAAGAGTGAATGATTATGAAGCTGTTTCCTAAAATTGAATATCAAAGCATTTTCTTTGCATTTGGATCTTCTACTGTAAGCTGGCTGTACAACCTCTGTGGGGCCTTTAGGGGTAATTTGTACACAGATAATTCTATCTGGGTCTTAGAAATCATAAAAAAAAAAAAAGATTCTAAGTGGCTCTTTTTTGCTGCCGGGTCTGAGTAATTTTATACACTTTCATATACATAGCTAAAATGACACAGGAACTCCAGAGTACCTGCCTTTAGGTTGCAAATCTCCCTCATTTTTTTAATGTCAATGAATTTTGTGTCAATGAAATTCAGGTTCTAAGGCAATCCTAAGATTTTTACTCGCTAAGCTGTAAATGTGTTGCCTGGAACTCTTCAGCATTTTCTCACATGACTTTACATAGCTAATTCCTCTTTCTGGAACATTCTTTCCTTCAATTCTTTTTTTTTTTTTTTTTTTTGCTCTAGAAAGTAAATTTTATTAACTCAAAAAGAAAAAAAAACAATATTTCCTTGTATTTAATCAAAATAGAAGTGCATCTGACTGCAACTGTGTTATTTTCCTTAAAAATGAAGGAAACAAAAAATTGTGGTTATTCACAAGCAGTATTATTTGCTATTTTAACTTCGTCCTCCAATTTTTGCACAGCCTATTTCCTCACCCCGTTCAGTTTTTTCTTATTTGTTCCTACTCTGCTTTCTCCGGTCTCTCTGTTAGTCCTTCTCGCCTGTTTGTAATTATTTACTTATCTTTGCTCATTTATTTATTTTCTCTCCCCTCCTCTAGCATGTGCATTTCAAGAGAGAAGGGAATTCACTGTGCTTTCGTTGTTATGTCTCAGTGTCAAGAACAGTGTCAGGAACATAGGAGGTGCTCAATCAATATTTGTCCATTGATGAACAGGCCCGTGATGGGGTTCTTGTTACTTGGCATTCATTCATGTGTGACGCTTTCCAAGCTTTGGAAATTATTAAATCACTTTTCTGCATTTTATGTTTAAAACTCCCTTTGTTCTTAACAACATTCGGTTTAAACTGCTCCTTTTTTTCTTTATAAACAATCCCACACAGGATATGGGTGAAAAAGAAAGAAACCAAAAAAGAGAGGATGTACAAAATAGCGTTCTTTTTCTGAAAAGAGATTGTTTTCCCCCACAGTCTTAAATGAAAATCTTTTAACCAATATATCAGATCTTTCATAAACCATGAAATGAAATGACTGGCTATCAAAACTAATTTTGAGAAGAAAAACTGTCATCTCCAAAGCAGTAAAATGTCCATAAAACTCTGTAAACTAATTACTAGGTTAAGTAAAATCACTGAAATGTATCAGGACCTTCAAATGTCTTCAGGGCAGACATAATACAGTAATTCTCGAATAGTCAATCAGAGAATTTACAGCAATGGGCAGGATTAAGTCAGTGTAATAGTCTTAGTTTTGGTCCTGAGACATAAAAAAGACTATTGTTGGCAGATGACACACACGGAAGAGGTGTCTGTTAGTGCAGCATGATGTGAGCTGTTCTTTGAGGTCTGTGGGTCCTGAGCTCAGTGGAACTTAAATGGAGATTTAAGTACTCATTTAAGTACTCAGAAAAAATGTACTCATTTTTTCCTGCTCAGATGCTAAAGGATACATGCCTTTAAATCTATCTGAATATTTCTTTTCACTCCTCCTCATCAAAAGAAGTAGAAAGGTTTTTCTATGTGGTGCTTTTTATTTTAGACTAATAGATGCCCTTATGTATATTACATTTTTGCATGTGGGTAACAATTAAAATAGTTTCCCTGGTGACTCAGTGGTAAAGAATCCACCTGCAAAGCAGGAGACATGGTTTCAATCCCTGTGTTGGGAAGCTCCCGTGGAGATGGAAATGGCAACCCACTCTGGTATTCTTGCTTGGAAAATTCTATGGACAGAGGAGCCTGGTGGGTTACAGTCCATAGCGTCGTAAAGAGTCAGATACAAGTGATGCAACTTAGCACGCTCGCACATGCACTTGTATATTGCGTTTTTGCATGTGGGTAACAATTAAGATGGGCCTTCCCGGTGGCTCAGTGGTAAAGAACCCGCCTGGAATGCAGGAGACGTGGGTTTAAACCCTGGATCAGGAAAATCCCCTGGAGAAGGAAATGGCAACCCACTCTAGTATTCTTGCTTGAGAGGAGCCTGGCAGGCTACAGTCCATGAGGGTCGCAAAGAGTTTGACACCACTAAGGGACTAAACAACAACAACAACAGTTAACATATGGGCAAAATCCACCAGATACACAGTGGAAGTCCTCGTGTTCCTTTGATTTAGCAAAAAATTCTGTTTTAGTATGATATGTTGATAATCCAGAGTAAGTCACTAGGATTGGATAAACTCATTGTAATATTGAATATTTATTTTATTAGGTAACTTTATATAAATTTGTATTTATATATGCTGTATAAATATATATTTAAATGTATAAATCACATACAAGTTTATATTTAATATAGACTTAAATTATATATTAAATATATTAATACAACTGTATATATAATTTGTATTAATTTAAATGCATATCTACATTGGTGAAATTGTTTGGGGAAACCCAAAAGCTAATCTTATACTCAACATAGAATATCATGATTCTAGATTATAATTGACTGTTTACATGTATGTCTTTCTAATACTCCTTGAAGATAAGAACCTCTACCTTACTTGCTTTATTCCCCAGTGTTCAGGTTTTGGAATGAATGAATAACCCTTAACATAAGCCTGTCTGGGATTTCCTTCACATCATCTTTTCCTAGAGGTATGACTCAAAGATAGAAATTTGTCCAGGGTACTGCTGGTCCTCAGAAATATTCCTTACACTCTGTCATAGTGATTTCTACCCTGGCTCAAGGCAGGGATTCTTGAAAGAAGAGTGGTAGGAGGCAGATCTCTTAAAAGTGATGAGGATCAGACCACAAGCTCAGAAGATGGCAAATGAGGAGTAAAACTGGGAACATGCACTTCACTTACCCACATGGCTTGCACATTAGAAGCTTGCACCCTCCCCCGCCCCAATTAAAGTGGAGGGAAATCTTCGTGGTGGATGGCTTCTTTCCTCTGTGTCTGAATCTGCCATTGCCTGGCTGGCCTGCATGTCCCTTTGGAATTGATAATGAGGTTCAAGAGAGAGGTATAGCCCTCACTAAGCATGTCACCCCTATTTAGCACCTTTTCCAGGATGGCAGCTACTATTGTTTTATTACGTCCCCGATCAGCTGTCACTATTCATAAAGTAATCACTGCCATTAACACGTCATGCCTCAAGCCATCTGCTGCTGCATGGCACACACTGAGCTGTGGGTTGCAAGCTAAGCAGGTGTCACCTCAGAATGACAGTACCATAGGAAAGGTGGGAGGTCGTCATTGTGAAAGAGGGTATGTCGTGTCAAATAATTCAATTTTTTGATGTACTATAGTGCAGTGGGCAATGATGTTTCTTGCTCACCTGACATAAGTTTAAAAGAAAAAAAAATCTTATTTGAGATACTTCACTTTCAATCTCGGTAAGTTACAGGGACAAAATGTCATGGAAATTCTTGACGACAGTAGCAATTTGACTGTGAATGGATTACTGCACTAAACTTGCGGTCAAACGGAAAATTTTCATGAACAAATTTCTGAGCCATCAAATCTTCATCTGACAAGCATTTATTGAGCACTTACTATGTGACGCTGACATATGGCTGGCACAGCCAAAATGTAAAATCCCTTCTTAAAAAGAAAATCACCAACTAATATACACAGTGGACATCCATTCTCTGCTGAATGCCTGACCCTTGGTCTGTCCTTAATGCTTATCTTGATTTTGGACAGTTTTTAATTTCTTTCTACTTTCCATTTTGATTGGATGTCCTGTGTTGTGTTGGAAAATGAGTTTGCAGTGGAAAAATATAATGGTTTAATTGGTGGTTGAAGAGATTTTCAAGGGAAAATTTGGTTTTACCTTGAGAATCTAACCTCTGGGTGGGTATATTATTTGATTGCAAACCAATTAAGGAAAGTTATGTAATCCTGAACTCTACAGAAAGCAAAGATGTTCATATTCTATGCTAGGATTTTCCCACTAGTTTTGAAACCAACTTTCTTTTGAGAAACCATAAAGATCTCAAGCTCTCTCCTCTGAAGATTGGTAGGGCCATCTGTTGTAATCAGAAAGATACAATCAAGCTTTATGGGCTTCCCTAAAAGCTCAGTTGGTAAAGAATCTGCCTGCAATGCAGGAGACCCCAGTTTGATTCCTGGGTCAGGAAGATCCACTGGAAAAGGGATAGGCTACCCACTCCAATATGCTTGGGTTCCCCTTGTGTCTCAGCTGGAAAAGAATCTGCCTGCAATGCAGGAGACCAGGGTTCGATACCTGGGTTGGGAAGATCCCCTGGAGAATGGAAAAGCTACCCATTGCAGTATTCTGGCCTGGAGAATTCCGGGGTTGCAAACAGTAGGACACGACTGAGCAACTTCCATTTCAAGTTTTGTTTTTGTAGTTTATATTAGGAACAATGGTTTCTATTTTCTTTGCAACATCTATAATTATGATATATATTACATATACTTTTTAGGGGTCCTTCTTTCTCATTGATGATTATGGTGTGCACCAATTTTCATCCTTCCCCAATCCCTCGTTATGCCCTGAGAACTGAGAATCATGGGTTTAGGTTTCTAACAGGAAACAGAATATGTTTCATTGTAGATCAGTCACTTTATTGCTTAGCTGAGAACAAGGAATGGGGCCACTTTAACTTCAAGGATAAAACCAGGAAACTGAAAGGTATACCTTCATGATATTAGTGAAGTATTAGAATAAAACAAGCATATTTCTTCTAATGATTGATGGCCCTTTCTAAGAAGACTAAGTATAAATCAGTGAATACTGGTTATATTATTATTTGCCAGGAGTAGGCATTCTGATGGAGTTGAAGTTCACTGTTTTATATAGTTAATAATTTTAATAAAAAGTTAATATTTGATATTTAGGTTGCATCAAAATGCTGTAGCTCAAGTTGCTTTATCAGCTTGGCTCCTCAAAATATCACGTGTCTGTTCTGGGCTCATGAAAAAAACAAAGACTGGGCTTCCTGAGTCTTGCCTCTAAGGCCCTTACAGTCCATTTATGATTTTTCCACATTCGTTTTTGTTGTCCAGTTGGTAAGTTGTGTCTGACTCTTTTTAAAAAAATAATTGTGTTTATTTGGACTGTGTGGGGTCTTCCTTGCTGCGTGGGCCTTTCTCTTGCTGCAGTGAGTGGGGACTACACTCTAGTTGTGGTTTATGGGCTTCTCATTGTTGTGGCTTCTCTTGCTGGGCTCCAGGGCACATAGGTTTCTGTAGCTACAGTTCGTGGGCTCAGCAATCACGGCTCCTGGCCTCTAGAGCACAGGCTCAATATTTGGGGCATATGGGCTTAGCTGCTCCATGGGATGTGGGATCTTCTTGGATGATCGAACCCATGTCTCTTGCATTGGCAGGTGGATTGTTCACCCCTGAACCATCTAGGAAGTTCCATGTCCAACTTCTTGGGACCCCATGAACTACACCACATCAGTCTTTCCTGTCCTTCACTATTTAGTGGCGTTTGCTCAGATTCATGTCTACTGAGTCAGTGATACCGTCCAACTATCTCATCCTCTGTCACCCTTCTCCTCTTGCCCTCAATCTTTCCAAGCATCAAGGTCTTTTCCAATCAGTCAGCTCTTTGCATCAGGTGGCCAAGGTATTGGAGCTTCAGCTTCCCTAGGTCCTTCCAATGAATATTCAGGGTTGATTTCCTTTAGAATTGACTGGTTTGATCTCCTTGCTGTCCAAGGGACTCTCAAGAGTCTTCTCTAGCACCACAATTTGAGGCATTAATTCTTCAGAGCTCAGCTTTCTTCATGGTCCAGTTCTTACATCCATATATGACTGCTGGAAAAACCATAGCTTTGACTAGATGGACATTTGTCAGCAAAGTGATGTCTCTGCTTTTTAGTACGCAATGGCTAGAAGACATTTTGCCACTGAATATTTTGCCACTTATTTTAAAATAATATTTTTGTTGAAAACTTGGTAAGACACTGTGGACTTAGAAACAGATCAGAGAATATTTTATCATATCTTCCTGCCAAAAGGTTTTAATTCATCCCAGAAGCAGAATAGGGCTCGCCAGAGGTTTGGGGGTTGTGGAGGTAAAATAGATCCCTGGAAAAATGTTCTTTTGAAGCAAGTGTCTATATTCATGTTTTATGCATCAGAATTCTGCTCCCACTGCTGGATAAGCAGGAAGGCAATGGAGTCAAAGAACATCAGTAGGTTGTGAACCACTGAGGTTGAAGGCCCTCCTTGATAAATGAATATATATATTTTTTCAAAAAGAAGATATATGTATTTGCATATGTATTCGCATATGTATACATATTTATATATGTAACCATACATATGTATTTGTATATATACACATGTATCTGTACAGATATCCATATAGTATATGAATATATACATATATACAAATACATATGCAAATATATGCAACTTCTTTGTAAAGTCTTCAGGATAAAAACTGAAAAGTTTCTAGTCACTTTGCTGTTTGAAAGCTATCACGATGAGTCACTATTGTTTGTGTTCAGTCACTGTTGTGTTCAGCCACTGTTGTGTCCAGCCCTTTGCGACCCCATGGACTGTAGCACGCCAGGCTTCCGTGTCCTTCACTATCTTCTGGAGTTTACTCAAACTCGTGTCCATGGAGTCCATGATGCCATCCAACCACCTCATCCTCTGTTGTCTCCTTCTCCTCCTTCCCTCAATCTTTCCCAGCATCAGGGTCTTTTCCAATGGGTTGGCTCTTTGCATCAGGAGGCCAAAGCATTGGAGCAGCAATCTGTGTCCCATCTTTTGTCCTCTTATGTCCTAAGTGACCAACTTTTGGCTCCTAAGAGCCTTCTATACCCTTCCAATATTTTTCTTCTTTTCTTTAGTTTAGTCACAGTCTAACTGATAGACTGATAAAATAAATGTGCAAACACAGGAGAAAAAGCCACAGATCTACAAATGATGGGTCCCAGACTCCTAGAAAGTGTTTTCTCATTGAACACACATTTATTAAGCATATGTGTGATGCCAGCCCTGTTTTAGATACCATATTCAGTGATAATCAAAAGAAATTATTGAGAAAAATATGTATTCTCTCTGATATTGTTGGACTTTCAGAAACTAAATTAATGGACTAATGACATTCATTCAAACTTTAAAGTGATTTTATATATGATCTTTCTGAGAACTTCTAATGGATTTTTTTAAGATAAAAAGAATAAGATTATTAGAAACAATACAGGTATATATTTTTAGAAAAGAGTTCTTCCTGTGGGAAAGCAGGCTGATTTATTTTTATTTATTTTTTTTTAGCATTTTTATTTTATTATTTTTTTTTTTTTTTTTTTTTTTAATTTTAAATCTTTATTCTTACATGGGTCCCAAAATGAACCCCCCCCCCTCCCCCCCACATCTCTCTCTCCCCATGCACCACCCCAGCGCACCCTACGTCAGACATGACTGGCGATTCAATTCTTACATGAGTTACATGTTATAATTCCCATTCTGATTTAAATCCCTCAATGATCCAAGTGTTAAAAGTAATTTGCTTTGAATGGAGTCATCTATAAAACATATCCATATGAAAAAAACCTGTGAATGTGTAATGAACAAAAAAATAATAAAACTATTGAAATAATGTATTTTCTATATACCAACTCTATCCATTAATTTTTTACAGTTTTCTATCATGTAACATTACCTTTCATATAAAATGATATTTTAAAATGAGATGGGGTTGGTAAAAGAAACAACGGGTAGTTAATGGAAGAAGGATTCTTTAGCTGTGCTCTGTTGGATGAGAGAGAAAGGAAAACAAAATTCATCTGGGGGTCTCTCTGAGTCAGAGGTTGTGGTTCATAGCCTTTAGAGGGTGAGCAATGTTCAGAGCCAAGGATTTTTATATCTTTATTTTCACTATTTGTTTCTTTTCTCTGTAGAAATCAAGCACAAAGTATTTGAAATAATGAAACTCCCTTCAATATAATACTCTGTAAGCAGAGTCATGAATTTTACACATTTAGAAAATATTTTTGAAAATTTGCCATGGATTGTTGGATGGTTGTGGAATAAATTCAATATGATGACGTTCTTGCTTGAGGCAGCCTGCTGCAGTAGGAGACACGTGGCTTACCGCTGAGATCGATCTGAGTTCTAATCTAAATTCTGCTACACACTTGCAAGTGCGCAAGTTACTTGACCTCCATATGACTAGTTTTCTTCACCTCCACAGCTGAGATTACTTTTCTAGCAAGTAGGATATGATGGTTACCTTCCATCATTGCTGTCCTTGATTCTGATCATCTTTCTAATGAGGAAAGGACGGCTTACTCATAACTAGATGTCATAACAGTATTATGGCAAGAACCACCCCCTTTCCCCACCAAGATGTTTGATACCCTTTAGTATTAACTGTCAGTTTGGTAAAAATGTACATGCTTGCAATTCCTAAGGAAAGCAAAATCGAATGTTTGCATTCTTTTACTTATGCTAGGATGAGAATCCACGCTGTAGTCTCATTTTCAGAAAGGGAATCATCTGGGGTAGGAATGCTTTATTTCTCCATTTATTCAACAAACACTGAACACCTGTCAGATGTCTGGCCCCAGTGCTAGGCATTTAGAAGATAAGGATAAACAAGATACGATCCCTAACTTCAAGGAGCTGGAGTCCAGGGTGAAGACCACACACGGAGGATTGTATGCAGTAAATGCAGGGGCAGAGTGCCCCTAGAAGTACTGAGGGGACACCTAACTGGCAAATGTGGGTGGAAAGTGACAGGGCAGGGCTCAGGGAAGGTGGCAGCCTGGCCCTGAAGCCTCCAAGCATGAGCTGGCGTTATCTAGGTGGACCAGCTGGGTGAGATTGGAGTGGGTGAAGGACCCTCCAGGTGGAGGGTCAGGAAAGTCAACATCAGAAAGAGAATAACACATGAAGTGGGGAGAGTGTGGAAGGAAATACCAGATAAGGTACCCAGCGCTAGATGTTGGGGATAATGAGATGATGCTATCACAGAGACAAACTGAAGTCAGATTGTGGAAGTTTTATTTTTCAAGTCAAGTTGCTTCAGCTTCATGCAATGGACCTTATGAAGGCCTGGGCAGAACTGAAAGGCGTCTGCCCAAATCTGTGGGGAGAACAGCATTCAAGGTGAGAAAGCCCATCAGGGCATGTGCTGTGGTCTGTGGTCCAGAGACAGGCTGAAATGACTTGGGCCAGCTCAAGGGGGTGGGAGGCAGAACAGTGAGAACTGCTGGGGTTTGAGTGCATGGGAGAGGGGAGTGGGGAGGGGAGAGGAGTGCAGAGTCTTGGATGATGCCCAGCTCTGGAGCTTTGGTACCCAAGGTGGTGCTGTCATCCCAACACAGACAAAAAGGACATTGACCATTCAATCTTAGGCATTCAATGAAATAGGGTACAAAAAAAAAAAGTGTGTCCTTAAGAAATAAGCCATGACTGTGGGTTTTTGAATAAACCACTGATATTTTATTGGTGTTAGCTGTTAGCTGCATTTACAGCTTCTTCTGGTACATGGGGAAGGCTTATTGTGGGGGAATCATGGCAAAGGTTAAAATGGAGCTCAGCTTTAGCTCTCCTCCTCTGTAGCTCTGGGACAGTAGGCATGCCGTTTTAGCTGTCTGTACTCCTTGTTCCTCACTGATAAAACGAGTAGATTTGACAAATAATTTTTAAGTTAAAAAAAGTGATTCTAATTTGATTATTTAGAGATCACATAAAGTGGCATCCCCACTCGTACAGCCTCACTTGTACAAAGGATCATGGCTCAGATGGTAAAGAATCTGCCTGCAATGCAGGAGACCTGGGTTCAATCCCTGGGTTGGGACGATCCCCTGGAGAAGGGAATGGCTACCCACTCCAGTATTCTTGCCTGGAGAATTCCATAGACAGAAGAGCCTGGCGGGCTACAGTTCATGAGGTTGCAAAGAGTCGGACACAACTGAGTAACTAACACTTTGACTTTAATATGTAATGCCATAAAGGGTTTTTTCCTTAACTCTCAATGATATCCTTAGCACCATCTTGACAGGAATTGCTTGCAACTCTTATAGTCTGTGAACAACCCCCAAAGCATTTACTTTCCCAGTGTCTGAATGCTCTTAACCAGAACTCGCCTCAATGAAGAATAAACTCTCACTCAAAAAGCTTCAATTCCCGGCCCTAGGCAAACTGCTCAATCCAAATAGTGGGCCACTTCTGGAGCAGTCGGTTCTAATATGGAAAGAGTGCATTATAAATAAAACAATGTGTTTTTGAAATTAGCACACATACCAAAAAAGGTATTTACTTAGTACGGCTTATTGGCTTTCAATGCGCCATTAAACTCAACTTAGTGAATATTTTGGATTACTAAGACATGCACAACACATCCTGATTTAGTCATTTGACCTGTAAATACAACAGGACTAGGCAATCTCTCTTTGAACTCTACCCTCCATTTTTTGCTAAGTAATTTTCTTAGCTCACCTTAGAGTAAAGGAGTACATTTTCCCAGGGTTTATGAGTGCTTGCTCTGTTCTGAAACTCAAGGAATAACGGAGAAGTGCGTTAGTCTGTTAAGTGGTCTAAGAGAGGGGCATTCCACCTGGTTAAGATGTGCTAAACTTTCTTAACAGAGGCACAAACAAAGCACAAAGGGCCCAAGAATATTAACGGAAAATGAAAAATGTCTACAGGATACAGTGACTGCTTTAGAGAAAAAAACAATATAAAAACACCCTTCCCAGTTCACATCAAGTAAAGTTTGAGGCATTTTAATTTGACAAACTGGGCATTTGAATTGGGAGTCTGTCCAATTGTGATCTGTCATCAGGAGAAGCAGCATCAAATGGGTTAATAATTGCTGACTTTTTTTTTTTAACAAGCAGTTTTATTGCAGAAATGGGAGTTGAACTGGAACATTCACAATCAGAATGAAAGGGTGGGCAAGCAGATCTGGAAAACTCACTCTTGTGTGTGAAAAGGGAAAGTTTTCACGGATTTTAGAGAGGCCAAAGGAAAAGGCTTATTTTATATTTGATAAGATAGTTTGATTTAGATCTTTAAGGACAAGTCACCAAACATTCAAAATCCATATATAATACTCAAGATAAATGGAACAATACTTCCATTTGATAATGCGAGAAGCAAACATTCATATTTGACAATACCTTATACAGAGTTTATAAGATATGTCTTTAGATGGTTTCACAAGAAGTCAATGTGTAATTTAATATATTGACTTCTATTTCTAAAGAATCATGTAGTTTACCCGGCTATCTTACAAGTTACTGCTGCACCTTAAACCATGACTGGAAAAGGGCACCCATCAACCAGTGTGTGCCTTCTGACAGTTTCCAGATTTTTACCTGGAGACACCCAGGGGCTTCTCTGGTGGCTCAGATGGTAAAGAATCTGCTTGCAATGTGGGAGACCAGGGTTCTATCCCTGGGTCAGGAAGATCCCCTGGAAAAGGGAATGACAACTGACTCCAGTATTCTTGCCTGAAGAAGCCCATGGACATAGGAGCCTGGGGGGCTACAGTCCATGGGTTGCAAAGACTCCGAAATGACTCAGTGACTAATGTTTCACTTCACCCAGAAGCAGAGAATCATTTATGGGCGGCATGTTATAGGAGAAAGAGCACTGGCCTTGGGAGTCAGAAGGCAGAATTTAAAGTTTCAGTTCTTTCACTTAAAAGAATATGTGGCCATAGAGAAATGGCTGAGTCCAGTGGTTCTCAACCGTAGCCATACAGCAAAATGACTTGTCCAGCTTAAACACACATCCACGGGGACCACACTGCTGAAATTCTGATTCAATAGATCAGAGATTGGTCTCTGCACTGTTCAAAAGCAAATGAGGTCCATAATGACTGATATATCCATTGAGCTACTGAACTTCAGGGTTCTCATTTGTAAAATACCAATAAGGATTCCGAATCCATTGCATAGGGTTATTGTGAAGATTAAATATTATGATATATTTCAGGTGCTATCAACATCATGCTTAGAAGTTCATTTTTTTGTCTTTCAGTGGCTCTTAGTTTCTTTGGGGTTCAGAGTTCCCCAAAGTAGATTCGAAGGATGAGATGCTCTGTGGGAAAACTCTGCACCCACCAGTCACACTTGGCAGTGCCCAGGATGTTCCCTTCCAGACTGTTGGTGGGACTGTTAGCACACGAGTTTCTGAGAGGACCCAGGTAAGTGATCTGGCTGAATGTGTTGAACACAGTGTTTCTCACAGTAATTTAGCCACCAAATTCCTTTTCAAGTGACAATTATTGTTTATTGACTATCAGTCAAATATGCCTTGGAGATCGCTACTAAGATCTCTAACTTACATTCTAAAGTTCTATAACCTCCCTCAGGAGATTTACTGAGTGCTGTGGTCTAAGACCTAGCCTTTCGTGCTGTGTACTCAGTCAATAAGTTGTGTCTGGCTCTTTGAAATCCCATGGACTGCAGCCCACCAACCTCTCCTGTCCCTGGATTTTCCAGGCAAGAATACTAGAGTAGGTTGCCATTTCCTCCTCCAGGAGATCTTCCTGACCCAGGGATTGAACCTGTGTCTCATGTATCACTGTGCCACCTGGGAAGCCCCAGTTCCAAACAGTATCTGGTCTTTTCCTGAACTACTAGCTTAAATAAACTTTTGTATTAGAAATGATTCTATTTAACTATTGTAGGTTTTACTTGAACTGCTTGAGTTTATGAACTCTAATGATTTAGAAAGAATTAAGCCATCAATTTAGATATAAAATTAATAACTAAACCAGAGTAAAAGTTAAATGAAGTGAAAGTTCATAAACTTGTAATTATTAAATACAGAAGACATCTTCCTTTTCTGAGATTATACTTTACCCTTGAAACCAGTGGGATGAGATAAAATTAGAAGTTCACGTTATGATTAGAACTAAGTTAATCCAATACTCAAAAATAAACTTGGTCGAAGTTTTATATAGGTGCATAAAAAATAAATAAAATTGATTTTGAAGGAGAGCACTTTTCCCCTTAAGCCAATTTAAGAGCATTTAGGAAACAGAATATAATTAAGTGGGTTTTGGCAACATCATTTGCCTGGTTGGTACTCTTAACCTAAGTGGAATATTTGGCTTCTAATATGTCCTCTGGGAATAGAAAACAAAAGCAGCAAAGTGTATCTCTGGTGGAGGTACATATATGGAAGAATTAACTACTTATTCAAGCATGAGGGCTTCTACTTAAGAATATACACCTACATGGATATATATATGGTCTTGGGATGGATGAATGTGTCAAGTTCACAGTCAGGTTGGCCAGAGTTTGAAGTAAGAATTTGCTCCAAAAAACTACTTTAAAAAGGTTTTTTTTTTTTTTTTTTTTGCAAGAATCTTGATCTTGCAGGTTTAGCATGAAACTCTCAGAAGAACAGCTTTGCATGTGAGCTTTCCGATATTTCTACTATGGCCCTGGCCAGAAGTACTGTGAGAACACCCTTTCATTTGGTATTTGAGCCCTTATGCCTCTGTTCCTGGCTGCAGACCAAAGGAACAAGCACAACTGAACATTTCAGAACCTCAAAATAGTAAACTAAAAATGATTTGCTCTGCTTTGGGTTCTAAAAATTATTGACCCCAAAGCCTTGCTCCAAACAATCCAGTTGATCCATATCTAATTAGGATTACTGGGTTTTAGAAACCACAGGAGAACTTTCTTTTTTGATTGATAACTGAAAACAAAAGATAATAAAAATCAAAATTGTTGTAAAACAGGTATCCTGTCACTATAGCAGAGGCTAGATTTTATGAACATGTTTTATGTTCCAGTGTAAAGTAATTCAAAGAACAATGGCATTGGAGTTTAGAGTAGGATGTCTCGGTTTTGATGCTGACATCATCTGTTACTAGGTAAGGGAAGAAAGCACATTTCTGAGGCTCAGTTTCCTAGGGGTAAATAAGGATAATGAAAAATCATCACACCCATTTAATTGGGTCATTATGAGGAGGAAAGTATTTTAAAAGTACTCCATGTCCATGCACTACCTTAAGAAAGGTAGTGCATCAGAGTTTCTGAAAGTTTGAATTTTACGATCAAACACACTTGAGTGCAAATCTCTACCCCTCTGCTCTTGAGCTCTTAATCTGTGCCAGTCAGTAAAAATCTTGATTTTACCATCTGTGAAACGGGGATAGTGTTGTGGGGTGAAGTAAATTAGAGAATGTACATAAAATTTTTGGCACATAGTTAATGCTAGAAAAATTGGTGGCTATTAATAAATGCGTGAAGTGATGATGGTGATTTTATATGCTCATAATTCCAGGAGCCAGTTCAAATACAGACATGTCAAGATCTGGACAGACCCTTGAGAACACTCTGAACTCTTCTTCCAGAAATTTACATAATCTACAGAATTTTTCTGGATGAGTGGGCACAGGAGGTGATGTCAGTTTGAATCTGGGGTAGCCCTATTGACGTAGCTTGCTTGGGCAGACCCAAAATATGGGTTGGGCTGAATGTAAGGACCTAGGGAAGGAAGGGGTAGACGCTTCTGGACTAATGCTGAATAGGAGGCAATGCTAATCTTGGCAATTTTTGGAATCTAATTTTCGCCAGTAAAGAGAAGTAGGTGAAAAAGTGCAAATGTATGCAAAGGTCATAATAAAATCATTGTGGAATTAAAACTTTAAGGCCACAGTTTCTTAATTCCAAAATATTCCTTATTGTTTCTGAAGGTTATTTTTTATATTAGGAATTCCATGATATAATTCTTGTCTTAAAAACAAATATTCAAAATCAAAATCCGGCTAACCCAAAATATGACTGTAGCTTCTCTACCTGAAACTCCCTATACATATCAAATGTAGGAAATTAGTAAGTATTAGACTTGATTAAGTATTAACATGTCACATTCTTTATCCAGCGAAGACACTGTGTTTTTAATCTACTCTGGGGAAATGGCTAGCCTGCTATCACATTAAGGTGTTGGTCACATGGCATTTTCTCTGTCTCTCTTTAGAGGCCAAATTCTTGAAAGGATATTCTCATGGACAATACTTCTACTTCATGGATTTTGAATCCATAGCTCTCTCTATTCCCAAGAACCTAAGCTCCGTTCCTCAAAGTCATTCTCATTTCCAAGGGCCACATCCAGTGACGGTTTGTGAATAATTCTTCTTTGTCATTTTGCAACATTGACTGTCTTTTTGGAAATCTCCTCACTTGCCTTCTTCACTGTTTGTTTTCTTCCCAGTTCTGATGACTCCTTGTCCGTAGCCTTAAAGCAACTGCTCAGGATTCAGTTTTTTTCTTCTTCTTTTAATCATCCTCTCTTTGCCTGAGACCATCTCTAGGTAAACCCATCCATTCTTGCTACTCCAGTTATCTCCTGCTCCCCAAAGCCTGGACCACCACTGTTTTTCTATTATGCTTGTAATCTTCACTGGGATTTCTTCAAACTCAGTTTGTTCAATCAAAACAAATCAATTTACTCCGTGAACCAGCTATCCTATTCCTTTCTTTTAGTTTCAGTAATTTTGTTTGTACCTGGGAATAAACTTCTCCTGATGTTCAAAACTCAAAATGTCAGTATTATCTTTGTCTCCGGACTCTCATTTGACCTCCAGATCCTAGGAAATCCCAAGTGTGGTTGTAAGCGCTGTCATTTTATCTCATGGTGCCTGTCAGTTTGATAAGATGGATAGACTGATGCAAGGGTCTCTGTAGCATGCTCTGATACTCCTCTCGTGTTCTCAAGATAGGTGCTAGGACTCCATCCATTACTTTGGCATTCCAGGCACGAAGAAGGATCACAGAACCAAAGGGCCTCTGACAACTGAGGGGAGCTTTCTTGAAGGCAGCACCCAACAATTTTTGCCTATGTCTACTGCGTAGTGCGGAGAGACATGTGATCTACAAGGGAAGCAGAGAATTGTAGCTAAATCAGCTGGACACAGTGCTGCTCCAATAAATTAGAATTACTGTGAGTAAGGAAGAGTGCAACACGGTATTGCGTAGGTGATCAGGAAAAGGTTATTGCGTTAGAGGCTACAAACCTGTTCTTACTTCCCTTCGTTTTCTTAAAATACACCTCCACTGACTTTGGTAAAATGAAAGAGCCCAACACTCCTTATTCCTACCATCATCACCTGAGTCGACATCCTCATCGTGGTTTTTGCTTAGATCATTGCCGTGATGAATGGACTCAGAGTGTTAGTACTCCACCACTGCTGTTTTTCCATGTTCATCATTTTCTTGTTATTCAATAAGAAAGTATTGATGACAGGCACTGTGGTGCATGCTACAGATGAATAAAATCTTGACCTTTGGCTTCAGTCACTCACAATTCAGCTGGAGAGACCAACATGGCGCCAGTTGATTCTAACGCAGCATAATCACTGACATAACAGAGACAGAGGCAAGGAACTGCAGAAACAGAGGGAACTCCATGACTGATCTAACCTGGGAGTGGCTGAGATTTCGCAGAGAAAGTGATGTTGAGAGCTGAGCTGTGGATTATTAGGTGATTCTCAGGACAACCCAGAAAGATATAATGATACCTTTTCTGTGTTTGTAAACTACTAATTATCAATGAAAAACAAAGTGGTTATATATTTGACCTCGCTCTGAATTTAATTTTTAGAGAAAGTCATCACAAGCAAAAGCAATTTTAAGTATACCATTATAGGGCACAATATTGATAAATGAGAGGAAAACTGGTTCTTAAAGAGCGTACCACTCACTTACCATACCCTGAAATTAACAGAGAACTCATTTGTCAAAAGTGCACCTAACCCACAGAGAATTCTTCCAATTAACATCAAAAGCGATCATTCTTAACCTCTCATGCATTAAAAAAATCCTGGCTGCACCCAATGTTCTGTTCATAATCAATGGAGCCCTTTATGTATGTTATTTCAAATTTATCACCATGTATATTACTAAAATGAGTGAATTAATAAATGAGTCTGCTGTAGGTCCAGAAGCCAGATTTATCTGTGGTCTCCTGCTTCTCATGGGATAGTCTTTTGGTCTCTGAGGTCCTTCACTCTGCAGTTTCTCATAATTTGGGATATTTATTGATCGCTACTGACAGCATGTGTTGGTACTCATAGATGGACGATGGCTGTATCAGAAAAGTGGTCATTTGGGGATTAGTTATATTCTGAAAATGTCAGGCCAGTCACCATCAGGTTATATTAAAAAGACAGTGCAGGTTCTAACTATTATATTGTCAAAAAAGAAACAAGATAAATTAAAATGATAATACTAAAGTAAAATAAACTGATACTACTTAATGCTGGTGAGGTTATGGTAAGATCATATATTTACAGACTTTGAAGAGTAAAATAGTGCCACACTCCTGAAGGCCAATCTCAGGATAGGACCCCTAACATTATTACGTTTGACCCTTAATTCCACTGTCAAGGATCTACCAATGGAGACAACTAGAAATTTAGAATTGTGACCAGGCCTTGGTATAGAAGGATGGGTATCAGATCACTAAGTAAATTGAAGGCTACTATGGGCTAGAATGTTTACGTGGTCACTAAGATTAATATTTGTGAGTAATTTTTATTCACATAGGAATGTGCTCACTATGTTCAGTGATAAGAAAAAGAAGCAAAACAATTGTATTAAGATATTACCTATCTATCTGTGTATCTATCATTTATCTCTCTCTCATACATGCGCACATGCACACACACACAAGTACAACCTTCAAATGACTTGCCTCAATATTAGCAACTTTCTAAGTCTGAGTAATTTCCATTGTCATCTTTAAATTTCTCTAAATTTCATAGCTATAATCAGAAATGTCACTCTTAAAGGAACATGTTATATAGAAGGAGGGAATTGTTCCTTGGCCTTTTTCATTCCTCTGCCATCTGTGTTGATAATTCTCCTGCACACGGTGTAAGGTGTCAGGACAGGCTCTGGGCAAGTCTCCCTGCCACCCTCCCTTAGCTTCCCTCCCTTCACACTGCCTTCAGATTTCTCTTGCTAAACAAAGCTATCACCAAATTATCTTCTCTGCTGAAACACGGTTCAAACCTTCCTGATGGCCCACAGAGCAGACTCCGAAGGTCTCTGCTTGGCTCTCCCGTGTCTTCCGAGCGCTGGCACTCACCTCTCCCAGTCTTCTTGCATCTCAGCAAAACAGAGTGTTCAATATATTGGTGGCACTCCTTGCCTCAACTTGAATTTCATTTTGCTTGTTGAAGTCTTACCCTGCTAGATTCCTAGAGTTCAGAGCCCTGCTCAGATTCCTAGAGAGTTCATTCAGAATTCGTGTCCTTCCCAATTATTTCCTCTGGGCACTTCATTGATCTCTTTTATTACACTTCTCAAGATTTACTTGTATCATGATCACTTATGTCTTTCTGTTATTATGTTGAGGTGATTTTTAAATTCCTCAGTTATGTCTTCCTCTATAATCTTTATGGGAAAGTTCTCCAACATTAGCCTGTATCACAATCATCTAAGAGTTTGTTGAGACAGGTTGCTGAACCCCATCACGTATTTCTGATTCAGTCTACCTGGGTGGGGTCTGAGAATTCTCATTTCTAACAAAGTTCCCAAGTGATGCTGCTGCTTCTGCTGCTACAGGGACCAAACGTTGAGAACCACTGATTTTCAAAACAGAAGGAAAATGAAATAACATAAATATACTTCAACCTTTCCATAATAGATAGATCAAAGACATTAAGAGCCTAAGATTTAGAATCAGAAATTTGGCTTTGAATTCCAGTTGGGTCATTTAACACTTGAACAAGTTCTCAACCCCTCTGAATTTTAAAATTTAATATTATTTTTATTGAAGTATAGTTGATTTATAATGTTATGTTAGTTCCAGGTGTACAGCAAAGTGATTCAGTTATATGCAAATATATGTATTACTTTTTAGATTCTTTTCCATGATAGGTTATTATAAGATGAACTTTCATTTTCTTGCCAGAAAAATGAGAACTTTATTCCCTCCTAAATGGAGTTGTTCTATGAATTATATGAGACTGTGTTTATAAGGGCTTCCCTGGTGCCTCAGATGTTAAATCATCTGCCTGCAATGCAGGAGACCTGGGTTCCATCCCTGGGTCGGGAAGATCCCCTGGAGAAGGAAATGGCACCCCACTCCAGTACTCTTGCATGGAGAATCCCATGTACAGAGGAGCCTGGTGGGCTACAGTCCATGGGGTCGCAAAGAGTCGGACAGGACTGAGCGACTTCAATTTCACTTTCACTTTCACTGTGTTTATAAAGTACTCAACAAACGGTGACTATTATTGTCACTAATCCATTCTGTCTATGCAATAACTTTATAAAATAGATTTTGCTACCACTTTGCAGATGAGGAGACCGAGATACATAGAGGGTTAATACCTTGCCTAAAATTATCTGCTTTGTAAATGGCAAGACAAGACCTGGATCCTTTAAAAGCATTTTGATACTTTTCACTCTCCCTTAACATAGCATTTTTTTTTCATAATGCACAATCAGAGCAGATCCGAAAGGTGGACTTCACATTTCTTTGTGTGAAATCTTCCATTGGCAATACCACATCTCAGAACATCTTCCTGGATTTAAAAGGATTTCCACTGTGATGGACACAAGTGTAATTTCCATTTTATTTTACAAAGCTGTGAGAAATAACAAATCGGGTAAGGTGAAAGTAATTATTAGAGAAGGAGCTAGCTTAAAAATTGAAAACCAAGTTGACTAAGCCAGGTGTTGACATACAATGCTTTGTTACTTAGTGGCATTACTAGTTTCAGGAACATTATAAAATATAGTTTAATTGTCTCAACTGTTGATTTTCTTGAGGAGAGTGGAGGTATTTTTATTATAGATTTTTATGATAAAAACTTGATTTCAACAGCATATTTGAATTTGCTAGAAACTGAAACAATAGAGGAAGACCATTTTGTAATCTGAAAATTCTCGTGTGAACACTGAATGCTAGGGTTTGATTTCTTTGTTTCTATAGAAACAAAAAAATGAGATTAAAATAAGCTAAAATGGAGTCAAGTTTCATGAAACTGATAAAGGAGCTTATTTTACTTGTTCCCAGTGTAATGTGGTAAAAATTAAATTTTTATTTAAAACGCAAGCTGTCTGTGGACACTTCTGTTTTTTAAAAAGACAGTCTTTCTTTAAGAAGAAAAAAAAATTATTTATTTATTTTTGGCTGCACAATGCAAAATGTGGGATCTTAGTTCTCTGACTAGGGATCCAGCCTCTGACCCCACAGTGGAAGTGTGGGGTCTTAACCACTGATCAGGGAAGTCCCCACTTGTTTTTTGAGGAAGTTTCAGCTGGGATGGTGGAGAGGGCTAGTTGGCCCTATGGTGAGTGACAAGATTTGTATCAATTAAAAATCAACTCTCTGCTGTTTTGTTCCAGTTTAAGACCCTTCTTCACTTATCACCACTGCCATCCCCTCCAAAATGAGTGAAGGAGGGTCTTAAACGTAAAAACCACAGTCAGTGCTCTGTGAACTGTTCAGGTAGTAAGAAACAGTTTAGCAGAGATTTCCCCCAGTTTTATTGAGATATAATGCATATATAGCACTGTATAAATTTCAGGTGTCCGTCACAATGACTTGACTTACGTATCCTGTGAAATGATCACCACAGTAAGCTTAGTTAATATCCATCATCTCACATAGGCTAAAAAAGTGTTCCCATGTGATGAGAGCTATTGATTCTCTTAACAATTTTCACATATACCAGAGAGCAGGGTTAACTTAGCCGAGATTTTATGAGCTTGGGGAGAGTCAAAGATATGCCAGTAGCAGAACAGTCAAAGAATCCATATTCTCTGTGACAAAGTTAAGAAAAGCAAAATGTAAGACCATCAGAGAATGTGGAGAGCTAGCTCTAACCCAAGGAGAATGGCGCAGTGTGAGGTCCCCGATAGGGCGTGTCCAGAGAGCTTTTAACAAAACAGATGCCAAACCCCTATCTTTGATTTGTTTGTGTCTCTACAGTGTAAGGGTTGGGAAGTTCCCCTGGAGAAGGGAAAGGCTACCTGTATAGTCCATGGGGTCGCAAAGAGTCAGACACAACTGAGAGATTTTCACTTTCATTTTCACAATGTAAAACTGAAATATTTTAGTAAAATGTAATGCGTGTCAATATCTGTGTGATTGGTTTTAGGTAAACAAAGGTGAAGAAGTTGGGTTTAAATACTGGACCAGCATAGTTCAAATAAAATGTCTAGGGAGTTTGGGATTAGCAGATGAAAACAATTATATATAAATAGATCAACAACAAGGTCCTATTACTATATGTCACAGGGAACTATATTCTTAACACTGGGATAAACCATAATGGAAAGGAATATGAAAAAGGATGTATACATATATAGATATATGTATGTATAACTATATATGAATCATGATTGTACATCAGAAATTAACACAATGTTTGTAAATCAACTATACTTCAATAAAATGCATTTCAAAAAAGAAAAAACATAACGTCCAGGGTAGATGAGATATGGAGAGCTGGGAGAGTATGGGAGTGGGCAGAAATCCTCAGAGATAAAATGTTACCATGAGCACCTAAGTCTTTAGGAATTTACAGAAATACTGAGAAGGAAATTGGACAGGGTGACCTCAGCTAACTTTTAGCTTATACTTATGGCCATTTAAGTAACATTAAACATTATGTGGTTCTAAGATGAGAGCCCTTTTCCATTTTTGTTCTTTGTCATCTTTTAGCATCTGAAGCAACACTATTTTCGTGTGTTACGGTGACTCTGGTCTAGGCATAAAAGCATACTGCTTAGACTCCACCATCTATTTTCTACTGTCATTCAGTGAAACCGCACATCAGTTGAAGAAAACTTTGAGGAGAGGGCAAGTCTAAAAATCAGTACTTGAAACTGGAGGTAGGAAGACATGATCCTGTGATGTAGAGTGAGAACACCCCTGATCTCGAGTTAAGAGACTTGGTTTGGAATCGATGGATCTGTAGAATTTGTGTATAGACACTTGTTTCTCCAAGCATGTTTTTCTCCCATGTAAAATGGAATAGCTCTCTCACAGGATTATGGGGAGTAGGCCATTGGTAAATGTGTGTTGCTTATTGACATGCAGGCCAACTTGATAAAATTTATCACTCAAGACATTTTGTTTTGATCTTTTAAAGGGAAGGAGAGAACACAAGTGAGGCCAGTGTTGTGGGCATATGACCTGTGCCCTATACTCAGAAGTGCCTCAAATTATTTTTAATACCAGCTGTTTTCATCTTAAGAGTCTTAACGATTTTTGAATGAAGGTCCTTGCATTTTCATCGTGCACTGGGTCCTGAAAATTATGCCGCCAGCTGGAGACAAGCATTAATTTGTAAGTTTCATCTTTTCAAACCCTCTTTCCTGAGCACTGCCTTCTTCATTGCCACAACACAGCTACCAAAGGTGGCCATTTTGCTCTGTGACCCTCTGCTTTGGTGATGGATTATTGGTTTAGAAGAGGACACCTGCCTCCAGATGGGTCAATCAGAGCCCTTCCCAGGGGGCAAAAGTGATGGGTCCAAGCGCAGACACTAGAATCAAGCTGGGCCAACCTCTAGCGATCTTGAAGACGGATAACTGAGATACTAGAATGAATCTGCCTGGAGTGCAGAGAGACCCAGGTTCGATCCCTGGATTGGGAAGATCCCAGAAGAAGGGAATAGCAACCCACTCCAGTATTCTTGCCTGGAGAATCCCATGGCAGAGGACTGTGCTACAGACCATGGGGTTGCAGAGTCGGACATGACTGAATGACTAGCACACACCCACAGCCACACACAGACTGTGGATGATGATATTTTCCACTATTTGGATTAAGAAGGAAGAGAAAGATGATTTCAAGAGAGAATTCAAGAAGCAGGTATGAAGATAGCTGTAGAGGTAAGGATGGGAAAGAGGGTCTGGTAGCAACCCTGGATCCATTTTTTCTGAGACCCAATTATCTTCCTGCCGTTGGATTCTGCTATTTATTTTTAAAAGGCCCCAACTATTATAAGGATGAAGAGAAAGTCTTTTGTACTTACTTCCATTTCATCAATTCAATTAAAGGTAGGAACCCTCTTACTGTAGTGTTGGAGAAGACTCTTGAGAGTCCCTCAGACTGCAAGGAGATCCAACCAGTCCATCCTAAAGGAGATCAGTCCTGGGTGTTCATTGGAAGGACTGATGCTGAAGCTGAAACTCCAATACTTTGGCCACCTGATGCAAAGAGCTGACTCATTTGAAAAGACCTTGATGTTGGGAAAGATTGAGGGCAGGAGGAGAAGGGGATGGCGGAGGATGAGATGGTTGGATGGCATCACCGACTAGATGGACATGGGTTTGGGTGGACTCCGGGAGTTGGTGATGGACAGGCAGGCCTGGCGTGCTGCAGTTCATGGGGCTGCAAAGAGTTGCACATGACTGAGAGACTGAACTGAACTGAACCCTGTTATATTGAGAGAATAATTCTTCACCATCTTGCCTTCTGTGCTTTTTCCTGAAATGACTGTTTTACCCGAGGTGTTACCATCTCGATGCCTTGGTGACCCTGTAGACAGATGTGTCCACACTGGTAGCCTGTAAGAAGTAAGCCTGCCCCTGCTTGCATTCCTATGGGTTCTGCTGTCCTTGCCACGCATATGTGGCATGACTAACTTGGATCTGACAGGAGAACAAATGTTTTTGCAGCAGAAGAACACTCAGCTCGCTCCACCTTTGATCTGAAACTTTACTCACCAAGAACATCTGGGAGTTGGCAGAGAAGAAATGGAAAAGCCAAAGCTACCTCAGTGCATTAACAATGGTGTTATATATATTAAAAAAATTGTGCTTTCAGTAATAATGCCTATACTAGCACATAAAACCACTCTTTTAGACAATATGGTCCAGGGGGGAAAGTTTTGGATATAATGGATACATTCTTTAGTTTTATGATGTGTTCCTTCCAACCTCTCTCGATCTCAATTGGAGCATTTGCATAATGGAAACCATTATTTCTCCCATCAAACCTATAAGATAGTATCAGGATCTATAAACAGCAGGTTGCAGAAAAAGGCAAGAATATGAAAAATGGAAATGGAGCCTAACCAGCTCACCTATCTTGCTCCCAGAGTCATCCAATAGAGGACTTGGAATGATTTATTTTTTTCCTTCCTCCCGCAGAGAGGTATAGTTATATTTGATGCAATTTCCTGTTCTGTCTCATATTAGACAATCTAATATATAACTTACAGTTTCCCTAGAAATATATTATGAATAATATAAAAAACCACTGATGGCATTTATGTAGTGGGCACTGTACTGATGGGGCAGTGAGGCTCCCAGAGGAAGACGCAAACAAATCAGGGTTAGAGCCAAGTAGAAGTGAAAGTGCTCATGAGAGAACCACAGGTCAGCTGTCTGTGGCCTGTTGATTGGGGTGTGCTTTGCTGCCAATGGAAATGCTAACTCAGTTTCCTCAGGATCAGGATTTTTTTTTTTAATTGGGGGTATGGTTTCTTTACAATACTGTGTTAGTTTCTGTTGGACAGTGGAGTGAACCGGCTATACAAATGCATATATCCCCTCCCTCTGGTACCTCCCTCCCACCCCCTCCCTTCCCCCCGCTCTAGGTCAAAGAGCCGTGAGCAGAGACCCCTGTGCTATAAGGCAGGTTCTCAGTAGCTAGCTATTTTCACGATCAAGTATGCTTGTCAATCCCAATCTCTCCATTCTCTCCACCCTCTTTCCCCACAGCCCTGCATTCGCACGTCTGTCCTCTACATCTGTGTCTCTATTCCTGCCCTGCAAATAAGTTCATCTCTACCATTTCCTTAGATTCCGCACACATGTAATACATGCTGTTTGTTTTTCTCTTTCTGATTTACTTCATTCACTCTGTAGGAGAGTCTGCAGGTCCATTCATATCTCTACAAATGACTCAATTTCATTCCTTTTAATGGCTGAGTAATATTTCATTGTGTATATATACTACATCTTCTTTGTTCATTCATCAGTCAATAGACACTTAAGTTGCTTCCATGTCCTGGCTATTGTAGAATGAACCCTGGGGTGCATGTGTCTTTTTGAATTATTATCCATACATTTATTATCTAATATAACAAAAAGTCTAGAGGTAAGGTGGTAGCTCTGAGTTTGGCTTAGCAACCCAGAATCATCACGTTGGCTTAGATCAACAGCATCATCAAGAATGGAAGAGTTTCCATTTTCCTTTTGTTCTAAGTGATGATTTTGTCCCCCGCTGTCACTACAGAGCTGCTGCAGCTCTAAGTGTTAGTTAGCCCTTCTCTCTGAGCAGACGAGGGACAGAGAGCAAAGGCTTTTCCCAGAGGACCTTGACTTTTCTTGCTTTCATTTCACTTTGGTTAGAATTTCATCACTCTCATTCCATAGTCAAGATCTGCCAAGGGAGTAGCGTTTCTGTGGTGGATTCATCTCCACAACCGTGGGACCCAGACTCCCCTGAAGAATATAGGTACCCAATACCTGAAGAAAATTGGGGTTTTGTAGTCAAGGAATAGGGGAGGATGGCTGTAGAGAGGAGACGACAGGCACCTTGTGGCAGCAAGACTTGATAAGAAGATACCTGCATTTTGCAAAATTTTAAAATGCTGTGACACTACTGAATCCTTTAGATGCCCTGATTTGAGAGGTCAGAATCATTGAAAAATGGCCTTTCTTAAAGTGACATTTTCCTACATCTATGCTATATCAAAGAAATCAAATAAAATTCTCAGGACTTAACAAAGAAAATAGAAATTCTGAATAGCAAAAGCCCTCTTTGATTCCAGTTAACCTCCTGGGTTTTACAAAATTGCATTTGACTTAGCTGTAGAGTCTGGTATGAGATTTATAAATTTGGTTTGGTGGAGTCCACTGCATGGTTCCACTCATTCAATCTGTGAGTAATTAGTTTGGTTTTATAATCTAGCAGTTCACATCCAGAATACAATTAAAAAAAAAAAAAAACTAACACATGAATAAACTTATCCTGAAATTGCATTACATTATTTGGAAGCTTCCAAAAGATTCAAAAAAGATTACTAGTCCAAGGAGAAATTTGAGAGCTAAGTCAAATCAGGAAGTACTGTATATTTTTTAATGTTATATAGGATTTATTGTTTTCATTCTTTTTTTCTTCTGCATTACTATTTGTATATTTATTTATTGAAGTATAGTTGATTCACAATATTGTGTTAATTTCTGGTAAGAAGTGCTGTATTAATGAGAGATGCACCTTAAATATATTTGGTAATGCTGCATAAGGGAAACGACTCTGCTTAACACAGAGATTTCAGTGTTTCACTATCATCACCCTCCTAGCTCACACTTTTCTTAGCTCACTCAGGTCTTCTTTTACCTGGACAATTCCCGCAGACTTGAACTGGGCAATCCCCTCATCATGTTGTTGATCAAAGTGACTTTCTAAAATACCAATACGATATTCTTTCCTTGTTTGAAATTTCAGTGATTCCATCTGACCTTAGAAGATCAAGTCTATGATCCTTGGTCTGATGACTGAGGCCCTTGCCAACTTTGCTTCTATCTTCCCCTACTCCCTCCTGCATTGCCGCTGCTGCTGCTGCTGCTAAGTTGCTTCAGTCGTGTCCGACTCTGTGCGACCCCATAGACGGCAGCCCACCAGGCCCCAGTCCCTGAGATTCTCCAGGCGAGAACACTGGAGTGGGTTGCCATTTCCTTCTCCAATGCATTCCTGCATTGCTAGCTCTGTTAAATTTCAAAAGTATCTCAAAGCTTGCACTCTTCTGTAGACTCCGGGCATGGGGAATTGTTTGTGGTTCCCCAATCACTCTGTGTTCTTCTGTGTTTGCCTGTATTTGAGCATTCCAATATTGCTATCTGGCTTATACTTTTCTACCTATTCTGCCTAATAAGTTATGTAATTTCTCAAAATGCAAATGCTCCCTTTGCAGTGAAGTCTTTCTAGAACTCATCTTTTTCCCACTTCCAACTCCTGGTAGCTTGTAGTTTATACTCTTGTAACATTGTCTTTGTGCTTCTAGTATAGAATTTGGACCTAGATGTCACAGGCACATTTAACATAAGCTCCGAACTCCACAAAAGATGGGGCATCACTTACTCGATCTAAAGCCATAAAGATATAATTGGTTACCGCGCCGTCAATAGGAAATGAAAAGATAGGAAGAGGTAGCTCTCTGCCACATTTTAAAGATATCATGTAAGTTATGTCTGACACAGACATATCTAGATTCCAGCTATGCACTGAGCATCTCTTGTGTGTTTCCACTTATACTATCTCAAAATAATAAATCTATTGAAAGTCATATAGGTTTATGGAGTTTATAAACATTTTAGAAGTTGAATTTGAAAATAAAATGGATAACTCTATATGTAAGTGATGATATTTAAATAATTTTCACCATCCTCCATTCATGGAAGATTGCATGATGATGATGAATGATGAAGTTGCTCAATCGTGTCCGACTCTCTGCAACTGCATGGACTGTAGCCCACCAGGCTCCTTGGTCCATGGGATTTTCCAGGCACGAATACTGGAGTGGGTTGCCATTTCCTTCTCCATAGGTATGTCAAAAGCAGAAGGATTTGAAGGTCTAGATGACTGCATATAGACATTCTTTTTGGACCTTTCTTTGATTCTGTAAATAAGAATGACCAAAAAAGTTAAATGATAAAATGTTTATTATAGTTTAGGGGGTAATTTAAAGTACCTTTTAATAGGGTATTTCCAATCTTCATATAATTAAAATACAGTGTGACATCTCCCCCTTTTTTCTCTGAGCTTGCTATTGGCAAAACTTACAGTGACTGAAATTAAAAGATGTTTGCTCCTTGGAAGACAAGCTATGACAAACTTAGACAGCATATTAAAAAGCAAAGACATCACTTTGCCAACAAAAGTCTGTCTAGTCAAAGCCAAAATTTTTCCAGTAGTCATGTATGGATGGGAGAGGTGGACCATAAAGAAAGCTGAGCACCAAAGAATTGTTCCTTTCAAACTGCGGTGTTGGAGAAGACTCTTGAGAATCCCTTGGACTGCAAGGAGATCCAACCAGTCTATCCTAAAGGAGATCAGTCCTGAATATTCATTGGAAGGACTGACGCTAAGCTGAAGCTCCAATACTTTGGCCACCTGATGCGAAGAGCTGACTCATTGGAAAAGACCCTGATACTGGGAAAGACTGAAGGCAAGAGGAGAAGGGGGTGGCAGAGGATGAGATGGCTGGATGGCATCACTGACTCGGTAGACATGAGTTTGAGCAAGCGCCGGGGGATAGTAAAGGACAGGGAAGCTTGGTGTACTGAAGTCCATGGGGTCACAAAGAGTCGGACAAGACTTAGTGCCTAAACAACCTGTAGCATAAGGCTTTGCACTCATAATATGGGCTTAATAAATATTTGCTGAATAAATAAATGAAATTCAAAATGTTATTTTCTTATCATCATATTTTGGCATTGACATATAGTGAATGCCGATTTTTGTTTTTTGAACACAGTGAGGCTTACACTACAGCAAAACAGACTCCATATGCAGCATCAATGTGGCACCAAGGAAGCCCTTTTTTTTCAGGGTAGGTTCTCAATGTCATCTCTCTTTGCATTCCCAAGATGTTGCCAGTTGGCAGCATCAAGTGTTTTGTTTCTGCCCATTTGGCTGAACTACATGCAAAGGCAGTATAAAATTCGAGTTCTATTGTTTCACAGTAGGAAAAAACCCAACTCTTCAATACAGAGAAGCCATTTTTTCACCTCGCCTCTTCCCTCTTCCTGACTTTTGGATTCTTCCTTTGTTCTTGGCGTCTTTATCACAGCACAGATAGCTCTAGCACCAACCATCCAGTTTGGTCCTTTTCAACAGCACCAGTGGTAAATGATTGTCAATTGAGATACTGGTGTATGGCAAACAAGGAGAATGTGGCTCAGAGAAACCATGTCCTTCAAGATCCAATCAGGCTAGATGCAACCTTGGTTCTGTTCTGAAGCATCAGTGTTACATGAGACATGGAGTGTGCTGGGTCTGTGCAGGGTCCTGGGACTCTGCAGTCTCTACAAGCGCCAAGGCTCTGCTCACATGGGTGGTCCTTGGGCCTCGTAGAAAGGCTGGTCCTGTTAGTTCAAAAAGATAATTGAGCAAATGAAGCACATCTACTTGGCTGTGCCGTAGTTGAGTGATTCTGCCTTATATATATGTTTGGTGAAACTGTGCAGCCGCGTACATTTCAGAGCCAGAATGCTGAGTTTGATCTGTAGCTCTATTCCTTACCTGTATGTCTTCCCAGGTACATTACCTAGACTCTCTTTTGCCATTAATGCTTCCCCAGTGGCTCAGTCAGTTAAGAATGATTAACTGCAATACAGGAGACCCAGATTTGATCCCTGGGTTGGAAAGATCCTCTGGAGAAGGGAATGACTAGCCACTCCAGCAGACTTGCCTGGAGAATTCCATGGATTAGAGGGGACTGGTGGGCTACAGTTCTTGGGGTCACAAAGAGTTGGACATGACTGAGCCACTAACACACTTGGGATGATGACAGTTACTACCTCTTAGGATCTTGAAAGGATTTAATCTGTAAAGTACTACATGTACTACAGGATTTACTACATGTAAAGTACTTTGAACAATGCTTAGCACACCATATATATCATATAAATGTTAGCTCTGACCCTGTTGATTCCAAGTTCTTCAACATCAGCCTCCTTTCCCTCTGTCCGGAGGTCACACTGCCTTTTGTCCTACTCTTTCCTATAGGACAAAATGCTCATATCTGTTTAGGAGTGCAGGTGTGAGTATCTAAAGACATTGATGACTTCTGCTCTCTCAGGGAAATCCTCTCCATTAAAAGAGCCAGAAGACTGCATTATGAATTTATAAATTCACATAAAGTAAAGACAGAGAGGAAGATCAATCCCAAAGGACTTATTATTAGAATCGGGCTCCAGATGGAGAATTTACGTGATTTGGTGTAAGTTTAAATTTGGAGTTGTTTTACTCCAAAGCTTAAAAGAAGAGGAAGGAAAAATGTTGGCCTCAGCTGGTTAAATAAATGTAAGGAGGCTTCTCGATTTCCAAAACTTCAGTGTAGGTAACTATGAGATTATTCACAGAATTTGTCAATTTATCTCAACCAGTCTTCTTACTTCTCATTAAATATTAATTTCCTTTTGAATAATGATTTCTAAAAGGCTTTATTATGAGACAACTCTTTTGCAGTAGGATGAAGAGAAGAGTTGCAGTGGGCAGAGATAAAAATGTCATGGGAACAAGAACCTCCACTAAGAAGACACAGGGGTGGGGTCCAGAGAACACAGATGTGAGGTGCCCTGTGGATTTCAGCAGTATCCCTTTCCCCTTCTCTACACACCCTCTCTTTCCTCCACCTCTTTCTCTTCCCACCCATCCCTTTTCCTTTTTTTTGAATAATCAACATCTTAAAAAAAATTTTTTTATTGGAGCATAGTTAATTTACAATGTTGTTTTAGTTTCAAGTATACAGCAAAGTGAATTAATTACACATATACATATAACCACTTTTTTAGATTCTTTTCCCATATAGGCCATTATAGACTATTGAATGCAGTTCTCTGGACAATTTTATCTTCTTCCACTTGCCCCCTGCCCCTTGTAGTTTTGTGTTCTACATCTATGAGTCTGTTTCTGTTTTGTAAGTAAGTTCATTTGTACCATTTTTTTTTTGAGTCTCTATAAAAGTGATATCATATATTTAAGCAACATCTTACAGTGGTGTAGCCATTCATTTTTTAATCAAATGAGAAAAAAAATGCATAGAAGTTTTGTAATCAATGTCAATGAGGCCAGAGTAGATGAGCAACTATACTTTAATGAGACATTTCTACATCAGAGGCTCCACTTAATTTTATTTTGTCATTTTATCTTACTGCGGCTTAACAGTCTTACCAAAGATTGGTATTTGACATGCAAGATTTAAAAATAACATGCAAAGTAAACAGCTATACATGATCTTTTCAAGGAAATAGAGGTAATATGATCAGGGCCTAGTGGTCTCAAATTAACTCATTTAAAGACAGGATTCCTAGGTTGGTTATGCATTTCCTTACTTCCAGTGGTGTGATGGTAAATATTTAACAACTGGCTCCTTGGAAATAAAGCCCTCTTTGTGGTGTTGAATGATTTCCATAATAAGCCAACTATAGCCAATTTTGAGCTACCAGTGAGCTCCGTGGAATGCAGAGTTAAGAAGGACACACATGGGCTCTTAAAAACCTACTCAAGCCAGCTCCTGCACAGCTCTGCTTAGATTCCAGAGAAGGTTAGAGACATAACAACCATCAGGACTGTCCAGAGAACTGGCCTGTAGGAGAAAGCTTGATGGCTTGTCTATGCAGAGGTGAGCATAGACAATGTTGTTGTTTAGGCACTCAGTTATGTCTGACTCTTTTGCAACCCCATGGTCTATAGCCTGCCGGTCTCCTCTGTCCATGGGATTTCCCAGGCAAGAAGACTGGAGTGGCTTGCCATTTCCTTCTCCAGGGGATCTTCCTGATCCAGGGATCGAACCTGCACCTCCTTCATTGACATGCAGCTTCTTTACCACTGAGCCACCAGGAAAAGTGAGCTTACAGAATTCAGATAGACAAGTTGGATCAACCATGCTTGCTTGCCTAATCTCTCATAATCCAGCCTATAGTCATGGTTATACTAGTTTTAAAAGAAATGAATTAATCAAGTGTTTGGACAATTCCATAAGTGTCAACATAGATATGTCAATGGAAACACTTAAAATCTGTGACTTTGAAAGTATAGTCTTCTTTTCTCTTTCTTCTTAATAATTTTAGATCATTATCTTACTTAATCTCATTATATGTTTGGAGACCTAGTCTAGAAATTCAAACTCTTAGGTTTCTTCTACTTTGGAAGAATCCAGTCTATATTTATTTGCCTTGATGTCCTACCATTCCACCTTCAGTAAAAGGAGTAGGCGATACAGTGCCTGTCTTCATGGGATGCACCGAAGTCTGGGAGATGGTATCAGCACACCCCTCTCAGGATCTGTGTACACACAGACGTAGCACACACAAATGTAAGAGCATGATATGTGTGAAGCATTCAAAAGGAAACCGAGAGTAACCGAGAGGGCAATGTGTAGTCCTACTGGGGGCAGGGGAGGTTGCCTTGAGTAAGGGATGCTTGCAGTGTGATGTCAAGGGTTACCAGGGGCCACTCACTTAAAGGGCTGAAGACGAGGTGGGCTATGAGGTGGGGCAGGCTTCCCTGGTGGCTCAGATGGTAAAGAATCCGCCTGCAATGTTGGAGACGTGGGTTCGATCACTGGGTTGGGAAGATCCCCTGGAGGAGGGCTTGGCAATCCACTCCAGTATTCTTGCCTGGAGAATCCCATGGACAGAGGAGCCTGGCAGGCTACAGTCCATAGGGTTGCAAAAGAGTTGGACACGACTAAGTGATAAACACACACACAGATGGGAAGCAGGGGGCAGCTCGTACCAGGCCACTAGGAGGGGAAGCACGGTGCATTTCAGCTGTTGAAGGGAGGTCAGGCTGGAGCCCAGGACAGGACGAGAGCAGTGGATAGGAGGGCAGCCCCCAGGGGCTGAGTTTGTGGGCTTGGGTCATTGGTTGGGGGATGCTGGGGGCAATAGGGTGAATGGTTGCATGAGGTCTCGTCACTCTGGAGAGAGAGAGACTTTCAGAGTGTTTTCATGACAGAGTTCATGAAATTTGGGGTGCAAGCTGTACTGAACTAAACCTTGAGTGACCCAGAGCCAAGGAGAAAAGACTCTCCCCTTCTGGGCCGTCTACAGAGTGACTGAGAGACACAGTGGGGACTAAAGGAGCGTCACATCTCAAGCATTTGACAGATTTGGGAACCCCAAGAGGGGGAACCCTGAGAGGGAGGAGCCCCACTTTCTAAAAGCAAGGTGTGGGCTGCAAGGTGGGCTGAGGAGCGGCTTTTCGGCCGCAGAGTGCACATGCGCAGTCGTGAAGCTTACAGAGGACCTCAACACAGCGGCCGTGAGCGTTCAGTGCACCCCCCTGCACCCAAGGCTGCACCACGGACTCGGACCGCTCAGGGGCCCGGACAGCTCAGGGGCCGTGCCTCCTGGATTTCTTTTTCGGCCAGCAAGGCTCTGCCCAGGAATAACTTGGGGAAAGGAGAATTTGCTGTGGGGGGTTAGGGGGAGAAATTCCTGAGGCTTTATATCAAGTAGGCAGGGTTTTCAACTTGAAGTTAATATTACTTCCTTTGTGTCTACAGGTTGGTGGGGGCAGGGATTACTTCATTATATAAGATACATATCTATCTACACATGCATAGGCGTATGTGTGCACGTGATGATATTTCTTAAATGTAGCCATTTCCCCTCTTCCTTAGTGCGCTCTTTCCCACTTACCTTCCCACCACCACCACCAACTCTTTGTCCAAAGGACTCAGTTGCCTCAAGGAAAATTACTATTAGTCTAATAGGACTGAAACAAGAAAGACAAGATTCAGCTTTTAACATCAGACTTTGGATTTTGTTGTATCTGCAGCTATCACTGGAAAAAATAAAAATTCCTTTACATTCTTGTTAATCTATTTGAAGTCAAGCTTGGAGGTGAGCTCACCTATTTCTTTGGGAGAAATACCTCCACTTCCATTGAAAAGGCTGAGCCATGAGGCTTACCATTCCTCAAGAAGAATTCTCCAGGCAAGAGTACTAGAGTGGGGTGCCATTGCCTTCTCCATCAAGAAGGATAGCCTTTGCAAGTCAGACAAGAAGGAGAAGAAACTTCCCTTTAGCTCAGATAGAATGTGTGAGAGAGGAAGAAGATTGAGATGTGTAAGCATTAGGCTTGATTCCAAGTAACAGTGATTGAAATAAGATAGAAATGTATTTTCCTCTTGTACAATTGCCTAGAAAAGGGCAGTTTAGGATAGGATGACACTCCACAGTGTAAGGGGCTCAGGCTCCAGATTTCTTTATATTCTACCATGATCCCCATTCCAAGGTTGCCTCATAGTCCAACAAAGATGCTCTGGCTCTATCCACTTCACCTGCATCCCAGCCAATAAAGACAAAAGCAGATAAAGAAGCCCGTACTCTATAACTTTAAGGATACTTTCCCCAAATTGACCAATGCTTCATTAGCTAGAACTTGGTCATTTGACCATCTAGATGTAAAGGGAAGTGGAAAATGTAAATATAATGTGCGGAACTCAAGTGCAAAGCTAAAATTCTGGTCAACCAATAGTGAGGGAACAGAGCAGCGTGAACAGATCTGGAGATGTGTCAAAAATGACCAGAGATTTAGGGGAGTCAAGGGCAGGGGGCCTAGAGAACTCCCCTGGCATGGTTTCACTCCCCTTAGAAAGGCCCTACTGATGCTGGAGCCACAGGATAGTACCTGAGTTTGAAAGATGTCCCTGAGTATGCACTACGTCCATGCTCGGCATGAGGTCTATGGGTCTCAGAATTTCCCACAATTCTCCATGAGGAGATACGGATGTATTGGGTTGGGCCATGAACTTGCAGAGGTCCAGAGTTAGGATAAGGATGTAATGGTGCACGAACCCTCTGAGACCAGAAGCATGGCAGATGAGTGAGAATGGACTGTTTGTCTCGTCATGGGGCCAGAGCTGCCAGTCCTCATGTGGATACTGGGTGCACCCACAGTCCCTGTGTGAATCTGACCCTCCACCACCACATCTTCCTACTGCCCTGAGGACACAGAGAGCCTCCTCACACACAGATACCATCCCAGCGGGGAGCAGGGAGGAGGAGCGGAAACCCCAAAAGACTAAGCATTTATCTGAGAGAGAGTTAGTTACCAGAAAGCGATGACTTCAACTGGCAGAGACTCTCACTCTGAAACTTGGCAAGGTAACTTTTCTCTCTTTCTATGTGCCAGAGTTGTGGGTGTGTGTGGGAGGAGAGTGGCAGAGGAGAGAAAGCCTCTTGAGAAGGCTTAGAGGAATTAAGGCAAATAAAGACGCCAATTTTTTCATTAAGCATCTGAGAAATAGCTTGAATGACTTTGCTATTGTGTGTACAGACATAAAACCAAACTCGTGACACCAAATCATTTATTTTTGCATTTACTCTTGTAAGGCTGCAAAATGAGTGAAAATTCAAATTATTTGATAGTTTACATTTTGTGTCTAAATGTGGAATTTAGCTGTATATCATTCTGAAGATTTGACCTCAGGGAGAGACCATTCATACAAAAGATCTTGTTAGCAAGTGATAGCTCTTTTAAAATTGAAACTAGAAAAGATTAAATTGAATGGTCAAGAGAATTAGCCTCCCACAGAACAGGTGCTTTCCAGTCATTCAGGCATGTGAAATTCATGCAGATGCTCTCAGAACCTCTTTTGATGTACCAGATAAAAACACCAGCATGGGACATTAGACATTTCAGCTACACAGCATCCTTTTTATCAAAAGGAGTATTCAAATGCACTTCAGATCTGCTGATTTCTGAAGCTACCAAAAGAATTTGTTTTCTTCTTTCAGTGTTAAATCCAGACTCACTGACTCCGGACAGAAAGCAATTATATGGGGGATACTGAATTGCTATTGCCGGCAATTCAGATAAAACCAGGGTGCGCGTGGTATGCACGCATGCTCACACACCCCCAGACGCAAAACCCAGGAAATACTAATGCCGTGAGCACTGTATTAACTCCTGTACAAAACTACTCAGACAACTTGCATAGGTTTGTCCCTGGAACAAGATGACAGTCTTTTCACCTAGAAAACTATGGTTAAAAAAAAAAAAGTTTGTTGATTTAGCAAAATATTGGGATCATATTTTCCAGGTATTTGTGGAGTTCAGGCTGACTAGCTGACATCTCTATAGCATTTAAGTATTTGAAGCCATTGCCACCAAACTACTGGTAAACCTGTAGGGAAAGCTACGAAAGAAGACTGCTCTCCTCTGCTTTATTTTGATTAAAAATGTTTTAAAATGTGATAATTTAGTTAGATAAGGATTTCTGTCCAGTGCCTTTCTTCCTGGGCTTGGCCCCACTAACCTGGCTGGTTGCCCTGAATGCCCTTGGCTTGACGCAGATTGGCAGCACGAACCTTAAACTGTTGTAAACACCCATAAAACGTGGCCTCCTTATGTAGTTAGTGATGAGGCCTTGACAAGGTGACATCCATAATCTGATAAGCTAGGGTCAGGAGTCACTTGCTTTTTCTTTGGATGTCAAAGAGCCAGAAGCTTTTAATGTCTTTAATAAGTAAATTACCCAAACATGCACAGCCCTGTTTCACATATTAACTCATCAGGGGACAAAGTGAACCTGGGGGAAGGCCCTTGAAAGATCAGGGGTTGGTCACCTGGGGTGTTGCAACTCTGAGACCAAATTTTGGTGGGAATCATCCAGATATGTGAGACTGATTTGGGAGAGATGGCACTGAGAGCAGGACCTTTTTATTTTTATTTATTTATTTATTTTTATTTTTACTTTTTTAAGGACCTTTTTTAAAGCAAGGAGTCACAGAGCACAACTTTAAGTGAATGGTTAGACTGAAATTAAAAGACCTTTGCTTCTTGAAAGAAAAGCTATGGCAAGCCTAGACAGCATATTAAAAAGCAGAGATATTACGTTACCGACAAAGGTCCATATAATCAAAGCTATGGGTTTTCCAGTAGTCATGTATGGATGTGAGAGCTGGACTATAAAGAAAGCTGAGCGCCAAAGTATTCATGCTTTTGAACTGTGGTGTTGGAGAAGACTCCTGAGAGTCCCTTGGACTGCAAGGAGATCCAACCAGTCCATCCTAAAGGAAATCAGTCCTGAATATTCCTTGGAAGGACTGGTGCTGAAGCTGAAACTCCAATACTTTGGCCACCTGATGTGAAGCACTGACTCATTTGAAAAGACCCTGACACTGGGCAAGAGATGAAGGAGGGAGGAGAAAGGGACGACAGAGGATGAGATGGTTGGATGGCATCACCAACTCAATGGACATGAGTTTGAGTAAACTCCCGGAGTTTGCTCAGACTCCCGGAGTTGTTGATGGACAGGGAGGCCTGGAGTGCTGTGGTCCACTGACATGAGTCTGAGCGAGCTCCAGGTGTTGGTGATGGCCAGGGAGGCCTGGCATGCTGCAGTCCATGGAGTTGCAAAGAGTTGGACATGACTGAGTGACTGAACTGAACTAGATGTTTTTCCATTGTTGAAAATGTCTATACTAACTTGATCAACTATAGGCATAGACTCATGAAAATTGGTTATAATCATGAAGTAGAGCAACACTTCTGTAGTTTTCTATCTTATGTGACCTTCTATAATTGGCCTTGCATAAATCACACTGAAAAAATAAGTTTCTGAACATTTTTTCCCCGAGACTTACTCATCAAATATATTTTCCCCACAGGAATATCCAGTATCATCTAAGTGGATAATTAACATTCAAGGTGCTAAGACCATGTCCACATGATGAAAAGTGTTTTGGAAAGGAATAAATGAGTGCATTACTAATGATTTTTTTTTTCCATTACAAAAAGTCACTGTATTATGCTATTCAGACAGCCCATTGTCCGATAATGCATTGATAAATGGAGGAATAGACAGTCACATTAAGAACATCAGAACGTCATTTGCAATTCTCAAAGTCGGTATTCAGAATCAACAAGCTATGAAATTTCTCTCCACATTAGAGGTATTAACCCAACCAAAGGAGCACCCGCCATTTGCTCAATTGGAGGCAGAAAAACAAAAGATGTAACTCGTTCTCAGGATCTTTTAGACCAGGGAAGTGTTTTTCAAACTACTTTTGCTGAGACCCCACAGTAAGTAGTAGATTTTACATTGCAAATCAAATGCAAAAGTTATCAATGTAATGTTTACTTTGCTGCCAGCAATGCACACCTGTTTTCTGTTGTATTCTATTTCACTTTGAACAGAAATGCTAGTTACAAACCACAGCACTGATATATCTCAATTCAGTTCAGTCGCTCAGCCAAGTCCGGGTCTTTGTGACGCCATGGACTGGAAAATCCCATGGGCGGAGGAGCCTGGTAGGCTGCAGTCCATGGGGTCGCTAAGAGTTGGATACGACCGAGCGACTTCACTTTCATGCGTTGGAGAAGGAAATGGCAACCCACTCCAGTGTTCTTGCCTGGAGAATCCCAGGGACAGGGGAGCCTGGTGGGCTGCCGTCTATGGGGTCGCACAGAGTCGGACATGACTGAAGCGACTTAGCAGCAGCAGGACTGCAGCACGCCAGGCCCCTCTCTGTCCATCACCAACTGCTGGAGCTTGCTCAGACTCATGTCCATCAAGTTAGTGATGCCATCCAACCATCTCATCCTTTGTCATTCCCCTCTCCTCCTGTCTTCAGTCTTTCCCAGCATCAGGATCTTTTCTAATGAGTCAGTTCTTTCCATCAGGTGACCAAAGTATTGGAGCCTCAGCTTTGGCATCAGTCCTTCCAAGGAATATTCAGGACTGATTTCCTTTAGGATTGACTGGTTTGATCTCCTTGCTGTCCAAGGGACTCTCAAGAGTCTTCTCCAACACCACAGTTCAAAAGCATGAATTCTTCGGTGCTCAGCTTTCTTTATGGTCCAACTCTCACATCCATACATGACTACTGGAAAAACCATAGCTTTGATTATACAGACCTTTGATATCTCTAATAGGAAGCTATGACCCACAGTTTGCAGCAGAGTAGTTACAGTCAGTCTATATTTTTTGATGAATACGGATGACAGATATGGAGCTTTCATGCAAATGTATATTCATAAACTAGGTGGACCAAACTATGTGGCCCTTCAGGACAGTGTGGCATGTGATAAGGGCTTGATCAAAATCTGATGAAATAATGGGAAAAGAAGAAAAGAAAGAATTAGTAGAAAAGAAGGTGCTATGGATATGCCATAGCAGACTAGCCAAACAATTAGAGGAGTGACCTAATTTGAGCAAATATTTTAGACTGATTGTTAAGGAAAATGGCAACTGATGTGCCTGTAAGTGCCATATATTTTCTATGAAAAATAGAGAGATATGGAGGGTAGTTTAAAACCTTTTGTGAGAAGATTTGGATTTGAATCCCAGAATCTCCACTCATCCCCTTTGTAAATACGCATACATGCTCCAGCTCATCTGAGCCCTCATTTTCTGGCCTTTAATTTTGGGGTGTTATATGTGACCAGGCTATGAGTTGAATTTGTAACACTGCATAGAATAAACATTACAAGGCCTCACATGCAGCAAGTGCTTTATAAATATATCAGTAAAAATATTTTGGGTGTCAGATATTGGCTAAGTCCTTGTTTTTAGCCACCATCTGGTTTTAGCATTCTATCATGCTAATGCTTCAAAACATCTCACCAGGCACTGCCCTACCTGCTCTGCCCAAACTGAGAGTGAAGTGTTAGTTGCTCAGTCATGTCCAACTCTTGATGACCCCATGGACTGTAGCTCCTCTGTCCAAGGGATTCTCTAGGCCAGAATGCTGGAGTGGGTAGCCATTCCTTTCTCCAGGGGATCTTCCCAACCCATTGCACGCAGATTCTTTACTGTCTGAGTCACCACTTTTGTGCAAATTGTTAACTAGTAGATAATCAGGATGCCTCCAACTTTGTAACTGTTGAGGACCCAAGGGAGCCCTGTGGAAATGATGACCGAGTGTCTCTAAGGTGGGAGACACTGCCCTGAGCTAGCGAGATGGGACACTCCAGGTCAGAGTATAATAGGATATTATCATGTCCCTTTTTTTTTTCTCCTGGGGGGGGGCGTGATTTTTTAAAATTGAAGTGTAGCTAATTTAAAACTTTGTAGTAGTTTCTGGTGTAGATTAAAGTCACTCAGTTTTAAATATATTTCTATATATATTCTTTTTCATTTTCTTTTTCTTTATAGTTTATTACAAGATACTGAATATAGTTCCCTGTGTGATAAAGTAGGTCCTTGTGGTTTATCTATTTTATATATAGTAGTGTATCTGCTAATTCCAAATACCTAATTTATCCCACCTGCATCCGCTATCTCCTTTGGTAACCATACACTTGTTTTCTATGTCTGTGAGTCTATTTTTGTTTTGAAAAGAGGCTCATTTTTATCATATTTTAGATTCTATGTAAAGTGTTATTGTTTGCTTTTCTCTGACTTTCTTCATTTAATATGATAATTTTTAATTCAGAAAGATACATGCACCCCATGTTCACTGTTTATAATAGTCAAGGCCTGGGAGCAGCCTTAGTGTACACAGACAGATGAATGGATAGAGAGGATGTGATATGCCTCATAAATATACAGTGGAAGACTACTTAGACATGAAAAAGAATAAAATAATGACATTTATTTTGGGTGCATGTGTTCAGGAAAACAGAAAAGAATTGAGACAGTATGAGGTGCCAAGTTTGGAAATGCATGGAGATGCCCATTACCAGGTTTGCAGGGCCACAGGGGAGCATTCAAAAAAAAAGAAAGCTGTGGGCAGCTTGTGCTTTCATTATTATTATTAATCAAATACTTAGTCAACACTAAGTCTAATACTACATATTGGGCAAATACTCAGTCATCAAAAATCCCAGATTGAACACCCTCCCACTATACTTTTATTTCTTTCTTCTCTTCTTTCTTTCCTTCCCAATTATCTCTTTTTCATTACCATAAAGTTAAAAAATATATAATACTATCAACTGTAAATGAGTACACTTATATTCAGCTTTATTTTCACTTACGTGTCTAACTGGGTGTTCTTTTAAGTAAGAAAGTTAAAAGTTTCAAACTTGTCATTAGAGAATTCTTAATAAAGTGATTCTGTATTCGTGTTCTAGTACATATCATACACACAATTTCCATTGATTCTTGTTAAATTTTAAGTCCCACTGCACATTATTAAGGGTGTCATGCACAGAAGGATTTTAGCTTTTAATTTCACTTCGTAACAAAATATAATTTAATAGGTACAAATTTACCTACGTTTGTATAGAAATGTTTAATTCTTATCAATATTTTCGTGTGTTTGCAATGATTTAATGTTAAAAATGTAAAGATAAGAGAGTTCTATTGTAGGTTTCCAAAGGACATATCTTTCCATACTTGAGATTTCAAGCAAAGAAAAGAAGCACAGAAGTATCTATTAGAATGCCTGCACTAGTCAACAAAAATTTCATGATATAAACAGGAAAGATCTGTAAGATGAATAGTAGGGACTTGGGTGTCTCTGCTATAAATCCTTGATAATGATGGTCAGGAACAGTACTTTTCAAATGTTGGTACACTTTCACAGCCAGTACCTCGCAAGTTTTGACATACTTTAAATTTACTCAAGGTGTTTGTTAATAGCGCAGATTTGGGGAACCAGATTCTGATTCAGAAAGTTTGAGATGGGGCCGAGGTGTTATTTATAAGCATTGCAGGCAGTTTTTCTGATTATACCTTGAAAAACTGGTCTGAGATGATTCAGATGATTTTGCCTTTACATATTTCAAATGTAACTGAAGTGGTACACCTGTTTTTAGCACTCCATGTTTACTCTAACAAGCACAAAGAAGTAGACATTCGAGGCAACATGCCAATCTGTATATTTCACTTTGTGTTTCATGTTCATTGTGCACCATAAAAAATACCCTAATTGTCTTTATTGAGTTTTCTGAAAGACCTCCCAGTTCCACATGTACCCAAATACCACCATGCACATAGACTGTTTGGAGCATCATTTCTTAAAGCAAATATTGATGTTCACATGCTGGGAGAATTATCATAATGAGATAAATAGTAAGAACAAACTTGCGAAAGCAGCCGACATAGATTCTACAAGATTAAAAAGGATGTAGCCAATATTTTATAATGCCTATAAATGGAGTATAACCTTTAAAAATTGTGAATCACCATATTGTATACCTGTAGCATATTTGTATAGCAACCTCAGATATGCAGATGACACCACCCTTATGGCAGAAAGTGCAGAGGAACTAAAAAGCCTCTTGATGAAAGTGAAAGAGGAGAGTGAAAAAGTTGGCTTAAAGCTCAACATTCAGAAAACAAAGATCATGGCATCTGGTCCCATGACTTCATGGGAAATAGATGGGGAAACAGTGGAAACAGTGTCAGACTTTATTTTCTTGGACTCCAAAATCACTGCAGATGGTGATTGCAGCCATGAAATTAAAAGACGCTTACTCCTTGGAAAATAAGTTATGACCAACCTAGATAGCATATTCAAAAGCAGAGACATTACTTTGCTGACTAAGGTCCGTCTAGTCAAGGCTATGGTTTTTCCTGTGGTCATGTATGGATGTGAGAGTTGGACTGTGAAGAAGGCTGAGCGCCGAAGAATTGATGCTTTTGAACTGTGGTGTTGGAGAAGACTCTTGAGAGTCCCTTGGATCTCTGGCAAGGAGATCCAGCCACTCCATGCTGAAGGAGATCAGCCCTGGGATTTCTTTGGAAGGAATGATGCTAAAGCTGAAACTCCAGTACTTTGGCCACCTCATGCGAAGAGTTGACTCACTGGAAAAGACTTTGATGTTGGGAGGGATTGGGGGCAGGAGGAGAAGGGGACGACAGGGATGAGATGGCTGGATGGCATCGCTAACTTGATAGATGTGAATCTGAGTGAACTCTGGGAGTTGGTGATGGACAGGGAGGTCTGGCGTGCTGCGATTCATGGGGTCGCAAAGAGTCAGACATGACTGAGTGACTGAACTGAACTGAACTGATACTTCAATAATAAAACTAATGATAAAATTAAAAAATAAAAAGAGACTAGCACCTTGAACACACTACAGAGTCTAGAGTCCTTCATTCAGCAGTGACAGCACTCCGTAGGGTAAGGAAATATTTCTGGCCAACTCCAAAGAGATGTTTGCAAAATGGATTGCAAGCTGGTACTTCCCTAGTCGTCCAATGGTTAAGAATCCACCTTCCAATGCAGGGGATGTGAGTTTGATCCCTGGTCCAGGAACTAAGATCCCACATATCTCAGGGCAACTAAACCTGGGCTCCACGGCAAGAGAAGCCCCCACCAGCTACAAGTAGAAAATGCTGACCCACTGCAATGAAAACCCAGCAGAGCAAAATAAAAAAGGAGAAGAAATGGAGTGTAAGGTGTCTTGTAATGACTTAGCACCATAAAGACATTCCATACTATACAGAAGTTCCGTATTCTTTTATATACTAAAAGGTCACCTGGACAGTGGTCCATTAGCCAGGTGGTTAAGTGACCTCTTCTATCTTCCTTCTTCCTCTGGTCCTTCTATTAAGTCTTTGATTTGGGGAAGCATGTCCCATGGGAAGGGAGAGACTTACTTCCTGGACAGTTCTCTGTCCTCTTTCTCCTGCTACTCCATCTGATTTTCCATTTTCTCACTTGCAGCCCCAGAAGCATCATCAAAACATCCATAGTGTCTTTTTTCCCTCCCTTCTCCAGCCTGCTCTGCAGAGTCACACAGCCTTGGATAAAATGCCAAGGAAAGTCTGGAGATGGTTTGCCATGGAAATGAATCATTGAAGACACAAAGGACTGAAACAAGATTTATGTCTCACATACCCGTAACTTTGTCTTCCCCCAAAGTAATAATGACAATCAAGAAACTTACATAATGTCTGTGAATTTCTAGGACAAATGAAATTATGTCTATAAAATGCTCTACAATTCATAAGCCTGTAGGGAAGTGTAATTAGGCATTGTTATTGTTGTCATTCGGAGAAGGCAATGGCACCCCACTCCAGTCCTCTTGCCTGGAAAATCCCATGGATGGAGGAGCCTGGTAGGCTGCAGTCCGTGGGATCGCAAAGAGTCGGACACGACTGAATGACTTCCCTTTCCCTTTTCACTTTCATGCATTGGAGAAGGCAATGGCAACCCACTCCAGTGTTCTTGCCTGGAGAATCCCAGGGACGGGGAGCCTGGTGGGCTGCCGTCTATGGGGTCGCGCAGAGTCGGGCACGACTGAGCGACTCAGCAGCAGAGGCTTTGTTGCCATTGTTCCTGTTGTAGCTGTTATGTGAGCAGTGAAGTCTTAAGACAACTAAAAGGATTTAGGTTGGGGGAGCAAAAGGAGGGAACCCGGATGATGGCTGCTGTTCGCTCGGTGGTAAGCCTCAAGAAGCTAAGCCTTCAAGTCATCTAAGTGGCCCAGTTAACAATCAGAATCCTTCCCAGGTTTTGGTTCAGGATCAAAACGTCTTCTGAAAGCCAGCTCTTAGAGCTTCTCTCTGATCTTCAGAGCCCTGCCCTTGGCCTCGGGGGCTCTTCTCTAACGCCACCCTTCCATCAAGCCCCGTCCTTTTCACTGTGCCCTGCCCAGCCCCTGCCCAGCCCCTGCCCTGGACTGTTTGATGAGGTTCCTGCCAGGGCCCAAGAGACCACTCTGAACAAGCTTATTAAAACAGGCGGAGACAATTAGGAGAGGAAAAGGCAAGGGAGAAGTCCCTCATTTCTGTATTTCCATGCCAATTCTCTGAAACCTCATTATACATTCCATATGTTGACTAAGCTTCGATCAATTGTTCACGCATTAGAACAGTGATTATCTCCAAGTGTATGGTTTATAGATCTTGGAACAGAACAAGGGTGGGTCTTGGTTTGTATGGGGATATGTACTCTGAGATCAAACCACCAACTCGGTAACAAACATGTAGGGCTTAACTCTATTCACAAATAGAGATACTCTGACATCTGACTAAAAAGAGCTAGAAACAAGAACACATCCTGAAAATGACAGCAGTCTCTTTAATGCCAAGCGAGAAGCTGTAAACATTGGAAGGACATACACAGTGAACTCTGCTCAATATATGTGGAGTTTTCTCATGCATGAAACTTGCTTCCTAAGAAATAATAGACCCACTTAGAGATCACTCTTGATGATATTTTCTTTGGCTTTGGCAAAACGTTAGGCTTTTCTGCAATCATGTCCTAAGAAATATACCTCATTAAAAATGTAAAGCTAATGCCTGCATGCATGCTAAGTCACTTCAGTCGTGTCCGACTGTGTGACCCCACAGACAGCAGCCCACCAGGGTCCCCCGTCCACAGGATTCTCCAGGCAAGAACGCTGGAGGGGGTTGCCATTTCCTTCTCCAAAGCTCATAGGTACTGCTTTATTCTTGTCGGGCTTCCTTGGTGGCTCAGATGGTAAAGAATCTGACTGCAGTGCAGAAGACTGGGTTAGATCCCTGGGTCGGGAAAATCTCCTGGAGAAGAGATGGCAACCCCCTCCAGGATTCTTGCCTGGAGAATCCCAGGGACAGAGGAGCCTGGTGGGCTATAGTCCATGGGGTTGAAAAGAGTCAGACACGACTGAGCGACCAGCGCTTTACTCTTGTTACAAAGCAATACATCATCAGTGAAGAAATACTACAAAAGTAAAGAAAACATGGACTCAAAATGTGATTCGAACATCCACACTGACCTCTTCTAATGTTTTAGAGAACATGTATAAATATACCACACATATATTTTAGAGAAATACTGAATCATATTGAAATACCCTAGGGTAATCTTTTGTTATTTAGATATAGCACAAATCTCTTTCCATGTCATGTATGTTATAATGATTAAAGTAAAAATGTATAGTATTTTGTTTTATGGTGGACTATTTTTTAAAATCTTAGCTTCCATTTTGGAATTACGGTTATTGTTAAATTTTCAAAACATCTATTCTTATAAGTCAATTGTATTAAAGTATATGTATATACTTTGGACGAGAAATTATCAGGTATTTAAATTATTTTGAATACTATATCAAAGAGATAGTACTCTTATGTTTACCACAGCATTATTTACAATAGCCAAGATATGGAAACAATCTTAGGTCCCACCAATGGATGAATGGATAAAGAAGTTGTAGCACACTCATACACACACACACACACACACACACACACACACACACTCATAGTATTCAGACATTAGGAAGAAGGAAATCCTGACATTTGTGACAACACGGATTGACCTTGAGTTTATTATGCTAAGATAATTCAGATAAATGCTATACAATACCACTTATATGTGAAATATAAAAAAAAAAGTCAAATTCATAAAAAAGAGAATAAAATGATAGTTACCAAGGGATGGAAGATGGGGGGATGGGAAAGATGATGTTTAGGGTACAAACTTGAAATAAATAAAAAGTCCTAGAGATCTAATGCATATTATGGTGAATATAGGGCACTATATAAACGTTAAACTTGCCATGAGACTAGAAATTATTTGCCACAATGGAAACCACATTACAGTTTACAAATATATCAAATCAATGTATTGCACATCTTAAATTTACCCAATGTTATAAGTCAAATATATTTCAATTAAAAAGTTACCTGTATTAATGATGAAAAATAAATTATTTTGAACAAGTGACATTGGTTTTCTAAGTCTACTGGTCTGATCAAGTTGTCTGGACAATTTAGATGGTAAGATGCCAGAACGCCTAATTATTTCAGTCAATGGGAAGAAACAACTGTTCAAACCAGGGCGTGATGTTATCTTTTTCCCCTCTTAAATGGGAAGACATTAAATTCTTAGGATAGCTTACAATCTCATCCTGCCTTATGTGTGACAGAAAGTGCTAACTGACAGAAGACACAGGTCAGCAGCAGGCTTTCATTTCTCAGATGCCAAACGAGAAAAGATTCCTCGTATTAATTTTCTCAGTGAAGTCCGCAGTTCTCCAATAATTTCTCAAATAAGTCCTGTTAGGGGCTAAACTCATTGCCCTTCTAACAACCTGAGTGAGGAATTGTTAGATGCAATGTTAGTAAAGACATAAAGCAATATAATATTGCCTATAGCAGAAGAGCAATAAGAGTTTGGTAGATGGAATTGAAGACAAAATTGTATTTCAGGGTCCTTATGGAATCCTTTCTGAACAAGAGTAAACTAATGGAACTGTAGAGCAGAACTCCTGGTCACTGTTAATTCAGTGAAATTAGCATCCAAACGTACTGAATTTTTCACTCTTCAGCCATCTATGCCATCATTTTCAAGGTAGATTTATTTGATAGAAAACAATGAATGGGAATTAGAGAAAGTGAAGTGAAAACATTTGTAATCCAAGATTGTGAGCGAATGTTTATCGATGCCCCAAAGAACAGTTTTATACAGACCCCATCTGATTAGATGGGGATCTATAAATAGCACAGATCTGTTTATAGTCACATTAAGAGAAAAAAAAAAAAAAAAAGAAAAAGCAACGATGTAGGTGCAGCGCCAGTTGTTCCATATGTGGCCGCCATTCTTTCCACATTAGCACCTGTTGAATTAGAGGTATTAACACTAGTTGATACTGAATGGGCATCTATTTAGTGGAGTGCTCTTAGATGCAGACATGGCAGGGTAAGGAGCCGTATTAATAGACCGGGATATATCTTAAAATCATGGAAAGCTGTCCTCACAAAAGTTTTCTAACAGATGAAACAAGCTGGGGGGAGGGATGCCTCAGAGAACCTCAGAACAGTTTTAGGATGGATGCTTTCAGAAGTCCTAATTTACCCAAGCAGCCGCTGCTGACCACCTTCTGACTTTGCAGTCCCGGCGGCTGACCCTGAGTGTCAGTCCTGGGTGTGACTTCAAGGCTACATGGACTCATGTAAAGAGAGGGCATTTCATTCAAATGGCAAATATCACGACCTTGCTTTTTAAGTACAACTCCAGAGAGGTTAGCCTGCTCTTTTTGGCTTTTGACTGGAGTTTGTGGGAGGTTGGTAGTTATCAAAATTTGTATTAAAAATTTAGGAAAATTTCTATTTATCACTTGTGTTTCCATAGCCAACAAGTTTATGATTTGTTTATTTACAATGTTTACAAGACAATAAAAATGAGAATACCATTAGACATAGGTAACAATTGAATAAAGAATGTGGAAATCTTAGCTCTTCGATCTTTACTAAGCCATTTCCTTCAATTTCTCTCTCCTTATTAATAAGATTATGATACTTCAGGGGCTTCCCAGATGGCACTAGTGGTAAAGAACCCTCCTGGCTAATGCAGGGGACATAAGAAACGCAAGTTCAATCCCTGGGTCAGGGAGATCCCGTGGAGGAGGGCATGGCAACCCACTCTAGTATTCTTGCCTGGAGAGTTCCATGGACAGAGGAGCCTGGTGGGCTACAGTCCATAGGGTCACGAAGGTCAGACATGACTGAAGCAACTTAAGCATGTAGGCACAACACTTTAGATCAAAGTGCTTTGGATGATCTCTGAATTAGGAATTAAGGAGAGAGAGATGCAAAAAGAAGCTGCCCTTTAGATTACTACTTTCTCTGTCCTCATTCAGGCACTACCAGAGTTTTTGGTATCACATTAATTTTAAAGACATATAAAATATAAAATTTACAACAGTCTTTGGTAATTAAAGTGACTTTTTTGACATGTGAAAGTGAAAGTCACTCAGTCATGTTTGACTCTTTGTGACCTCATGGACTGTCCATGGAATTCTCCAGGCCAAAATACTGGAGTGGGTAGCCTTTTCCTTCTCCAGAGGATCTTTCCAACCCAGGGATTGAACCCAGGTCTCCCTCATGGCAGAAGAACTCTTTATCAACTGAGCTATCAGGGAAGCCCCCTTTGACATGTGAATTGCTTCCTAATAATTTTGAAAACTTTCCCTGATACAGCATGAGGAATTAAGCCTTTTCCTTCTTCATCCACCCTTGGGTATTTCACTTCCTACTCCATTTGAGTTTTGCACCCTGCTTCAGCTTCTTAGGGCTTCCCAGATAGATCAGCTGATAAAGAATTTGCCTGCAGTACAGGAGACCCCCGTTTGATTCCTGGGTCAGGAAGATCCCCTGGAGAAGGGATAAGCTACCCACTCCAGATTTTGGCTTGCCTTGTGGCTCAGTTGGTAAAGAATCTGCCTGCAATGTAGGAGACCTGAGTTTGATCCCTGGGTTGGAAAGATGCTCTGGAGAAAGGAAAGGCTACCCACTCCAGTATTCTGGCCTGGAGAATTCCATGGACTGTAGAGTTCATGGGGTTACAAAGAGTTGGATATGACTGAGCAACTTTGACTTTCTTTCAACCTAGTTTAAAGACTCTTAGCAGCATCTGACAGCTTTATAGCAGGTGCATCAGGACTAGGACTGCCTGGAGAGCTTGTTACACAGGGTGGACACAGGTTGCTGGGCCCACCCCCAAACTTCCTGACTCAGCAGTCTTGTGGTGGGCTGGGAATCTATATTTCTGGTCAGATCTCTGTTGATACTGAAGCTGCCAGTCCAGGAACACTTTGAGAACTATTGCTTTGAAGAATTTCAGTTTTGTATTCTTACATGTTTTACTTTATTCAAATACATGTGCATCAAGCTCACAGTTTTAAGAGAAAGCTGATACAGCAGAAAGATGTGATTATTGCTCACTAAGGTACCGCTTTCTTACTAAAGTTATACATTCCTGATTTGTATCATTTCTGATATGTGATTTTATTGATATCCAGCCATTGGCTTGAATGCCTCATTTGGGAGAGTGTTATTTGTGATGAGAAATTATCATCAAACAGCAGGGGGAGGTTCTGTTTAAAATATTAAGGGACAGGGAATTCCCTGGAAGTCCAGTGGTTAGGACTCTTCCACTTTGGGGGACATGGATTCCATCACTGGTTGGGGAATTAAGATCTTGCATGGTGTGTGGCACGATGAAAAAAAAAAAAGATTTTATGGGACAGCCACTATGGAGAACAGTATGTGTGCTTAATTACTTCAGTCGTGTCTGACTCTTTGACTCCCATGGACTGTAACCTACCAGGTTCCTCTGTCCACGAGGCTTCCCAGGTTAGAATACTGGAGTGGGTTGCCATACCCTCCTCCAGGGGATCTTCCCTACCCAGGGATCAAACCTGTCTCCTGCATTGCAGGCAGATTCTTTATCACTAAGCCACCAGGGAAGCCCTATGTAGAAGAGTATAGAGATTCCTTAAAAAACTAAAAATAGAGCTAACATATGATCCAGCAATCCCACTCCTTCCTGGGTATATATCTGGAGAAAACTATAATTTGCAAAAGATACATGCTCCCCATGTTCACTGCAGCACTAACTTAAAACAGCCATGACGTGGAAGCAACCTAAATGTCCATCAATGGAGGAATGGACAAAGAAGATGCGGTATGTTTACATATACAATGAAATATTACTCAGCTATAAAAAATAATAATGCCATTTGCAGCAACATGGGTGGACCTCGATATTGTCAGGCTAAAGTGAAGTAAGTCAGAGGAAGATCATATAATAGCACTTATCTGTGGAATCTAAAAAAAATGATATAAAACAAACTTACACAGAAAACAGAAATAGACCCACAGACATAGAAAACAAACTTATGGTTACCAAATGGGAAAGTGGGGGGAGGGAGAAATTAGAAGTTTGAGATTAACATTTACACACTTCTATATACAAAATAGGTAACGAACAATTACCTGCTATCTTTAGCACAGGGAACCATACCCAATATTTTGTTATAACCCATAAGGGAAAATATGAAAAAATAGATGTATACATATGTATAACTGAATCACCAGAAACTAATGCAATATTACAGGTCAACTATTCTTCAATTTAAAAATTTTTTTGAGGTGAAGTCGCTCAGTTGTGTCCGACTCTTTGCGACCCCATGGACAGTAGCCTGCACCAGGCTCCTCCATCCATGGGATTTTCTAGGCAAGAATACTGGAGTGGTTTGCCATTTCCTTTTTTATAGTAATTCATAATTTGCTGAATGAATATGCAAGCAAATTAATTACATCCTTTTGAATCCATATGTTTAGTTATCCACCACCACTGCTCTCATTTTCATCACCATCTCCACTGTGAAAAGAAATTTAGGAGGAAAACTGCTTTCTTCACCTACTCCTCTCCCTTAGCATTTCACTTTTCCCTAAGACCTATGGAACATTTATCCTCAAGAAACTTAGGGGGCAAAGAAGAGCAGAAATCACCATCCCCATGGTCTAGGTGAAGGAATGAGGTTCAGAGAAGGGTTTTTTTTAAATGCCACTAAACTGATAAAAGGTCACATGGGACTGAAGCAAGACTTTGGAGTCCCAGGGTGAGTGTGGTCTTTCCTGAATGGGCCTTCACTCTCGTTGCCAAGACAAACAAAAGGTTACACGCTAGGAGCAGCTGTCTGCTTGACACTGACCTGGGCGGTAATGAGAAGGAATCAGCTGTTAGGGCTGCGCGATCTCCCCAGGGACACTGATCTCCCTCAGCCCTGCAATCAAGAACTTGGAACACCTGTGGAGCCCCACTTCACCCGGGGGCCAGCACACCTGTCAGCCACTGTCTTTCCACACTCAGGTCCAGGCAACAAACCAGAGCATCTCAGGTAGAGCCCCTCCTAGGACCACATGCTTGAAAAGTCCTTGCTTCTGCCTTCCTTGGCATTTTACCACTTTTCTTGCCTAGGATCTAATCATTCCCTCCTCTGCCTCTCTGCGTCTTAGAATGGAGTTTGCTAACTTAAAGCCTGGACCACTTGCTCTGTGATGAGAGCTTGGAAAGAGCCTGGCCTGTTTCATTAGCATCCATGGGTCATTTAAACTCATCCCACCAATGCTGGGACTTCATACGTACTTGTAGAATGAATGAATGTTATCCAAAAGATAGAGCCAGATCACCGGTCGACATGCAACTGGTGATCTGGCTCTTTGTTTGATATGAAATAATGATTTTGTGTGCCTACCCTTTGGTGGTGCCTTGCTTCTCACACTGTTCGCTGAACCTTAGGGTAGACAAGGCACAAGTGGGGAAGCTGGAAGAAAACTTGAGGAGCTGTAGGAACTGCAGACATATTTACCCTCTCCGGGAAATAGCACAAGGGGTTTTCTCAGGTGAGACTTGTATACTTGTACAGAGCAAAAGAGGCTCGTGGCTAAACGGGTATAATGCGATGCACATTCCTAGTGACACAAGTGATCTCAGCTGTTACACAACCATGCAGAGTCATTGTTCAGAGAACACGGGGTGAGAGGGCATGAGGGTGTGGGGCTAGAGAACCTCACTGGGGCCATCGTGTTAATTTCCCCACATTCTTTGTTAATTTCCCCACAGGTGGGTACCTTACTATGTATTGGGGGTGTGTTGATGTAGGGAACTCATATAGTCTCTGCCCTTCAAAGATTTTAGTAGGGAAGACAGACTAGTAAGCAAGTGATCACCATGTGTCCAATGATATGAGATCTAATAGGAAAAGCTCTTATGACCTCTTGACTGTCTTACACAGAATTACAGGACATTCCAGAGGGCTCAGTTCTAGCTGATACTGCAATCTGAATTTTTGTCTCCAAGGCCCAGTTTTAGTTAAGAATTCACTGCCTTTGCCTGTTTCTTGCTCTACCTAGCTCTGTCCCGGGCCTTATTTGGCCTTGGGTGTAAGCCATACTTGCCTCCAGGCATAATTTCAGTCCTATATAGTGCCGCCAGCATCAGTGGGTAACTATAGCAGTTGTCTAGACCTGTCTGTCTTGGAGAAGGAAATGGCAACCCACTTCAGTATTCTTGTCTGGAGAATTCCATGGACAGAGGAGCCTGGGGGCTATAGTCCATGAGGTCACAAAAGAGTTGGACACGACTGAGCACGCATGAGCACACAGACCTGTCTGTAAGGTAAAGCTGTAACTCTAAACTTGGAAAGCCAAGGAAGCGGCAGCAAACCTTCCCTTTCAGAAACGACCAGTCATTCTGTTGAAGGAACCTGGATAGATTTGCAGCCTCTCTTGAATCTTCTGGAACAGAAGCTGTGAGAGAGATCCAGGGCCCAATTAAAACTGTCTCTAAATGGAGGCCAGAATTTCATAGGTCAATAAAAGTTGACCCAGAAATATTGCATCATTGTTCTTTTTTTCTCAACTTTGGAAGAAAACCTGTCAGTCTAAAAACAACATATAGCAGAAGATGTTAATAATCTAGGTGTGTTTGGCAAACATCATAGAACAACTTTTCTCTAAATAAAATGCCACTCTTTAGAAATAGCTGAATTCTAGAAACATCTGATGGTACTTTTTGGCATTAATAAGAAGTTTGACCCTTAAGGAAAGGTTAATTTACTTGAGACGAAACCATAGCTATTCAACTTCCTATCACTCTCTCCAGAAAATCCTGCAGTCTGGGATCCTCCGGGCAGGTGTCATTTACATTTTTTATCTCCCTATCATCAATTCTGAGATTCCAGTGGTCATGTTCAGACATAACTTACCAGAAGAGTTATTTCATTCAGAAACATCTTAATTTTCAATGACATGTTGAATCTCCAAATCTGTGCCAAGGAGAATTCTCTATTTTGACATGTTCATTCTGGTTGAGTAAATTTAATGTTTTAAGAAATCAATTCAAAAGTTAAAAATGATGTGTGCTTTTCATTGGATTTTTTTCTGTCTGAGCCAGGAAGACTCTTTCTTTCATTACCCTTTCTGGCATATACAGACTTTTAATTTCTATTTTCAGTGTTTGTAAACTATAATGGAAGAAATGTGTCTTCTGTGGAATCTGAGTTGGGAATGAAATTTCTGAGAACTCTGGGGACATTGGCAGGGATCTTCCCAAGAGGCAGAGCAGGAGGGTCTGAGAGCATTGCAAATACTTTTCTGGGGGTGGGGGGAGTTGCTTGGTGGAAAGAGCCCCGCTTGGGGAGCAGATGGATCTGTGTTTACAGCCTAATGCAGCTACTTACTGGAGAAGGAAGTGGCAAGCCATTCCAGTATCCTTGCCTGGAGAACTGCATAGACAGAGGAGCCTGGTGGGCTACAGTCCAGGGGGGTTGCAAAGAGGTGGACACAACTGAGTGATTGAAGAGCAGCCACTTCCTTCTTATGTGATTAACTTCTCCACTGAAAAGGGGGACTTATATGGTCTTGCTTATTGTGTGAAGATTAGCATCTATGAAGGGTCTAGCACAGTGTCTGGCTCATCACAGATGGAGGGGAGTGTTATTACTGTTTCCTATTGGCCAAGAAGTCTATGATACATTTGCCCTAATTCACCTGGGGCTATTCTAATTTCTCTGTTGGGAATTGAAGTACCTCAAACAGATCCATCATTTAAGTAAGTGCTTACACAAAGCAGCCTGGTTCATAGCCCTGGGTCACTGTATGAAATGTACTTTCCACTTGGAATATCAACTGCTATGTAGAGTTCTAAACAGTGGAGAGGAAAACAAAACCTACTTAGAAGGTAAAATCTCACAGGTAACGAAATACTTCAGAGGGGGAAAAAAAAAGGCTGGAGCTGAAAATCAGAGATGTACTTTCTTTTGTTCAGTAAATATGTAATTTTATAAACATGTGCTGGATCCTGTGGGGGATATGTGGCTAGTAGATTTAAAAGTTATAGTTACTATTAATACTTTTTATTTTATTCTTTATATAGCTTCTGCTACTGCTGGTAAGTCGCTTCAGTCGTGCCTGCCTCTTTGTGACCCTAAGGACGGTAGCCTGCCAGGCTCCTCTGTCCGTTTGACTCTCCATGCAAGAATAATGGAGTGGATTGTTGCTTCCTCCAGGGGATCTTCCTGACTCACGGATCAAATCTGCAGCTCTTATATGACCTGCATTAGCAGACATGTGTTTTACCACCAGCCTCACTTCTATAATTGAACTCAATTTAGAAGTCCTCATTCCTTCTCAGTAGCTAGAAGGTAGTATGATGGTTAAAATTTAGAACCAGCTCAATGTCCTAAAGCTAACTGAGTCACTTCTGCTCTATTCAGTCACCTGTAATTCACTCAGTCTGCGTACAGAGGAGCCCTGGGGGCCATTTATCTACATTCCTGGGCAAGAACTCATTCTCAGAGATACAGCTGAAATCCTGCTCCATGTCATCATTGAGTGAAGACCTCTGCCCTTATCCTACATGCTGTAGAACTGTCTCTGGTTGGGGCCAAGAAGACTTTTCCAACATGGCTAATGCGTATTCAGACTATTCTTGCTGGCCCCGAGGGCTAGGTGTGAGGCTGTTCAATCTGCCATTTGGAAGGTCCAAGCACCGTTTTGAGTTTGGTATATAAGAGATATTTGACACCACTAATAAAAGTGAAGAGAGACATTAATGGATTTGAGATGTCCATCAGGTATTTAGGTAAAAATGCCTGCTAGCCTTCTAAAATGTGGGCCTGGAACTCCAGAGAAAAGCTAAAAGTGAGAGATGAACATTTGAAAAGACTGTTCAGTGATGGCACCTGAGGCCAGGGGACCAGGAAAGATCATCAGTGAAGTGTCAGAGGGTGGAGGAGTGGGGGGATGCTCTTCCAGAATCCTCGTTAGAGGAACTTGTCTCTGCCTGTAGGTCCACCACACCCCAAGTTTAGCATGCCATCCTTATCAAGAGGACTGGGTAGGACGGCCATGCTAGGACTTTCTGCATTTTCTTCTTCTTGATGAAATGGTATCCTGGAGTTCTGGTAAATTATTTCCATTCTGGCCTACTCATGTGTGACATTCTTCTCCACAGGAAGCAGAAGGTGGCTGGAGAAGGGTTTCACAGTGACCTGGGAACCTGAGTGAGCATGGTGACTGGGCAATGTTGTGTCAGTGGGGCCTGGAAGCAAATATAAGTCTTATATATTTCATGATGCTTCTGAGTCAGTCATTGATGAGCCAGTTCAAGCTCAACCTCTGAGTGTGTACAAGACAAGATGGTAGAAGAAGAGCAAATGGTAAGTCTAAGAGGGCTGTTAACCTTGAAAACTGATGAGTAGTTAAGAGGTGAATGATGGGGGATGGGTTATAATGTGAGCTCTGTGAGGTGGTCCTTTCTCTGGCTGATTGCCTGGACTCACTTTACTTACATAAGTCCTGATCTAACTCTTAATCCAATCCCCTAATTCCTTAACTCCTCCAAATCTAGGTTTCTTACAGGGAGGAATATCATGAAACTTTGGTCATTTGGTGACTTTTTGACCCTTAATTTTCAGATGGTCCTGGCATTTACTACCTGCCAGTTTAGGCTTTGACCTTGGTCTGTTCTACCTCTTCCCTGAGCCCCTTTGATCCCTGTTTGGTTTCATTTGTTGGATTCCCATTGTCAAATGCCTTGCCTAGGACTAATTTCTGTTTCTGGGACTTTCTTTGGGATGACTTTCCTAGCACTGTGGGTACATCTTGTCTTCTGGTGTTTGTTGAATGAATTTACACTCAATCTTCTTAATATCTGGAGGTCCTGCTGGTTCAGTGCACCAACCTTTTCAGGAAACTACTGTGTGTTGCAATTATCTCTCTAACAGTTTTCAACGTAGGCTTCTAATTCTATTTTGCAGACCACAAAAATAGGCTCAGAGGGATTCAGACATTTGCTGAAGATCACACAACCAGGAAGTGCATTGACAGGCACTAGGGTTGACGGTCAGATTGGCTTGATTTTAAAGTTCAGTCTCCTTCCGTAACTACAGATGGCTTCCAATGAGGAAGTGAGAGAGGTGATGAAGACTGTGTTCAGGAAGAGTAGATAGGGAGTTTCAGATCTTTCTGGTGGTACAGTGCGTGAGCGATTAACCTCAAGAGGGGTAGACTTGCTCATGAATGGGGCAGAGAGAAAGGTCATAAATGTGAAGGATGTTGAGGGATTTTTCATACAAAAAGTTTCAGAGGAGTTGTCAGCATGAAACTCATCCTAAGGGACTAATTCCACTCTTCTAGACTTAAAATCAAGATAAAATGTCATGCTTCCTTTAGAAATGGGTGCTAGGAAAGAATCTGTACTGGAAAGGTGATTGACGAATTCACCTGGCCTCTAGACAGGATCATGTTATTTCCAGGATGTCAAGACACATATGCTATGTATCTTTGTGGTAAATTTGCCCACCCGATTGTGCCAGTCATCTTGACCACAACCTCCAGGAAGTATGAACTGAACATTTGTGAGAAAAGCACAAATGTCGCCTCTCTGGTTAGCTATGAATAGAAGTGGCTCCACTTTGCTAGTTGTTCCTGATGTAAAGCATCTTTATCCAAACTATAGCTTTCCCTCCCGCCCCAAGTATATGCAGAATAGCTAACATTCTTCCTTTTCCTTTTAGAAGGCGGATTAGTACCACCTGTCTCAGCTAACATTCATGGGATTCAGCAGGAAAAACAGTATTAGGAGAGGAAAGCTCCTTTGAATGCAGTATTTTAGGATTATTTCTTTGGTTGCTAAACTGCTACCTTTGTATTCAAAGGTGATGAGACATTTTCTGGCTGAGAGACAGGCATCTCAGAAAGGTGTCAAGTTAAAAGAGGGCTGATGAAAAGATCGGAGCCAAAGCCTTTGCAGGAGGGTGAGCGATTGATTGCAGGCGTTGCTTACATTTTCTTCTCACTGTTACAGTTGAGGGAAGGATTGTGGTCATCACCTTGCTGCCCCATCCCACCCCTTCTTCTATGGAAGGTATTAACCTGAGCTCTCTTTCCAACTGGATCTCTGCCATGGAGGTTTCTCAATGGCCTTCTCTGCATAAGCAAGTGGAGGATGCCTGGAGGTTCAAAGGTCTGTCTCTTAGCAAGGAGTCCTGAAATTTGGCACTCAACAGGATGGCATTTTGGGCCAGGCATTTAACCTTTCACTGTCTGCTTTCCCTCTTTTCTAACATGGAGGTAATGGAAATCTCTTGCAGGAGCATTGGGAAGATTAATGAGTTAATGTTTTCTGAAGTGCTTTGAGATTCTCAGATGAAAGGTGCTACATAATAATTATAATAACACTTTGTTCCAACATAGTACCTTTCTTCCAGGGAGCTCAAACTGCTTTACAAAAATTATTTCATTAATCCTCACAGCATCCCTCTATGGCAGGTAGCAATTATCATCCCCCTTTTTCATATGAGGAACCTGGGGCACAGAGAAATAAATGGATCTGGCCAAGGTCATACAGCAGGTTATTGGTAGAATCATCAGCTGAGTTCAGGTCTGATTCATTCATTCACTCATTTGCTCATTCATTAGATATTTACCCACGATTACATGCCAGATACTTGAGCCATTTGATAGAGGGGGGCATGATGCAAAGTGAAATAAAAATATATTCTTTGCAATTGAAAAGACTGGGTTAGTCCACTTGGACAAGCAGCCAAATAATTACAATAAAATATAGGAAGCATATCATACGATGCAATAATACAAACAAGCGCACATCCAGAGCAGGCACCACAGAAGAAGCAAGTGACTTTGGCTTTACCAAAGAGATGTTATAGGAGTGAGTTTTGAGTGATGAGTTGATCAGGAGAGAAAATGAAGTTGAGGAAACATATCTTAGATAAGAGAATGAAAGAGCATGATAAAACTGGGCAGGGAGACCCACTTGCTATGATGGGAACAAAGGTATTTTGGAGAGAGGAGTAGGCTGAGAAGTATGAACTTTATGCATGAGGCAGTTAAGAAGCTTCAGAGGTTGTTCAAGTAGAAGAAACGAAGGCAGCTTCATATTTAGAAGGTAGCTCTGATGATGACTGACTATAAGATGGTTTGGATGTGAAACGGGTCTGAGTCCAGAGACCAGGAAAACAGGTCTCTGACTCAAAGTCCAGATCGATTACTAGGTCATTCTTGATGATTTTATAAACTAGAGCGCCAGTGTTCTTTTGAAATTCTGAATGTGGTAATTCAAGAAAAGAGCTATAACAATGCTCTTACATGGCTAGTATGTTTTCTCATTTCAAGAAGCAGACAAATGTCTTAAAAAGAAAATCCAAATCATCTAGAATGCAGCTTTTCAATGATGGTACAGTGAGCAACTGTCATTCTTCGGCTCTGAAATCCATCAGGCAAAATGGTTAAGTCTACATCAATTACTTATTATAATAGAAAGAAGGCCTTTGTTATACTATTTGTTAAGTATCTCTCCAAATTAGATACAAGAGAATGATCTTCAATGCAGAAAAGTGTTCATTTTTGTTTCACATGATAAATGATTCTTTGGTTGGACATATTTATTTTTAATTTTTACCCGTCATTATAAATATACAGTCAATTTTAAGAACAGTTTCCTGATCACTTGTATTTTTTTTGTCCAAATCTCTTTTAAGTGTCTAACAATGAACATATTAAAACCACTTTGCCTTTTTCAGACGATTGCAAATGTTTTTCAGGTATGTATACATGTGGACCCACAGGCCACTTGTAAGATAGAAGAGGAAGGTCCACTTGATAACACAGCTACCCTCCGCCACTACTCATGCATAGTAGTGAGCTGGAAAAAGTCAAAACTCAAACTATTCTACAAAATTAAAATCCTGACATGTTGTTGGTTAAACTATTCTGTGCCTTGTGAACATACAATAAATTCTTCTTGAGTAGCATGCAATTAGCTCATTTAGAATTGATACATATTTTTGAGTGACGCTTGTTTCATAGTGAAAACATCATATTTGTCCTTAAGTTTAATGTGTATCTAGTTAGAATAGGCAAAGTGATGCTGCAACCACAAACATTCCTAAGTATCAGTGACCTTTACACAAAGGTTTAATTTTGCCCCATGCAAAGTTCTTTGCAGTCCTAAATGACTCTCCAGAAGTTATCTTCCAGGTGATAGCTCTGAATTCTACCTTCCCATCAATATATCCTTCAATGATCGCCAGAGAAGAGCAAGAGAGAATTCCAGGACTGACAATTAAACACTTCCACTGAGAAGTTACACTCTGCACCTCCCCTCACATGTCATTGCCCAAAGCAAGTCACATTGTCATGCCTGATTTCAAGAAGACAGGGAATTATCATCCTTCCATGTTCCCCAAAGAGGGGAACTAAATATCAGTGAATAATATAACATTTGCCTCAGGCTTTTCTGATGATCTTTGAAAGTTAATATTTTGTTCTTTGAAAAAAAAATGCACACTTCCATTTAATGATCTTATATCTTGATACTTGAAAAGCAAGTAGCCTATTATTTGTGTTCTTGCTGGAACCCTTCTGATTTTATTAATTTCATTGTCTAAATGTAATCTATGATAGACAACTGTTTGTTGGTTATTATCTCTCACCTGATGGTAAAATTTTTCAGTGTAGGGACTAGGTCTGCATTCCTATTTTCTCAGCATTCCCACACTGTAGAATAGCTTCCCTGGTGGCTCAGTGGTAAAGGACTGGCCTGCCAATGCAGGAGACCCAGGTTCGATCCCTGGTTGGGGAGTATTCTCTGGAGAATGGAATAGCAGCCCACTCTAGTATTCTTGCCTGGGAAATCCCACGGACAGAGGAGCCTGGTGGGCTATAGTCCATAAGGTTGCAAAGAGTCGGGTACAACTTAGTGACTAAACAAAATAATCTAGAAGACTGACTGGCACAGATCAGGCACCAAACATCTTCTGATACCTTGTGACATGAACAATTTGTATTTCATATACTCCTGGAAGAAGGCAGAGACCAGTAAGTTGAGTTTATTTTTCTTTAAGGAGAAAAAAATTTTATTTTGTCATAGTAGGAAGTAGTAAACAAATTTCCATAGTTGAACTTCTGGTGTAATTTTCTAAATATACATTCAGTTCAATTCAGTTCAGTTGCTCAGTCGTGTCTGACTCTTTGCAACCCCATGAATCGCAGCACGCCACGCCCCCCTGTCCATCACCAACTCCTGGAGTTCACCCAGACTCACGTCCATTGAGTCAGTGATACCATCCAGCCATCTCATCCTCTGTCGTCCCCTTCTCGTCCTGCCCCCAATCCCTCCCAGCATCAGTCTTCTCCAATGAGTCAGCTCTTCACATGAGGTAGCCAAAGGACTGGAGTTTCAGCTTTACAATCATTCCTTCCAAAGAAATCCCAGGGCTGATCTCCTTCAGAATGGACTGGTTGGATCTCCTTGCAGTCCAAGGGACTCACAAGAGTCTTCTCCAACACCACAGTTCAAAAGCATCAATTCTTCAGCGCTCAGCCTTCTTCACAGTCCAACTCTCACATCCATACATGACTACTGGAAAAACCATAGCCTTGACTAGACGGACCTTTGTTGGCAAAGTAATGTCTCTGCTTTTGAATATGCTATCTAGGTTGGTCATAACTTTCCTGCCAAGGAGTAAGTGTCTTTTAATTTCATGGCTGCAGTCACCATCTGCAGTGATTTTGGAGCCCCCAAAAAGAAAGTCTGACAGTGTTTCCACTGTTTCCCCATCTAATTTCCCATGAAGTGATGGGACCAGATGCCATGATCTTCATTTTCTGAATGTTGAGCTTTAAGCCAACTTTTTCACTTTCCTCTTTCACTTTCATCAAGAGGCTTTTTAGTTCCTCTTCACTTTCTGCCATAAGGGTGGTGTCATCTGCATATCTGAGGTTATTGATATTTCTCCTGGCAATCTTGATTCCAGCTTGTGCTTCTTCCAACCCAGCGTTTCTCATGATGTACTCTGCATAGAAGTTAAATAAGCAGGGTGACAATATATAGCCTTGATGTACTCCTTTTCCTATTTGGAACCAGTCTGCCGTTTCATGTCTAGTTCTAACTGTTGCTTCCTGACCTACATATAGGTTCCTCAAGAGGCAGGTCAGGTAGTCTGGTATTCCCATCTCTCTCAGAATTTTCCCACAGTTTATTGTGATCCACACAGTCAAAGGCTTTGGCATAGTCAATAAAGCAGAAATAGATGTTTTTCTGGAACTCTCTTGCTTTTTCCATGATCCAGTGGATGTTGGCAATTTGATCTCTTGTTCCTCTGCCTTTTCTAAAACCAGCTTGAGAATCAGAAGGTTCACGGTTCATGTATCACTGAAGCCTGGCTTGGAGAATTTTGAGCATTACTTTACTAGCATGTGAGATGAGTGCAATTGTGCGGTATCTTGAGCATTTGTTGGCATTGCCTTTCTTTGGGATTGGAATGAAAACTGACCTTTTCCAGTCCTGTGGCCACTGCTGAGTTTTCCAAATTTGCAGGCATATTGAGTGCAGCACTTTCACAGCATCATCTTTTAGGATTTGAAATAGCTCAACTGGAATTCCATCACCTCCACTAGCTTTGTTCGTAGTGATGCTTTCTAAGACCCACTTGACTTCACATTCCAGGATGTCTGGCTCTAAATGAGTGATCACACCATCGTGATTATCCGGGGCATGAAGATCTTTTTTACACAGTTCTTCTGTGCACAGTTCTTCTTACTATCTTCTGCTTCTGTTAGGTCCAGACCATTTCTGTCCTTAATCGAGCCCATCTTTGCATGAAATGTTCCATTGGTATCTCTAATTTTCTTGAAGAGATCTCTAGTCTTTCCCATTCTGTTCTTTTCCTCTATTTCTTTGCATTGATCGCTGAGGAAGGCTTTCTTATCTCTTCTTGCTATTCTTTGGAACTCTGCATTCAGATGCTTACATCTTTCCTTTTCTCCTTTGCTTTTTGCTTCTCTTCTTTTCACAGCTATTTGTAAGGCCTCCTCAGACAGCCATTTTGCTTTTTTGCATTTCTTTTCCATGGGGATGGTCTTGATCCCTGTCTCCTGTACAATGTCACAAACCTCCGTCCGTAGTTCATCAGGCACTCTGTCTATCAGATCTAGTCCCTTAAATCTATTTCTCACTTCCACTGTATAATCAATCATAAGGGATTTGATTTAGGTCATACCTGAATGGTCTAGTGCATTTCCCTACTTTCTTCAATATAAGTCTAAATTTGGCAATAAGGAGTTCATGATCTGAGCCACAGTCAGCTCCCGGTCTTGTTTTTGTTGACTGTATAGAGCTTCTCCATCTTTGGCTGCAAAGAATATAATCAATCTGATATCGGTGTTGACCATCTGGTGATGTCCAGAAATATCCAGGAAAATGAAATGACTTTCTGAAAACATTTTTATGTTTTTGTTGAAGTGGAGTGGAGTTCATTGGTGCTTGATAGAGTGAGGAAGTTTCATGGAGAGTCTACTTGGTAAATGAACTTGTGTAGTAAGCTAAAGGAAACCTTACACGTCTTGTAGAGAAACTCATTCTAATTCATTGTAATTTAGGAACCATTAATGAAACTTTCCTTCAGTATGCGTTTTCTGTGTTTAAATTTACGTTTATGTATCTTAAACCCACGAAAACGCTTATGGTATAATAAAATTCTTAAGGTGTAATAAAAAGGCCTAGCCTACTTATTTTCTCCTTGAGTTTTATTCACATAATTCTAATAATTCCTTCTAGTATATTTAAAAGAATCCCTCTTCCTCACCAGCAAGCATATCCTTGAAGGTTTTCAGTGTACCCACCCCACATTAGCTGCAACCTGTACTTGGGTTTATATTCTTCCCTCACATGCCAGTTACTCCCTCCCATGAGTCTGGTCGCCCCCCGATGTTTCTGAGAATTTTGACACAGAGGTATTAAACCCCACGTCTATGTGATACTGGTTAGGTTCTTTACAGCGCAAAGAAAAGAGTTTGTTTCTGCTATGTTAGTACCTACACCAGAACCTCAGCATCTTCAGTTCTTTGACTCTACCTTTTATTTCAGTATCTCTGGGGCACCAAGGAATTTTCCTCTTTTAATTTTCCTCCTGGATCCCAAAGAGAGGTGAGGAATCATGGAAGGATTTGGAAAACAAGTAGAAGCCACCTTTTATTGAGTCAGCACCAAAGGTAGGGTGATGAAACCAAATATTCCAGAATGGGTTAGGTAAGGTCTTCTTTCCAGCTCCATGCTGTGTGCATTCCATTGTGGGACTTCAGCTCAGGACAGGCTCTGAGGAATTCTAAGGGATGGAGGGAGAGGACAATGACCCTAAAATGCAAACCACTGTTTCAGGGTGTGCGCTTATTTAAAATTTCTTGTCAAAATAACCAGATAACTAAGAGCGACCAAGATCATTGGCATGGAAGAACAAGTTGAGGTGGAGAAGACAGAAAGAGTGATGTCAAGAAGTTATAGGGAGTCAAGAGAAGCTACCTGAAGACTGACAGGTTATCAGATGCTGCCCCAAGGGCATCCTGTTTTAGTAACAGCTTTGCTATGTCTCAACTCTTTGGGTGGAAACGGGAAAGCATGGAGTCATAGGGTAAAAGGTCAGGGCTTTTAAATTGTTTCACTATTTTTAAAAAAAAGACACATTTGTCTGTTTTTTCAAATTACTGTCTTGGAAACACGGTTTCTGAGTGAAGAACTTCTGGAGTTTGTTTAATAAGCAAACTTGTATTTTACGATGTGTGATATTTTATCATCATGCTCATATTTTATGTTTTGCCATTTCTCTTCTCTGTACTATTTCATATGTTCTGATTGTTGATATTGTTCAGGTATACTAGTCATTTTTAACAGCCATCTATAATATGTTGTATTTAGTTAAGTTACAACATTTGAATTGGCTTGTATCTAATTTTAGAGTCGGTGATATTTCTGATTTAAGACTGTATAAATTTACATAATGTAAGATGTTTACGTTGGTGTCTTAATTAGATACTGGCTAAAGGTTGCCCTCTTTTTCTTCCTTTTAATTCCCAAACTTTGAGATTTCTGACTCCCAGTGCTCATCTCCAAAACTATCAATCCCAAGAAGGTGATTTTCATGTAATAATTTTCTGCTCATACTTTTAACCTCTTTTGGTACGCTTCTATTATTTCTTTGTCCTTACTGGTGGTTACACAAGCTCCCAGTTTAATATCATTTGCACATTTCATTAATATGTGGCTTACTCCCTCTTCGAGATCCTTAATAAAGATGTTAAATTAGATTGTATCTGACATTGACCCCTGGGGCACCAAAATGCTTTAACGATATCCCGTTTTCCTGTCTGCAGTTTATAGAGTTCTTGCGGAATGCACAAGGCACAGCTTCAACCTGGGGTAAATCTTCAATTTTAATTCTAAAGCAGAAGTCGAGTCATGTGGTTTGGGATAACTTGACATTGCCAGAACATACTTGTAGTTGCTAGGAAGTCATATTTTAGCAATTAAGTACAGGTTTGCCAGAATTATATGTCAGATTGCCAATCTGCTGACAATTACAAGAGATAGTCACTCTATCCTGTTTAATGGTTTTCACTCAAACTGAGAAAGGTCTTGCTTTTCAAAATGAAACTCGGCTTTTTTATTTCAAAGCTAGCAATCACCTTTCACCAGCTTTTAAACAGCATGCCTCTTCTGTGTTTCAAAGCAGATTTATAAAAGAAATGGTCATACCAATATACCAACATAAATGGGCTTCAGGGAAACGTTATCGGGTGCCTCACTGAGAATCCGGACGTGAAATCAACTTTCAAATTTCAAGAATTTAAAAAGAGTTCTTTTTCTAAATTGGAAACATTTATTTTTTAATGTAGAAGGTATAATACCATATGATGTTCTTGGCATAACATTTACTCTATTATTCCATTTGGTTTAATCAAAGAAATCTATGTATTTGTATCAGATGCAAAATTTCTTCAAATATGTTGTGGAGTAGTATCTGAAGAAGCGGGTTGCATTACCAAGTAACCCAAAATTCCTACAAAATGAAATTGACTATGTTAAATGGAACATATTCTTTCATTGTATCACTATAAATCCCTCTGTGCTGTGCTCTGCTTAGTCACTCAGTCATACTGTAACCCACCAGGCTTCTCAGTCCAAGGGGATATTCCAGGCAGGAATACTAGAGTGGGCTGCCATGCCCTTCTCTAGCAGATCTTCCCAACTCAGGGATTGAACCCATGTCTCCTGCATTGTAGGAGGATTCTTTACCTTCTGACACACCAGAGAAGTCCAAGAATACTGGAGTTGGGTAGCCTGTCCCTTCTCCAGGGGATCTTCCCCACCCAGGAACCCAACCAGGGTTGAATTGCAGAAAAATTCTTTACCAGCTGAGCTACCACGGAAGCCTTTAAAGTCCTCTAAATCCCTCCAAGTGATCAAATATTTAAAAAGTTCCGTGTTAGTTCAATCTCAAGGACTTCTCTCATTATACCTTAAAGTAAGCTTCCATAGTTTTGCAAAGGTTTTTTGATGTCCCCTTGGGGGACACATTGTATTAGCCTGCCTGGGCTGCCATAACAAAATACCATAGACCGGGGGGTTTGAACAACAGAACTTCATTTGTCACAGTTCTGGAGGCTGGAAATTCAAAAAGTCTGAGGTTTCAGGCAATTTCGTTCCTCAATAAGGATTCACCTTCTGACTTGCACATGGTTGCCTTCTCATTGTGTTCTCACATGGAGGAGAGAGAAGGCAAGTCCTCTGGACTCTCTTCTTATAAGGATATGTATCTCACCAGGGAATCTTACCCTCCTGACTTCATCTAAACCAATTACTTCCCAAATGTTCCATTTTCCAAAACCACACACGGGGGTTTAGGACTTCAACAGATGAGCTTGTGGATGTGGAGGCACTATCTATAGTACAAGTTAAGATGACTGTTCAGATTCAAACACAGACAATGATGGCAAGACCAAATATAACCAGAACTCTAAACTGGCCTTGTAAATACAATTTTTTTTCTATCTGTAAGGCCAACCAAAAGTTGCTTTTAATATCTATCAACAGAAGGCCACTTTGTTCTATGAGGTAGTGACGAGAAGATGCACCAGTCTTATGGGGATTCAGACTTCTTTCAGATGTGTGATGAGTCAGCTTGTCTCAGAAAACACAATTTTCACCCAACTAGCTCCTTGCATTGGGAACCTGAATTTCAGGACATCCAAGAGAAGTTCTCTTGTCACCTGCTTATTCTTTACCCCAGCCTACCCCATGAGGAATCACTTTTCTCACCTCCTTTAAGAAATGGACTATGATTCAGGTAGTTTAGCCAACAAAACAAAACAAAACAGAATGGTTGATTTGTGTGGCGGAATATTTAGATCACTGCTGCTTTGTTGCTTGGGTTTTGGTGGTAGAATTTAGATGGTCCTCTCAATTCCTGGCTTCTATTTTGGGTGAATGATTGGATATAAGAGCATTAAGTTACACTGTCCTGAGTTGTCTATAAGAGGAATTAGAAACATGAGATGATGTGTAGTTTGATGCTAAATTATGCAAACCAGAGGACTCAATCAATGCAACTGGAATTAATGTTCCCCAGGACGTTTCCTTTGGCTCCTGTTCCTCTTCTATGGTCTTTGCTGGCTTCCAAATCCCTTAACTTCTATATTTTGTTATACAGCTTCCTCCTAAACAATCCCACCTGAAGACCCAAAATGACAAGAGAACCCAAAGCTGATGGCAGGTTTTTCTCCTTTACTCTGTGCTGTGAGGTGTATCTTACTATAATTCTTGGGGGTAATTCAGCCTTGGTTCCCAGGTGGTGCTAGTGGTAAAGAACCTGCCCATGAATGCAGGAGATGGTGCATTCCCAGGGTCAGGAAGAACCCTGGAGAAGGGAATGTCAACCCATTCCAGTATTCTCGTCTGGAAAATCCCATGGACAGAGGAGCCTAGTGAGCTATGGTCCATAGGTTTGCAAAGAGTTGGACATGACTGAAGTGACCTAATATTCATTCATAGCATAAGCAAATCAATCTGTCATGGACTGAGTGTGTTCCCCTCAAATTCATATGTTGAAACCCTAATCCCAGTGATATTTGGAGGTAAGGCATTTAGGAGATAGTCAGGGTTAGATTAGGTCATGAAGGTGGGGCCTTCATGATGAGATTAATGTCTTTCTAAAAAGAGAGCTCTCTCACTGCCATTTGAGGAAACTACATGAAGGGAGCCTTCTGCAAGCCAGGAGAAAGTTCCTCAACAGAACCTGACCATGCTGGAACCCTGATCGTGGATTCCCAAGCATCTAGAATTGTGAGAAATAAGCATTGCTTGTTTAAGCCACTCAGTCTATTGTTGGTGGTGGTGTTTAGTTGCTAGGTTGTGCCTGACTCTTTGTGACCCCATGGACAGTAGCCCACCTGGCTCCTCTGCCCATGAGATTTCCCAGACAAGGATACTAGAGTAGGTTTCCATTTCCTTCTCCAAGGGATGTTCCCAACCTAACATCAAACGTGCATCTCCTACACTGCAGACAGATTCTTTATCACTGAGCCGCCACGAAGTCCCCATTCAGACTAGAGTGTCTTGTGACAGCCCAAACTGACTAAGACACTATAAGTCTGTAGGTGTGACTGTAAGTTCCAACTTCTGCCTACATCAGAATCACTAGCCAATTAATTTGCCAGCACTTTTGATCAAGTTTATAACACAAAATGGAAGTTACTGGTTGTTCTACAACCAAAGCTCAGTGGTAAAGAATCCATCTACCAAGCAGGGGACATGGGTTCGATCTCTGTGGGTTGAGAAGATGACCTGGAGAGGGAAATGGCAACCCACTCCAGTATTCTTGCCTGGGAAATCCCATGGACAGAGGAGCCAGGTGGGCTGCCCTCCATGAGGTCACAAGAGTTGAACATGAGTAAGTGACCAAACAATAACCATAGCCATTGCAAAGGCTGTGCTACTTGGCTGCTCTTTGCAATAATTCAACCTTGAAAAAATGAGATATCGCTCCTGTGACATCTCCATTCTTCCTTCTTGAAAGGAGAAGTGCTAGGTGCAAATATTTCCTTCTGATTCCTTGAAGTGAATAGACTCTACGTACCGAAATGAGAAAATGATCTCTGTTTGTTTCCAAGGCAAACCATTCAATATCATGGTAATCCAAGCCTATGCCCCAACCAGTAATGCTGAAGAAGCTGAAGTTGAATGGTTCTATAAAGACCTACAAGACCTTTCAGAACTAACACCCCCCAAAGATATCTTTTTCATTATACTGGAATTATTTCATTATTCTGGAATGCAAGAGTAGGAAGTCAAGAAACACCTGGAGTAACAGGAAAATTTGGCCTTGGAGTACAGAATGAAGAAGGGCAAAGGCTAACAGAGTTTTGCCAGGAGAACCACACTGGTCATAGCAAACACCCTCTTCCAGCAACACAAGAGAAGACTCTACACATGGACATCATCAGATGGTCAACACCGATATCGGATTGATTACACTCTTTACAGCCAAAGATGGAGAAGCTCTATACAGTCAGCAAAAACAAGACTGGGAGCTGACTGTGGCTCAGATCATGAACTCCTTATTGCCAAATTTAGACTTAAATTGAAGAAAGTAGGGAAATCCACGAGACCATTCAGGTATGACCTAAATCAAATCCCTTATGATTATACAGTGGAAGTGAGAAATAGATTTAAGGGACTAGATCTGATAGATAGAGTGCCTGATGAACTACGGACTGAGGTTTGTGACATTGTACAGGAGACAGGGATCAAGACCATCCCCATGGAAAAGAAATGCAAAAAAGCAAAATGGCTGTCTGGGGAGGCCTTACAAATAGCTGTGAAAAGAAGAGAAGTGAAAAGCAAAGGAGAAAAGGAAAGATACAAGCGTCTGAATGCAGAGTTCCAAAGAATAGCAAGAACAGATAAGAAAGCCTTCCTCAGTGATCAATGTGAAGACATAGAGGAAAACAACAGAATGGGGAAGATTAGAGATCTCTTCAAGAAAATTAGAGATACCAAGGGAGCATTTCATGCAAAGATGGGCTCGATAAAGGACAGAAATGGTACGGACCTAATAGAAGCAGAAGATATTAAGAAGAAGTGGCAAGAATACACAGGAGAACTGTACAAAAAAGAGCTTCAGGACCAAGATAATCAGGATGGTGTGATCACTCACTTAGAGCCAGACATCCTGGAATGTGAAGTCAAGTGGGCCTTACAAAGCGTCACTACAAACAAAGCTAGTGGAGGTGATGAAATTCCAGTTGAGCTATTTCTCCTAAAAGATGATGCTGTGAAAGTGCTGCACTCAATATGCCAGCAAATTTGGAAAACTCAGCAGTGGCCACAGGACTGGAAAAGGTCAGTTTTCATTCCAATTCCAAAGAAAGGCAATGCCAAAGAATGTTCAAACTACCGCACAATTGCACTCATCTCACACGCTAGTAAAGTAATGCTCAAAATTCTTCAAGCCAGGCTTAAGCAATACGTGAATCATGAACTTCCAGATGTTCAAGCTGGTTTTAGAAAAGGCAGAGGAACCAGAGATCAAATTGCCAACATCCGCTGGTTCAAGGAAAAAGCAAGAGAGTTCCAGAAAAACATCTATTTCTACTTTATTGACTGCCAAAGCCTTTGACTGTGTGGATCACAATAAACTGTGGAAAATTCTGAAAGAGATGGGAATATCAGACCACCTGACCTGCCTCTTGAGAAATCTGTATGCAGGTCAGGAAGCAACAGTTAGAACTGGACATGGAACAACAGACTGGTTCCAAATAGGAAAAGGAGTACATCAAGGCTATATATTGTCACCCTGCTTATTTAACTTCTATGCAGAGTACATCATGAGAAACGCTGAGTTGGAAGAAGCACAAGCTGGAATCAAGATTGCCAGGAGAAATATCAATAACCTCAGATACGCAGATGACACCACCCTTATGGCAGAAAGTGAAGAGGAACTAAAAAGCCTCTTGATGAAAATGAAAGAGTAGATTGAAAAAGTTGGCTTAAATCTCAACATTCAGAAAGTGAAGATCATGGCATCCAGTCCCATCACTTAATGGGAAATAGATGGGGAAACAGTGTCAGACTTTATTTTCTTGGGCTCCCAAATCACTGCAGATGGTGAGTGCAGCCATGAAATTAAAGGACACTTATTCCTTGGAAGGAAAGTTATGACCAACCTAGATAGCATATTGAAAAGCAGAGACATTACTTTGCAAAGAAAGGTTCGTCTAGTCAAGGCTATGGTTTTTCCACTGGTCATGCATGGATGTGAGAGTTGGACTGTGAAGAAAGCTGAGCACTGAAGAATTGATGTGTTTGAACTGTGGTGTTGGAGAAGACTCTTGAGAGTCCCTTGGAGTGCAAAGAGGTCCAAAAAGTTCATCCTATAAGAGACCAGTCCTGGGTGTTCATTGGAAGGACTGATGCTGAAGCTGAAACTCCAATACTTTGGCCACCTCATGCGAAGAGTTGACTCATTGGAAAAGACTCTGATGCTGGGAGGGATTGGGGGCAGGAGGAGAAGGGGATGACAGAGGATGGGATGGCTGGATGGCATCACCGACTTGATGGACACGAGTCTGAGTGAACTCCAGGAGTTGGTGATGGACAGAGAGGCCTGGTGTGCTGTGAATCATGGGGTTGCAAAGAGTCAGACACGACTGAGTGACTGAACTGGACTAAACTGAACCAGGTCCTGGGGAAAGATTGCCCAAAGCTAGTCTCTTATCTAGCATGTGGCCTGAGCACAGAATGAACTAAGAAAAGAAGCAGCCGGGAGAAACATCCTACTATAGTATAAGCCACAACGGGCTTTCTACCTTCAAGTGGTGTTTGCCCACTTGTGAGAACTAAGTAGAAGATAATAGACTACATTTTGCTCAGATCTGATGTTTATACTCCTTTAGTGTTGGAAAACCTATTTATAATTATTATTTAGTATGTAATAATGGAATTATTCTGTGATATGCTTATAATATTCTATTTAATCTGCTTTTTAGAACGAATAGTCTTGCTACTACTCAAATGCCACTCTAGTCTTTGAGCTAAACTGCTTCTAAAATTGTGTAAAAAATAATGTATCCAGTAAATTCCTTAGATAACCAATAGACACACATTAAAGAAAAATTCATAATTAAAAATAAATTTTCTCTTAGACTTTTATAGTTCGCAGACTACCTCATTTATATCTTCCCACTTGACATTAAAAATAAATACCACCAAAAAATTAATGAGAAGCATAGCCTAGATTTTGAATGTGTGCAGTAGTGGACAGAACTCTCTGATGGAAATGATAAGAACAGAATTGTAGACACACAAGTCCACACTGCATGTGCAGGCGAGTGCACACACCAACACTCACTGCACTCCCCTCCTTTGACAAGGAAGTCCGTATTAAGGTCTTAGTCTCTGCATTTGTTCAGCGGGGTTTACCTTGTAGGGTGTCTGTGTCAATCATCTATAAAAAAATACAAGCCAAGTTGTGTCCCTCTCTTTGTACTGAAACTTTCTGTCTCTTTATGGCTTTCTATTGGTTTTTGAGCAAAAATCATATCCTTATGATGACCTCAGGACTTGGCATGATCTGGCCCTGTTACCCTTGTCAGCCTCATCCCTTCTTCCTTTCAGCCCCACTGACTTTCTTTTAGAACCTTGAATTCATTTTTAACATTCTTTCTAAGGAAAGAACCTTTAAATCCCATGCTAGATCCCAGTTATCTCAAGGCTAGGTCCAGGCCCCCTGACATCCTGCTCTAGGTATGGGGCCCCCTCACACCTTGCATTAGGCTGGGCACCCCTGACATTTCATACTTGATCAGGGACCCCTGACATATGCTTGAAGAGCCTCATGAATCCTCCGTCTCAGGCCTCTTCAGTTGTAAGTATCTTAATCCTTTATCTAATTGGGTGATGAGAGATTAAGATTGGTCTTTCCACCAGACTGTCATCTCCATCAGTTCAGGGACACAGTACTCCAGAACTCAGTCAAGTACCTGACACAGAACGTTTCCAAGGGAAATAAAGGAAGAAAATGAGCTGATGTTGGTGATAACCAGCTTGAAACTGTAAAGCAACTATTACACATCAAACATGAACTTCCTGTGTGTGAGCTGATTAACTACAGACGCAAAAGTATAGATATTCAGTTTGAAAATATGCTTGCAAGTAGAGATTGACCCTGGACCGCTTACAAGTTTCTCCCAGGCAACATGTTAAACAATAACAGAGCATTTCTCCAAGATTTTGGAATTTGGTTATCATGTTTAATATAAGTGCCTCGCTGTTCATTCTATTACCAAGGAAACTCATCAACACAAGTGCCAGATATAAAAGACATATTAATGAAAATGAAATTCAGATAATATGTTTATTTGCTATCAGAGAAGCCACCTTTCTTCTTTTTAAGCCGGAGTGCTTTTACCAACTCTGTATGTAACATTTAAAAATAATATTCATTTGCATTTTACATCTCAATGGCAGTTAACATCTGAAGGATTAGAGAGAAATTGTTCTAGCTGATAAGTACTGAATTAAACTTGGAGAAACATTATTTTTATCTGATGACCTTCATCATGGTGAGTCTGTCTAGGTTTTAGTATAAATCAAATTTTCAAATACAGTAGAGAGAAGTAAGAAGATATGACATTTTATCTCTGTAATAATTTTTGGATTTTCAAGACTTATTTAAAACTTATTTGGCATCAATCATTTTAAAACTCAGTCTTAAATTTTTCTTTAAAAGTGAATTTTTAGCATGCCATATAATTCTAAGTGAGAATAAGATTTGTTTAAATTTATGGATGAAAGTTGATTTCATTAAGCCGAAGCTTTCTCACTGAAGGTTTTTATTATAAGTGTATCACACTGGGAAATTCGATTAAAGAAATAACCTTTACCATCAAATCTATACACATATATGAAGTTGTCTGTCAGCATTGCATGACAATGGAAAAATAAAATGACGCATTCTGAGCTAGAAATTTAGAGATATCACTCTTTGAGAATGAACACCTAAAGTTTACGGCTATTGTAAAGGAAAATCATGAGTTTTACAGGCAAGACTATTTTTTCTTAATAGGCAGTTAGTTGGTGCAACAGGTAGAGCAGCATGGTTTCAGAGGTAAACAGAGAAGATAAAAAAGAAAGTGTCCATGTATTTTTTTCCTCTGTAAAGTTCAGATCATGCATCATTTCTAATGAGCTTGATAAAGCATAGCAAGGCAAATGTGCTGAAATTCATCATGTTTCCTGCTTCAAAAGTGACAGGCAACCTAAGGGAAAAAAGTCTTTATTTTGTAACAATAAAAAAAGAGTTGAGATAATCACATTTAAAACAACATCTAATCACATTTAAAGTCGTCTTGTTATAGTGGGAATTTGTTTAATGCTGTACCAAAACTTACTATTAGCACCTGTAAGCAAGCAATTTGATTTTTATATTAATCCAAATGTTAGAGGAAAAATTTCTATAGAAACCTCTTCAAATTTTGAAGAGGGCTATACTTACAATGTGAGAAACCAGAGCCATGTTTGCAGTTGTTAGGAAGGTAACATGAACTTTCATGCTATCCTGTTAAATGGCATGACACAAAATATCTGAGTCTAAATGAAATCCATTCTGTAGAGAACCAATATTGCTTATATTAATTTTCTGAGACTATTTGCTTATTTCCAGAAACAGTTCAACAAAGCACCATTTCCAAATAGGTGTTGTTTGGCTTCCACAATTCCCTCTGGAAATCAATCAAATTTTCTTGCGGGTTAGACCTGTGCATCTTAGACCTCACACAGAGAGAAGAAGAGTTAGGAGCTAACTGACTGTATGGGACGTAATCACATCTTTCATGCCTCAAGTCATGCTATCTTATCTGCCAGTAGGCCAGGGAGGATGGAACACGGCTTGATCATCGTAAGAAAAGCAAAGCTACTGTCGAAAAGAAACGCTAATTTGCACAGTCTCAAAACCCTGAACCACATCTGATTACAAAATATGCTATTTTTTATAATGGCTAAAGAAGGCAATTTGTCTTTATTAAGAAGCTTAAAGATCATGTTTATTTAAAGTTATTATCTTCACAGTAATGAACAAATCTCAGGAATGTTATTCCAGGGAAGCAACTCTTTTTGTTTGGAATATAAGAAGTATCTTTACACAAAATTTAAAATATAGAGGCACATTTCATTCTAATTAATTGTAAATAATGAAGTAGCTAAATTTTCACACTGAGGTGCTGAGGCCCAAGAGCTTCAGGGTTAAGATGGAGACTGTTCTTTCTAGTTTTCTTTGCACGTTAGAACACATTATATTTGGTAGATTTAAGGGGGAGAAAGTCCTGTGGGAATTATAGTAATTGATTTTATATGGTTTGAATAGACGCCTACTTGCAGAGCAAATTCTGTCATTATGTCCTTATCATTGGCCTTTTGTTCAGTGGCATTCTGCCCAATCTACTTGCCATTGAATAATTAATATGCCAAGGCATCTTTCAGGCAAACTTTGTTTCTTCCATATTCAAGAAGGGCTTCCCTTGTCTCTGTCTTTGAGTTTTTTAACAAGAGAGAAAATGATAAATACAATTATTAAAATATATCTGGTCAACTCAAACTTATTCTATGTGATGAAATAGGTTTATTCATCTCACAAATTCATCCTTCTGCATTATCACCCAAAGTAGTGTTACTTTAAGGACTGTGACATTTATTTTCTTCCCTCTGCTCTTTCAGATGGAAGAAATTGAGACTCCGTAGCTGGTTCTCTTTCCTGCTCCTCCTGTTGCTCTAGAATCAGTGCAGAGGAGGAAGACGGCAATGCTTCTCTTAAGGATGGACTCCTGGTCAAGAATGACAGATGTTCCCCAAAGAGACTGATCAGGAGCGTGCCATCCTTCTATAATGATCTGGGGACATTTTCCATTTTTGCACATCTCCTGCCTGATCCCTAAGCTTTTTTTTTTAACATTTGATTCAAAGGAAGACATTTGGGGGACTACTCCAGTATTCTTCCCTGGAGAATCCCAGGGACGGGGGAGCCTGGCGGGCTGCCGTCTATGGGGTCGCACAGAGACACGACTGAAGCGACTTAGCAGCAGCAGCAGCAGCAGCAGCAGCAGCCGCAGTGCATATACTTAAATGAACTATAGTTTTTGACATTTCTTCTTTTCCTTTTGATCCCATTTTCTCCCCAGAGACCATTATGTCCTTTCTTTTAGGATAGGACACTTTTACATTTCAACCCTTGGATTATTAAATCTTTCTTCTAATGGTCTAAATAATTATTTCTATTTATTGATATTAGTGCTCATTGTGTTATCCCTTCTTCCCTTCCTACTTATTCTTCAGTGAATAAAGTCTGATAGTTTTATCTTTCACATTCTTAAAGAATCAGTGATTACAACCATTACTTTTTGTTAACTTTACATGTCTTGTCAAAGGTTTCTCAATTACACAGAACTACAAAAACCCAGAGGTTTTTGCTATGAACTTCTAGGTCCTCACAGAAATTGAATTACAATGTACAGTTTAGAGTTTCAAAAAGAAGGGGCAAAACAGTCTGTTTTCACTCTATTAAATAAGTCTAAGATTAGAATTAATTTTAACACACATGATAGGAGTTTAACATTCAATGACAGAAGAAAATCCACTGGGGTACACCATGAAAGCTCTCCTGGAGTCAGTAGGCTGAAGGGAGTTAGTACTTTATACACATCTTTGTTGCTGGGGCTGGTTGACATGACTCACAGGTTCTCTACAATTTTGATGAAGACAAATCGGTACTTTTGCAAGGGCTGTGGGAGGCTTGGGGAGGTGTACTTGACAATGGTGCAATCCACTAAAGATGTTATTATCTGGTCTTTCCCTATTTAATCATGGGCACTAGGCCTTCCTTTGGTGTTTCTTTTGTTTTTGGTTAATGCTCTCCCTGCCAGATCTGCCAAAGGGTTATTGTCAGCCAGCCAAAGAAAGCTTGTGTTCCAGTAAGACTGTCACTGGTGGGGGCTTGCCCATGGCTCCTCAGCTGCCCTGTGAACTTCATCACTCGCTAGGTGGTGTGTATGGGGAACATATGACCCAGCAGTGGCCAGAGGGCATATTTCTTAAAAGGCAAGTCTGAGGCAGGCTTTGGAACATCAGTTGGGATTTAGCTGGAAAGAAGCCTACACTGTCTGTGTGGCTTGTGCTCGCTAATCTCTGAATTGCTCTTGAGTGGCACCTTCAAGTGGCACCTTTTTCTGCTTCCATCCCCCTGCAGCAAAAATTCAAAAGCAAATCATCCTGAGTTTGGTCAATCAAGTCACATGCAAGAGGAAAAGTATACCTATGTCCAAGCTCTAGTCCTGGCTTGAGGATTTGGGGAAAGGCCAAGTATTTGAGCTTCTACTAATTCTGCTAATGAAACCGATAATCTAGCAGAGTATCTTTGTTGTTTGTAAAGACAAAATATATAGCTGTGATGTCAAGAATGTGCCAATTCCAAGGCTAGACAATAAACATCTTTCAAATGATCTTGAGAAGGCATGGGGGCCACTCAAGGTGTTATAAAATAAAAAGTAAGTACATATATTTCCTTTTGTATTAAAAGTGATGTTAAATGAAAGTTGCTCAGTTGTGTCTGACTCTTTGTGACCCCATGGACTGTACAGTTCATGCAATTCTCCAGGCCAGAATACTGGAGTGGGTAGCCGTTCCCTTCTCTAGGGGATCTTCCGAACCCAGGTCTCTCATATTGCAGGCAGATGCTTTACCAGTCTAGCCACCAGAGAAACCCAAGAATACTGGAGTGGGTAGCCTATCTCTTCTCCAGGGGATCTTCCCAGCCCAGGAATCAAACCAGGGTCGCCTGCATTGCAGGCAGATTCTTTACCAGCTGAGCTACCACGGAAGCCCTATGATGTTAAAGTTAGCAAAAGCTTTAACATTAAAAAAAAAAAATGATGTTAAAGCTGAATTTATTTAGTGTTCCTTGATGAAGCGTTGGAAAACCAAATGTCTTGGCTTTCCTGGATAGAACTATGGGAGTGAGAGTCAAGCAACTTTGCTTAGAGATGCTTAGGAGAGGGATTTATTTCAACCAGGGCATAAAATTCTGTGAAAGCCTTTTTCTTCCTTGCTTCCGCTGCTGCCTGTTCTTCTACCCAGATGGGTATCAGAAAGTGGGATTCAGGTTTGGGCCTGCTGAATGAGAGGAATACTTGGTCTAACTATTTAAAACTGGATTTTTGCTATTTGAATGTAGGAAACCTAATTACACCCTGGTAAATTCTCTTCAGTCTACCAAACACAGAAAAAAACAGTGACAGAATCTGAAAGGCCAGAAAAGAGAAAAGAGTTCCTAAGACCTAATGAATCCAAACTAAACACCTCTCCACAGAAATGTCAAACATTTCTCTTAGCACAAAACAAGGCTTAAAGAATTCCCTGCTTTTGTCTCTGGCCTAATTCCTTAAGCAGAGAGGGGGATTTTCCTCTGGGAGTGTTATTTCACAAAGAACGAAACAGCAAATAAACAAAAGACTCTCAAAGACAGAGAGAGTATAAATAAAATTCATGACTCTTTAAAGAGTTTACACTGAAAGAATGTGGAGGATTATTTACAATTAAAGCATAGCCTCTAGAATACAGTTATTATATATCTAAAACAAAGAATAAGAGTTCATTTCATTGGGTTCACAAGAAAATGCACCTGGTATTCGAACGAATTATGAAACTTCATTTTCTCAAGAGCTTGTTATGGTTGTTCTGGTGATATTTATGTTTAAAACTTTTTACACAATCGATAAAGCATTTTCTAATTCATTGATACCTTATTTTGTTTTAAGCTCCAGGTGATGTGAATTGCTACTTGATTAAAAAAGTAAATCAGCCTGAAAGACAAAGTTCCAAGAAAAAAGTTTTATTGTGGATGTGTCTAAAAGGAAATTTCTACATCTAACAAACACCTTCAATATATGTGTTCAGTGGTAAAAAAATATTCTTTGGGTTGAACAAAAGAAAAGTTATTTTTTTAAGGTATTACAGGAAAAAAAAGCTTGAATTAACAGAAGGTAGGAGAAAGAACAAGTTTAGAGCTATCTAGCAAATCCTGTGATAATACAATAGGGTAGTTAATAACAGAAGTGAGGTTAGATAAGGGGTAAGATGAATATGAAACAAATGCAAGATTTCGGTATTAATGTAATAGGCAGATAAAAATAAGTGGTTATTAAGATAAAGAAGCAAAGGCTAAAGAAACCACTTGATTATAAATTATAGAGCAATTAGCCCTCTTTTCAAGTGTGTGTATGGGTGTTTACTAGGCATTTGAATTCTACTTTGAGAGTGACTTCAAAAAAATGTGGATGATAAAGTTAAAAGCTATGGTACGAGGGCCACGTAGACAATGGAGGTTAAAGGTAGGGTCCTAGGAAAAGTAGGATCTTCTGGAAGGCTTAAGGCATGGGCCTGGGAGATGGGGTGAGGATTTAGGCACTTGCAGAGTTTACGGCAAAGTTTAGATTGAGTCTTATCCTGACGTGCCTGTCTCAGTGAAATATCTGAAGCATTTGGCCCCACGAGATTAAAAGAACAGTGCTTATATTTAGCATCTGCTGCCCCCAACTCCAACTTTGCTACTAATAAAATTCAGCTCTATGGAAAAGAATTTGAATTCCAGCTGGGCGGTTTTCAAAATAAGATGAAAAGTTAAGCAGGCAATTGGTGTGTATTTAGGGCTCAAAACACCTTGCCCCCTAGAAGACTTGAAGGAGTTAATCCCTTCTCAAGATAATCCACTAAAGAGCATCCTTCATTATGATGTTAAAAGCAAGGATCAGTGCCCGGGAATCTAACAATAGGACAGGGGGCTTTTCAGGCCCAACCACATTCTTCCCAGGTTAGAAACAGAAACTGCTGTGATTCCAGCTGAAAAATAGAGCAGGACTTTTATGTTTAATATTCAGATGGCAAGGGGGACAAAATCTTCCCCATTAACAAAATTCCTCATTGGATAGATTTTTTGGGGAGAGTAGTCCTTCTGTGTTTTTTTTTTTTTTTTTAATGAATGTACTGTCAGAGAGGAATAATCACAACTCAATAACCACAGTTTGGAAGCACTTTTAGTTTCACGCAAAAGTGAATTTCTTATTAAATTGTATGAAATTATCCATTTCCCCCACTTACAGCTATTTCCCCTATGCCTCCACAATACATTCAATGAACACAAAACTCATTATCAACTTTTATTAAAAGCTATATGCTAAAGCTGTTGTTTGGTCAAAATGTGATCCTATGCTTTAAATTTATAGTCATATTTGATTTCTCAAAAATTAATTATTTTATATAAGAAGACAAAATATTTAGAGTTTATAAGCAAATGAATCTAAAATCCTGATTTAAAATCTTGTTTCTACTACATCTTATAGTATTGGTAATTGCAATTTACTGTTTGCTACTATTTTCAAAATTTTGTGTAAGAAGATAGTTTCAAAAGTTTAAAAAAAATCCTATAAATTGTTTAATACAAACACATATCTGAGGTAAATAAGAATAACTTGGCCATTCCAACCTATAGGAAATATTTTATTCTTTTTTCCTTCTTGTTAAAACCGCAAGTATTTTTGGTGAAAGGCGTATTTCTTTTTAAGGAACGTTATCCTTACCAAAATTGAAATAAGACAGGGAAAGACATTTTAAAAAGTCGGTTTCCAGTGGTATCAGCAGCATTCATGACCGTGTTTGTATGTTTCGCCTCACAGGATCTCTTTTGTGCGCCTGTGTTGTCCCAGGCATCTGGGCTCTGAAGGTCCCGAGCTGTGGTTACAATCCTCGGGAGCTGAGGATGAACAAGCATGTTCTGGAGAGTACAGCTGGGCATGTGATGGGGTAGCAGTAAATCACTGGAGCTAGAAGAGCTTTTTAGAAAAGAAAGAAGCAAAGGCGGCTGTGATTTATATTTGGATGGGCAAAAAGAACCATCTGGAAACACTGGTAAGACAAAGAATTTGAAGAGGAGAAAGCATATATGATACATAAATAGAAGCCCTTGAAATATAGTCAGAGTCCTACTATTTATTAGAAATATCAGAAGCTAGCATATTATTTTGCTTTATTTTTATTGGCATATAGTTGATTTTCAATGTTGGGTTAGTTTCTGATATGCAGTGAAGTGATTCACTTTCATTTTCTTTTTCCAGATTCTTTTCCCTTATACATTATAAAATATTGAGTATAATTCCGTGTGCTATACAGTAGGTCCTTGTGGGTTATCTGTTTTATATATAGTCATGTACATATGTTAATCCCAAATTCCCAAATTATCCACCCTCCCACGCCTTTTCCCTTTGGTAACCATAAGTTTGTTTTCTGTGTCTGTGGGTCTATTTCTGTTTTGCATATAAGTTTATTTATATCATATTTTTTAGATTCCAAATGTAAGTAATATCATATGATATCTGTCTTTCTTTGACTTTACTTTGTGTGATAATTTCTTGGTCCATCCATGTTGCTGCAAATTGCATTATTTCATTCTTTATAACTGAGTAATATTCCAGAAGCTAGTATTTTAAATAATATTTTATTAATATTTTATTTCCCAGAGAAGCAACATGGAAAGAGAAGATCCTTTGAGGTCAGAATTGCAGCACTTGCCAATGATATGACTTGCTTCTGTTTCCTTATTTATATTCTCTGACATTATCTACACATGAAGTATAGGTTAGTATGAAGATTCTCAGAGACAACACATCAAAACCTACATTGTCAAAATACTCGGGTAATAAAGAACAGAGGCCAGAATCTTGGCAGATGGTGTATGCATTTCCTCTGTGAGTTTGGGCAAGGGCCCTCATCTTCCTAAACCAGAGTCTGTTATTGGTGAGGTGAGATCGGTACCACCTCATAGGACTGTCAGGAAAATAAAATATGGCCCATAAATGATGCAGTGCCTAACCTATAATAAGCCTTTAGTTAAGTTTAGAAAAAAGAACAAATATATACATATGTTGCACAGTGTCAAGCATACGGAAAATGCACAAGAAAACTTAGATTCTCTTCCTTGTAAATATATACTTCGTTTCTGAATTTTTTTATTTCACTGTCACTTGCCAAAACCTTTTGGTCTTTTTCATTTTTCTCTTATCACCAAGGCTTTCAGTCTCTCTTTTCAATCAAATGAAAGCGTCTTAAGTTCTATAATGCTGTACAATTTTCAGAAGTTTCACGGACATCATTTTCTATTCATATAATCCCTTAGTAAACTTGTTTTCTACTGCCCTTATGTTTCTACTCTCCCCTTCCCTCTCCCCACTGGGAATCACTAGTTTGTTCTATTTGTAAGTCTGCTTTTTTGTTTTGGTAACTAGTTTGTCATATTTTTTAGATTCCATGTGTGAGTGATATCATAGAGTATTTATCTTTCTCTGCCTTATTTCACTTAGCATAATGTCCTCCAAGTCCATCCATGTCGTGGCAAAGGCAAGATTTCATTCTTTACATGTCTGAGTAGTATTCTGTTGTGTGTGTATGTGTGTGGGTGTGTATATATATATCATATCTTCTTTATTCATTCTTCTGTTGATGGACACTTAGGTTGTTTCCAAAGGAAAATATATATAAGGTTGATTCAAGGGATGTAATTGTTGCTGAAAATTTTGCTCTTCTAGCCAAAGTATTTCTCCTAGCCTATATACCTGCAGTTGAATTTAATTAAAAAGATTTAAAAAATAATTAATGTGAACTCATTGTCTCCTCATCATATATTTACTGAGCTGCCATTTATCATGAATAATGAAGCAGGAGCTACATCCACTTTGCTTTTTTATCTATTGTTACCTTATTTAATCCTCCTAACATTCATGTAATTTCCTAATCGCAGGTTTTATTTTAATAGATGAAGAAACAGATTTAAAATGTGTCCTGTGTCCAAAGCCATAGAGCTGGTGAGTAAGTAGCAGAACCAGAATTGAAACTTCAAGGCTTCTTCTCTAGATGTCTTCTCCATGAAGGTTTGAGAAGCCACTGAGGTCTTCTCCCACTTGGTTCTCCCAAGGCCTGACATCCAGGAGGTGTTAGGAGATGCCTGAGGGCTTGGATCCTTGGCTATCCTTAGCTGCTTTATGAATGGAGACTCTTGGCTTCCATCACTGTTTTATTTGACTGATCCCTACACATACTCTTGTGCTTCCCTGGTGGCTTAGATGGTAAAGAATCTGCCTGCAATGTGGAAGACCCAGGTTTAATCCCTGGGTTGGGAAGATTCCCTGGAGAAGGGAATCGCTACCCACTCCAGTATTCTTGCCTAGAAAATCTATGGACAGAAGAGCCTGGTGGACTATAGTCCATGGGGCCACAAAGAGTTGGACATTGTGATACTAAGACACACACACACACACACACATAATACACTTACTATTTCACTGTCTGGAGGAAGGCTATTCTCCTGGTGGAGCCAAGGAATTCTGCTGAGGACCTGAATATCCTGTGCACAAGCCATAGGACAAATGTTCTATAAGAGAACGACCTAGATGTCTGCCTTGAGGAGATGTGTAGGTTGGTTGGAAGAGGGCCTTGACATGGTTTACAGAACTGTGTTCCCTGGAAAGCAAGGCAAAAATTGAATCTCAGTATTTTTTAACCTTCCTGGAGCAGCATGTGCAAGGAGCAGTGGCTGTGTGGGCACAGGAGGGCCTAGAGGAGCTACTCCACGTTCAAGGTCAGGAGGGGCTGTGGTGAGGAGATACGCCTCGTCCAAGGTAAGGAGCAGTGGCTGTGCTTTGCTGGAGCAGCCGTGAAGAGATACCCCACGTCCAAGGTAAGAGAAACCCAAGCGAGACGGTAGGTGTTGCGAGAGGGCATCAGAGGGCCGACACACTGAAACCATAATCACAGAAAACTATAGTCAATCTAACCACATGGACTACAGCCTTGTCTAACTCAATGTAACTAAGCCATGCCATGTGGGGCCACCCAAGATGAGCAGGTCATGGTGGAGAGGTCTGACAGAATGTGGTCCACTGGAGAAGGGAATGGCAAATTACTTCAGTATTCTTTCCCTGAGAACCTCATGAACAGTATGAAAAAGCAAAATGATAGGATACTGAAAGAGGAACTCCCCAGGGTAGGTGCCCAATATGCTGCTGGAGATCAGTGGAGAAATAACTCCAGAAAGATGACGGGATGGAGCCAAAGCAAAAACAATACCCAGTTGTGGACGTGACTGGTGATAGAAGCAAGGTCTGATGCTATAAGAGCAATATTGCATAGGAACCTGGAATGTTAGGTCCACGAACCAAGGCAAATTGGAAGTGGTCAAACAGGAGATGGCAAGAGTGAACATGCTAGGAATCAGTGAACTAAAATGGACTGGAATGGATGAATTTAACTCAGATGACCATTATATCTACTACTGTGGGCAGGAATCCCGTAGAAGAAATGGAGTAGCCATCATGGTCAAGAGTCCAAAATGCAGTACTTGGATGCAATCTGAAAAACAACAGAATGATCTCTGTTCGTTTCCAAGGCAAACCATTCAATATCAAAGTAATCCAAGTCTATGCCCCAACCAGTAATGCTGAAGAAGCTGAAGTTGAATGGTTCTATGAAGACCTACAAGACTTTTAGAACTAACACTCAAAAAAGATGTCCTTTTCATTATAGGGGACTGGAATGCAAAAGTAGGAAGTCAAGAAACACCTGGAGTAACAGGCAAATTTGGCCTTGAAATACAGAATGAAGCAGGGCAATGACTAATAGAGTTTTGCCAAGAGAACACACTGGTCATAGCAAACACCCTCTTCCAACAACACAAGAGAAGACTCTACACATGGACATCATCAGATGGTCAATACCAAAATCAGATTGATTATATTCTTTGCAGCCAAAGATGGAGAAGCTCTATACTGTCAGCAAAACACTGACAAAAAGACTGGGAGTTGACTGTGGCTCAGATTATGAACTCCTTATTACCAAATTCAGACTCAAATTGAAGAAAGTAGGGAAAACAACTAGACCATGCAGGTATGACCTAAATCAAATCCTTTATGATTATACAGTGGAAGTGAGAAATAGATTTAAGGGACTAGATCTGAAAGAGTGCCTGATGAACTATGGATTGAGGTTCGTGACATTGTACAGGAGACAAGGATCAAGACCATTCCCATGGAAAAGAAATGCAAAAAAGCAAAATGGCTGTGTGGGGAGGACTTACAAATAGCTGTGAAAAGAAGAGAGGTGAAAAGCAAAGGAGAAAAGGAAAGATATAAGCATCTGAATGCAGAGTTCCAAAGAATAGCAAGAAGAGATAAGAAAGCCTTCCTCAGTGATCAATGCAAAGAAATAGAGGAAAACAACAGAATGGGAAAGACTAGAGATCTCTTCAAGAAAATTAGAGATACCAATGGAACATTTCATGCAAAGATGGGCTCGATAAAGGACAGAAATGGTCTGGACCTAACAGAAGCAGAAGATATTAAGAAGAGGTGGCAAGAATACACAGAAGAACTGTACAAAAAAGATCTTCACGACCAAGATAATCACGATAGTGTAATCACTCACCTAGAGCCAGACATCCTGGAATATGAAGTCAAGTGGACCTTAGAAACCATCACTACGAACAAAGCTAGTGGAGGTGCTGGCATTCCAGTTGAGCTATTTCAAATCCTAAAAGATGATGCTGTGAAAGTGCTGCACTCAATATGCCAGCAAATTTGGAAATCTCAGCAGTTGCCACAGAACTGGAAAAGGTCAGTTTTCATTCCAATCCCAAAGAAAGGCAATGCCAAAGAATGCTCAAACTACAGCACAATTGCACTCATCTCACATGCTAGTAAAGTAATGCTTAAAATTCTCCAAGTCAGGCTTCAGCAATACGTGAACCTTGAACCTCCTGATTCTCAAGCTGGTTTTAGAAAAGGCAGAGGAACCAGAGATCAAATTGCCAACATCTGCTGGATCATGGAAAAAGAAAGAGAGTTCCAGAAAAACATCTACTTCTGCTTTATTGACTATGCCAAAGCCTTTGACTGTGTGGATCACAATAAACTGGGAAAATTCTGAGAGAGATGGGAATACCAGACCACGTGACCTGCCTCTTGAGAAACCTATATGCAGGTCAGGAAGCAACAGTTAGAACTGGACATGGAACAACAGACTGGTTCCAAATAGGAAAAGGAGTTAGTCAAGGCTGTATATTGTCACCCTGCTTATTTAACTTCTATGCAGAGTACATCAAGAGAAACCCTGGGCTGGAAGAAGCACAAGCTAGAATCAAGATTGCTGGGAGAAATATCAGTAAGCTCAGATATGCAGATGATACCACCGTCATGGCAGAAAGTGAAGAGGAACTAAAAAGCCTCTTGATGAAAGTGAAAGAGGAGAGTGAAAAAGTTGGCTTAAAGCTCAACATTCAGAAAATGAAGATCATGGCATCTGGTCCCATCACTTCATGGCAAATAGATGGGGAAACAGTGGAAACAGTGTCAGACTTTATTTTCTTGGGCTCCAAAATCACTGCAGATGGTGAGTGCAGCCATGAAATTAAAAGACGCTTACACCTTGAAAAAAAAGTTATGACCAACCTAGATAGCATATTGAAAAACAGAGACATTACTTTGCCAACACAGGTCTGTCTAGTCAAGGCTATGGTTTTTCCAGTGGTCATGTATAGATGTGAGAGTTGGACTATGAAGAAAGCTGAGCACCGAAGAACTGATGCTTTTGAACTGTGGTGTTGGAGAAAACTCCTGAGAGCCCCTGGACTGCAAGGAGATCCAACAAGTCCATTCTGAAGGAGATCAGCCCTGGGTGTTGTTTGGAAGGAATGATGCTAAAGCTGAAACTCCAGTCCTTTGGCCACCTCATGTGAAGAGTTGACTCATTGAAGAAGACTCTGATGCTGGGAGGGATTGGGGGCAGGACGAGAAGGGGACGACAGAGGATGAGATGGCTGGATGGCATCACCGACTCGATGGACATGAGTCTGAGTGAACTCTGGGAGTTGGTGATGGACAGGGTGGCCTAGCGTGGTGCGATTCATGGGGTCACAAAGAGTTAGACACGACTGAGCGACTGAACTGAACTGAGAGCAACATATATTGGATAAGTGCTCAATAACTACTAATTGAATTGGATTCATTTGACAAAATAAAAATAAGAAAATATGGTTGAAGAGATTTTCTTAGGTTAAGAACTGATCTTAAATTCACAGCTTAATCAATAATGATTTGCAGATTCATTATTTCCCAACTTTAAGCTGGGGCTGTTGAATGCTAAGTTATTTTAAAACATTTACTAGATACATAAATACTTTTCTTTTTTATGAGAATGAAGCTGAGAAATCTGTTCTTTATCATTAAATTCCATTTTATTCAGAAATGTTTCAGTTTCTGGTTAGCCCTTTTAAAAAGGCATTGATTTATGGCCCTTTTATCCTATCTTGTAAAAAAAAAACAGGGGGCACAGTACAACATGAAAAAGTTCCCATTGGTCAGAAGAGAGAACACATCTCCATGGTCAAACAAACAATTGAAGCTGCTGATTATCACGATTAAAGGCCAATTTTGGGGTATGCACCATTTGCCATCCAATCACAGATTATGGCCTTATATGGATGGATTTTCAGCTGTGGGAGCAGAGAATCATTGGCGAAATAAGAAAAGAAAACCTAAAGATGTTAACAAAGTGAGATATTGAAAATTTACCACCTACCATAGTATTTGTCGTTAGTTTCTCTTCCTTGTAATTACATGTTTGTACAAATGCATTTTAAATACAGTCAAGAAAGAAATTAATAGAAATATTTTTCAAATAAGTTCCATTTATACCAATAGTAGGACATTTATATCCCATGATTACTGTTGCGCACATCTATATTGTGAAGTAAGCAAAATTGAAATGAAATAAAAGCCATATTTTAATGTGTGCTCAGTCGCTTAGGCATGTCCAGCTCTTTGCAACCCCCTGGACTGTCCCAGGTGGTGCTTGTGGTAAAGAACCCACCTACCAATGCAGGAGGCTTGGTATTTGTGGATTCAGTCCCTGGGTTGGCAAAATCCCTTGGAGGAGGGCATGGCAACCCACTCTAGTATTCTTGCCTTGAGCATCCTATGGACAGAATAGCCTGGTGGGCTAAGGTCCATAGTGTCACAAAGAGTCAAACATGACTGAAGCAACCTGTCATGCACATACAGATTGTAGCCTGCCAGGCTTCTCTGACTATGGAATTTTCCAGGCAAGGATGCTGGAGTAGGTTGCCATTTTCTCCTCCAGGAAATCCTCCCAACCCAGGGATACAACATGTGTCTCCCTGTCCCTTTTGTCTCCCGCACTGTGGATTCTTTACCACTGTTGTATTTTTTTCTAAAAAAATAAATAATGTAGTTAAAGTATGTACACACCAGCTGTCTACCAATTGAGATATTTTAAATTCAATTATATGTTAAATTATGAAAGCCACAAGGGGCAGTTTGAGGATTATTTTTGACATCTAAGAAATTTAAATGTTTTTTGATAATTAGAAAACATCAAAAACAGATTAATTTTTGTAACTAAGAAAATTAAATGATTGAAAGTGAAGGCTATTAAAAACACAAACTGTTTATTTCTACAACTTTGCATAGCTGGAGAAAATATTTCCTATTATGTCCAGAAATAACTTCCATGTACATATACCCAACTGGCATATCTCAAGTTATTTTTACACCTCCAACCATAGAACCTACAATGGCAAGCAAACTGTAAGATGACTACCCAATGATCATTGCCTCCTGGTATTCATACGCTTAGATAATCCCCCTTTCCTTGAGTTTGGGTCTGTGACTTAATTTTAACCAATAGTGAAAGTGAAAGTCACTCAGTTGTGTCTGACTCTTTGCGATGCCATGGACTATACAGTCCATGGAATTCTCCAGGTCAGAATCCTGGAGGGGGTAGCCAGCCTTTCCCTTTTCCAGGGGTTCTTTCCAACCCAGGGATTGAACCCAGGTCTCCCACATTGCAGGCAGATTATTTCCCAGCTGAGCCACAAGGGATGGACCCTAACCAAGGGATGGTCTCTACCAATAAGAATGCAGCAAAAGTGACAGATATTACTTCAATGATTATATTATATAAGATTGTAACCTTTGTCTTGCAAGGTAACTTTATTCCTTGCTGGCTTTGGTGAAGCAAGATGCTATGTTGGAAAGACCTATGTGGCAAAGAGTTGAGGGCAGCCTTTGGCCAATATCCAGGCAAGAACGAAGTCTTTCAGTCCACCTTCTCTCCCCCTGCCAGTGATGCTGACTGACAACCATGTAAGTGAGCCTAGAAGTCACTTCCCCAGTTGAAACTTCAGATGAGATCCCAACCCTAGACAACGTCTTGACTGCAGTTTTGAAAGAGATCCTGAAATAGCAGATTCAGCTAAGCTGCATCCTGATAACTAACCCACAGACTATGGGATAATAAATGAAAAAATAAAAGTGTTATTCACTCAGTCGTGTCCCACTCTTTGCTACCCCATGCACTGTGGGCCACCAGGCTCCTCTGTTCATGGAGTTCTCCAGGCAAGAATCCTAGCATAGGTAGGTATTTGCTTCTCCAGGGGATCTTCTGACCCAGAGATTGAACCTGTGTCTCCAGCATTGCAGGCAGAATCTTTACTGTAATACGTATTGTTTAAGCTGCTAAATTTTGTGACTTTTTATGCATCAATAGATAATGCCAAACACAAATGAACACTATTCCATTTTCACCCCAAGGAGACCCTCATGTGTAAGTCTATTCATATGGTTTTTAAAGTAACTTAGTTACTTTTCTTTCTTTGTCCATGACCCACCTCTGTATTCTTCAGGTGCTTTACAAGCCTAAACTGAGTATGTGAGGAGGAGTCAAAATGGCATCATTCTTGTTGTTCAATTGTTGAATCATGTCTGATCTTCGCAACTCCATGGACTGCAGCACACCAGGCTTTCCTGTCCTCCACTATCTCCCAGAGTTTGCTCAAGTTCATGTCCATTGAATGATCATGGTATGTGGGCATTGCCATGTACTTATATTTCTTGATTGAAAAGTAATTTGAAATTTTATCTTAAGGAAATAATCTAACAAGTTAAGAGAATATCCTTTGCAATGTTGTTCATCACTGTAAAACTGGTAACAACTTGAATGTCACCTCCTTAAAAAAGTAATTTGATAATGTTGGTGTGTGCGTGTGTGCTAAGTCACTTAAGTAGTGTCTGACACTATGACTCTGTAGACATAGACTGTAGCCCTCCAGACTGTTTTCTTCATGGGATTCTCTAGGCATGAATCCTGGAGTGCATTGCCATAAACTCCTCCAGGATATCTTCCCTACCCAGGGATCGAACCCACATCTCTTAAATCTCCTGCATTGGCAGATGGGTTCTTTACCACTAGAGTCACCTAGGAAGACCAATAATGTTGGTGAAAGTGAAAGTTGCTCAGTCATGTCCGATTCTTTGTGACTCCATGGACTTTACAGTCCATGGAATTCTCCAGGCCAGAAAACTGGAGTGGGTAGTTTTTCCCTTCTCCAGGGAAAACTGGAATGGGTAGTTTTTCCCTTCTCCAGGGAATCTTTCCAAGCCAGGGATAGAAACCAGGTCTCCTGTATTGCAGGTGGATTCTTTATCAGCTGAGCCACAAGGGAAGCCCGGATAATGTTGGTTCAGTTCAGTTCAGTCACTCAGTCGTGTCTGACTCTTTGCGACCCCATGAATCGCAGCACGCCAGGCCTCCCTGTCCATCACCAACTCCCAGAGTTCACTCAGACTCATCCATCAAGTCAGTAATGTCATCCAGCCACCTCATCCTCTGTCGTCCCCTTCTCCTCCTGCCCCCAATACCTCCCAGCATCAGTCTTTTCCAATGAGTCAACCCTTCGCATGAGGTGGCCAAAGTACTGGAGCTTTAGCTTTAGCATCATTCCTTCCAAAGAACACCCAGGGCTGATCTCCTTCAGAATGGACTGGTTGGATCTCCTTGCAGTCCAAGGGACTCACAAGAGTCTTCTCCAACCCCACAGTTCAAAAGCATCAATTCTTCAGCGCTCAGCCTTCTTCACAGTCCAACTCTCACATCCATACATGACTACTGGGAAAACCATAGCCTTGACTAGATGGACCTTAATTGGCAAAGTAATGTCTCTGCTTGCAAAAAATACAAAGAGCTACTAAATGAAATAAAATACCCTTTTAGATATGGAAAGATGTCTCATGTCTATTGGATTTTTTTTAATTTGAAAAACTTATCAAAAATAAGTTAAAAACTCCTCCTACTCATGGTCTAGAGGTTTTACTAAAGCATTTTCACCAGTTTTACTGAGATATAATTGACATATGTAAGCTTAAGGTGTACACCACGTTGATTCGGTACGCTTATATACTGCAAAACTGATTACCACCATGATGTTAATGAACACCAGCACCACATCACATAATTAATACAGTTGTGTCTGGCAGTATCCACAGGAGCTTGATTCCAGGACTTCTGTCAGATAACAAACCCTGAGGGTGCTCAAGTCCATTATTTGCATATAAGCTAACACATCCTTCCATATATTTTAATTTGTCTCTAGATTACTTATAATACCAAATCCAGTGTAAATACTATGTAAACATTGGTGCATGTGCAGTACATTCTAGGATTACTTATTGGAATTTTCTGGAATTTTCAGGTGGTTGAATCTGAAAATGTAGAACCTGCAGATATGGGGAGTTGACTACATTTCTTTTGGGGGATGAGAACATTTAAAATCCACTCTCTTAGCAACTTGCTTGTATATAATACAGTCATCATCATTCAGTCACTCTGTCATGTCCGACTTTTTGCGACCCCATGGACTGAGGATGCCGGGCTTCCCTGTCCTTCACCATCTCCCAGAGGTTGCTCAGACTCATGTCCATTGGGTAAGTGATGCCATCCACCATCTCATTCTCTGTCATCCCCTTCTCCTCTGGCCTTCATTCTTTCAGGGTCTTTTCCAGTGAGTTGGCTGTTCGCATCAGGTGGCCAAAATATTGGAGTTTCAGCTTCAACATCAGTCCTTCCAATGAATATTCAGGGCTGATTTCTTTTAGGATTGACTGGTTTGATCTCCTTGCTGTCCAAGGGACTCTCAAGAGTCTTTTCCAGCACCTCAGTTCAAAGGCATCAATTCTTTGGTGGTCAACTTTTTTTATTGTCCAGCTCTCACATCCATACATGATTACTAGAAAAACCATAGTTTTGACTAGGTGGACCTTTGTTGGCAAAGTAATGTCTATTCTTTTTAATATGCTGTCTAGGTTTGTCATATATGATACAGTATTGTTAACTATATCACTATGCTATACAGTAGATCCCTAGAACTTATTCTTCTTACAGCTAGACATTTGTACTCTTTGACTAACATCCCCCTCTGCAAACACCCCAAATCCTCTGGCAACCATCATCATTCTAGTCTCTGTTACCGTGAATTCAGCTTTTCTGGACTGCGTATAGAAGTGATATCACACAGTAGTTGTCTTTCTCTGCCTGACACTTCATTTAGTATAACGTCCTCCAGATTCATCCATATTGCTGAAATGGCAAGACTTCCTTCTTTCTCATGGCTGAATAATATTCCATTGTATGTGTTTATGTGTGTGTGTATCACATCTTCTTTATCCATTCATCCATCCATGGACACTTAGGTTGTTTCCATATCTTGGCTCTTGCGAATCATCTCTTTGAGATCATGTTTTCACTTATTATTTTGGATAAATACTGAGAGTGGGATTTCTGGACCATATAGTAGTTCTGTTTTTAATTTTTGAGGAAACTCTATACTGTTTTCCATGGTGGATGAATAAGTTTATATTCCTACCAACACTGTACAAGTGTTCCCTTTTCTCTACATCCTCATCAACATTTGTCATCTCTTGTATTTTTGATGATTGCCCTTCTAACAGGTGTGAGGTGATAGCTCAGGTTTTAATTTGCATTTCCCTGATGATTGGTGATCAGCACCTTTTCGTGTACTTGTTGGCTATTTTTATGTCTTCTTTGGAAAAACTGTCTATTCAGTTTCTTTGTGCATTTTTAGATGGATTGTTTAGGGTTTTATTTCCTACTAAGTTGTCTGAGTTCTCCATGTATTTTGAATATCAATCCTCACCGGATAAATATGGTTTACAAGTATTTTTCCTATGCATAGATTGTTTTTATTTGGTTGATTTTTTCATGTCAGGAGCTTTTTAATTTGATGTAAGCCCACCTTTTTATTTGTATTTCTGTTACCTTTGCTTTGGGTTCTATTTTTTTTAAGTAGATAAATTCCTAGAAGAATATTTATTAAAATGCTGCTTTTTTCTTTGGATGGACTAAAATCAGAGAAGCAAAAATAAAATATCTGGATTTTCTATATTTTTTTGCAATGAATATGTCCCTGGAAAAGCATTTCCAGGCTTTTATTATGTTCATAGTTTGAGGTGAATTCAAATTATTTCCTGAAAATATTTCCAATACCAACTTCCGGGCCTGGGCCCATTGCCTTTCCTCAAGTGTTCTTTTGTGAAATACTTCTCAATAGAGTGCCAATATTTTTTTTCATAAGGAATAAGTCCAGTTGTATACATCTTTTTTTTTACCTTCCTTTATTTCATTTGAGAACAGCATCGAATCCTGCTTCCATCACCAGTCTCATTCACAACTGGGTGTTGTTTTTGCTTTGGCTCCATCCCTTCATTCTTTCTGGAGTTGTTTCTCCACTGTTCCCCAGTAGCATATTGGGCACCTACCGACTTGGGGAGTTCCTCTTTCATTATACTATCATTTTGCCTTTTGATACTGTTCATGGGGCTCTCAAGGCAAGGATAATGAAGTGGTTTGCTTTTCCCTTCTCCAGTGGACCACATTCTGACAGACCTCTCCACCATGACCTGTCCGTCTTGGGTGGCCCCACATGGCATGGCTTAGTTTCATTGAGTTAGACAAGGCCGTGTGATCAAATTGGCTAGTTGGCTGTGACTGTGGTTTCAGTGTGTTGGCCCTCTGATGCCCTCTTGCAACACCTACCATCTTACTTGGGTTTCTCTTACTTTGGACATGGGGTATCTCTTCATGGCTGCTCCAGCAAAGCACAGCTGCTGCTCCTTACCTCAATATGCCAGCAAATTTGGAAAACTCAGCAGTGGTCACAGGACTGGAAAAGGTCAGTTTTCATTCCAATCTCAAAGAAAGGCAATGCCAAAGCATGCTCAAACTACTGCAAAATTGCACTCATCTCACACGCTGGTAAAGTAATGCTTAAAATTCTCCAAGCCAGGCTTCAGCAATACATGAACCGTGAAATTCCAGATGTTCAAGCTGGTTTTAGAAAAGGCAGAGGAACCAGAAATCAAATTGCCAACATCCACTGGATCATGGAAAAAACAAGAGAGTTCCAGAAAAACATCTATTTCTGCTTTATTGACTATGCCAAAGCCTTTGACTCTGTGGATCACAATAAACTGTGGAAAGAGATGGGAATACCAGACCATCTGACCTGCCTCTTGACTGTATGCAGGTCAGGAAGCAATAGTTAGAACTGAACATGGAACAACAGACTGGGTCCAAATAGGAAAAGGAGTACGTCAAGGCTGTATACTGTCACTCTCCTTTTTTAACTTCTATGCAGAGTACATCGTGAGAAAGGCTGGGCTGGAAGAAACACAAGCTGAAATCAAGATTGCCGGGGGAAACATCAATAACCTCAGATATGCAGATGACACCACCTTTATGGCAGAAAGTGAAGAAGAACTAAAGAGCCTCTTGATGAAAGTAAAAGAGGAGAGTGAAAAAGTTGGCTTAAAGGTCAACATTCAGAAAATGAAGATCATGGCATCTGGTCCCATCACTTCATGGGAAATTGATGGGGAAACAGTGGAAACAGTGTCAGACTTTATTTCTGGGGGCTCCAAAATCACTGCAGATTGTGACTGCAGCCATGAAATTAAAAGACACTTACTCCTTGGAAGGAAAGTTATGACCAACCTAGATAGCGTATTGAAAAGCAGAGACATTACTTTGCCAACAAAGGTCCATCTAGTCAAGGCTATGGTTTTTCCAGCGTCATGTATGGATGTGAGAGTTGGACTGTGAAGAAAGCTGAGTGCCAAAGAATTGATGCTTTTGAACTATGGTGTTGGAGAAGACTCTTGAGAGTCCCTTGGGCTGCAAGGAGATCCAACCAGTCCATCCTAACAGAGATCAGTCCTGGGTGTTCATTGGAAGGACTGATGTTGAAGCTGAAACTCCAATGCTTTGGCCACATCATGCGAAATGCTGACTCATTGGAAAAGACCCTGATGCTGGGAAAGATTGAAGGCAAGAGGAGAAGGGGACGACAGAGGATGAGATGGTTGGATGGCATCACCGACTCAATGGACATGGGTTTGGGTGGACTCTGGGAGTTGGTGATGGACAGGGAGGCCTGGCGTGCTGCAGTTCATGGGGTCATAAAGAGTTGGACACGACTGAGTGACTGAAATGAACTGATTTCGTTTGAGAAGAGGAAAAGAGAAATATCATACCATACCCTCATACCTCGGACTTAGGCCTTAATGAAACTTCTTAGAGATTCACTTTAGCTTTAATAAAGCTTAAATTTCCTGATGGCATCAAATGATTGTGACCATTGCTGAACATTACCTCCCGTGCTATCCTTTCTCTGTTCTTTGTTGTTGTTATTATTTAGCCACTAAGCCATGTCTGACTCTTTGCGACCCATGGACTGTAGCCCGTCAGGCTCCTCTGTCCATGGAATTTCCCAGGCAAGAATGCTGGAGTGGTTAGCCTTTCCTTCTCCAGGGGATATTTCTGACCCAGGGATCAGACCCATGTCTCCTGCATTGGCAGGCATATTCTTAATCACTGAGCCCCGTGGGAAGCTCTCTCTGTCCTCCCTTTATGTTCAATTCTTCTGTTAACTAGAGCTGCTGGTAGTTTTCTGGATAAAAGTTTAACTTAAATAATGGAATAACCAAATATATATGATTCTTTTATATAAATTAAACTGTGTACATGTATGGTCAATCTATTGATTCATTAAGACTCATTTTCAGTAATGCTTATGCCATCTTGATCATGATGTTTGTCTAAAAGTTGACCTGCACTTGTTAAACAAGTTGGCTACTGACACCCAAGTGATACATACACCTTAAAAGCATCTAAAACACGTGCTCTCCAACAAATCACATAAATAGTGTTCTTTGAGAAATTCCAACTAGTAATTACTGCTTTTGGCTCTAAGAGGCATTGTTCAGAAACTTCTGGGAAACACACACACACACACACACACATACACATACACAAGTGAAATGACTTGAAAAGTCTTCATTTTTACTTTATTTTCTAGAAGAGTTATATATGATCTATGCTAACTTAAGGTTTATTCAGAACCCTTGGTTTTCAATTTGATGGAAACAGCCATACGTGTTGCAGACACAGTAATGTGTGTTCATTCCCTTATGAAATTGAAAAGCTCACGTGAAACAAGCATAATTTGAAATTTCATCAGAAGGTATCTTACCAAATAAGGTTCACTTTAGAGCCTACTATTCTCTCAGAAATGTCAGAGGTAAATGTTCCCTTTATCTAACAATCTAGCTAATCCGGCCTATGTTTCTTTACTTGATCATGCCATCTTCTCACCCCCAGTGGGCCACATTTCCCCCAGCCTCTCATGTTCATTCCTTAGTCATGAAATGGGGCTTTCACATGAGGGTCAAACACTTTAGTGGAGGAGGTACCAGAGTACTTCCTAGAAGAACCACTGGTGTCAGACCACGGGGCACCAGTGCAGACTCGCTGTGGGGCCTTCTCCCCCTAACAATTTCCATTACACATTCCTGGTCGTGCACTGAATATTTTACCAAAGACAAGCATCCAGAACACTACACCAGCACAATAAAGCCTTTTCCCCGACCAGCTTCAGAAATGAGTGACGAGAATTTTATTAGTCAAAGAAATGTCTATTGAAGCAACGCAAGAGTGATTTTATTGCTGCCTAAGTGGGAAGCTTTATTGTGTATGTATTTGTTTGCTTTTAATCATTCTGTGATACCCAGATGGATGGTATAGAAATGTAGTTTTGTTTCTTTGAAGAAAAGTTCAAATGATTGTCTAAGAGCATTAAGGAATATAATTTAACAAAAATAAGTTTCCCTGGTTATAAAGCCTATCTTGAAAAGCTTGAGGATAATGCAAGAGATTTTCTTATTAATTATTAATACTAATCATTAGTTATTATATCCTTTAATCTGGAAGGGAAAACAAGAAACCTGACACTCATCACAAACAATGGCTTTTGTTCGCTTGAGCTTTTATAGAGATTGTTTTATGGATTTTGAAGGCTGTCTTGGCCCATGTGAATATGCCATATTACTAATTTTTTGAACATCAAGGAAGGTCATGGTTCCTTCCTGACTTCACAATGTTACTATACAGCTCAATGAGTTTTTTCATTTCAAACACTGTCTGAAATGACCAATTTCTCCCTGTCTCCAAAAGCTACAATGCTTGTTAATCAACAACTTTTGAGGCATCTCATTTTATACCAATTATCTCTGAGTCTTAACAGTGTCTCTTTGGTACCCAGCATACGTATCATTTCAAGTTTCAGTTCTCAAGTCTGATAAAACTAATAAACCCACACTGCCAGAGGTGGCACATTAAGCTGGTAAAATGGTTTTCATCTTAATTGGATATGAGCACTGTTATCGCTAATAACCCCAGGATACTTCTAATTGGATCTCTCTCTTTTATTTTTAAAACACTAATCTCATTGACCAGCCTTAATTTCTCCATCCCCCACTCTCTGAACCCAAATCTTGAAATGCAATATAGAAATATTCTAATTCCAGAAAGTTATTTCAGCATTATTTTTTGTATGAAGCCAAAAAAGGTAAACAGTTTTGCAAAAATAAAAGCTCCCTGTTTAAGTTAAGAAAAGGAAATTGTAGTAAGACTAGTTTATTGACATTGCAATAATGTGTCAAATGCAGTTTAGTTAGCTGCCAACTTCATCTAAGGACACTGAATTATCAATTTTCAGTAGTTTAAAAAAATTTTTTTTCCTTATTTATTTATTTGGCTGCATCAGGTCTAGTAGTGGCACCCAAGATCTTCATTGCCTCGTGTGGAATCTTTCACCCATGGACTCTCCAGTTGTGGTGGGCAGGCTTAGCTGCCACGCAGTAAGTGGGATCTTAGTTCCCTGATCAAGGATCAAACCCGTGACCCTGGCATTGCAAGGTGGATTCTCAACCACTGGCCAATGAAGGAAGTCCCAATTTTCAGTAATTTTTAAATGATAATGATCTTGTCTGTCACATTATTTATTGAAATCTTAGTTCAAGTTATACAGCAGAAAGAAACACTATTTTAAAAGTTATCACAAACACAAATACTAAATTTTTATTTCATCTTGGTGAATATATTCATATTGGTGAATATATATATATACATTATATATATATATACACACATACATTATATATATATACAGATTTCCATAGACAGCTGCAGTTTAGTTGCTGGTAAACACTGACAAACGCAGGATATAAACACTTAAATCCATTTTCCCACAATATCAATTTTAAATTAGGTTTTGATATATGAAATCAAATTTGATTTTCCTCTTTACTAGCTTTTTTAGATGTGGTGGGCATATGCTCAGTACTAAAAGAATAAGAAGATACATAAAGTCTTAGTGGGCAGGAGGTTGAAAAAGAAGAGAAAGAAAAATCTTTCTCTGAAAGAAAAACCAGCAATCTTTTCTCCAATAAGTGTAAAAACTGAAGGCTGCTTATGCTTGGACTGTAAGGAGGTTCAACCAGTCCATCCTGAAGGAGACCACTCCTGGGTGTTCATTGGAAGGACTGATGTTGAAGCTGAAACTCCAATACTTTGGCCACCTGATGTGAAGAGCTGACTCACTGGAAAAGACCCTGATGCTGGGAAAGATTGAGGGCAGGAGGAGAAGGGGACGACAGAGAATGAGATGGCTGGATGGCATCACCGACTCGATGGACGTGAGTTTGAGTAGACTCCGGGAGCTGGTGATGGACAGGGAGGCCTGGCGTGCTGCAATTCATGAGGTCGGGGAGTCAGACACGACTGAGCAACTAATCTGAACTGAACTATGTTTTAATTGTTGAAAAATGTCATGTGAGCTATTCACTGGCAGAAATAATTCATTTTTAATACTGCTACTGCTGCTAAGTCACTTCAGTTGTGTCCAATTCTGTGTGACCCCATAGACGGTAGCCCACCAGGCTTCCCCATCCCTGGGATTCTTCAGGCAAGAACACTGGAGTGGGCTGCCATTTCCTTCTTTTCTGGAGCAGTATAGGTTTTATCTATTGACTGTGGGCCTTTATAATTATCATCACTATTCCCATATAATTAAAAGCCTTTATGTAGATATCATTAAATAATTATGGATGTGAAAAAGAAATACTTACCATTTCTTCAGTCCGTAAAATGACAATTGAAAAAACTATTAATTTATTTATATTTACACTTCTGACCATTAAATTAGCAATATCTGGACACAGATGAATGTAGATCAAATAATTTTCAGTCCTCCCTAATATCAAGGTATAGTAACATCACACACACCTTTTATGTTAACTTAGAAAATTATGTATCATTGTGACTCTAAAAAGATAACCAAATTTTCAACTTTTGTATGTGTGTATAATATATGCATCTATCCTATATTATGTGTTGAATGTATGTGTATGTGTATTATATGACATATGGGGTAAACATAATGAAAAGCATATATATGCACATTATGTAAAACATACATACATATGTGTACACATACGTATACCTACGATGGTGATAAGGAAATGATTTTAGGGAGTGCTAAGGGTCACACAGTAAGATGCTCTGATGGTCTCTATGGGGAATATGTCGATGTGTGAGCCAAGGGCCTGATCTTTAATAAGTGCATAATCTGATTATACAAACTTAATCTACATATACAGTTTAAAAAGATGATTGAAATATAAAGTGGAATATGGTGTTACATGAGTCATTAAAACCATCTGAAGTTTTAACCAAAGACTCTTACTCGGAAAAAGAACAGCAACCTACAGCTGCATGTAGTCTTGATTTTGTGTATACATTTCTATGCATCTTACATATACCACTGTAACAAAATGTTACACACATTAAATGTAGACAAAAATAGTAATAGGAAGAATTAGATAAATCAACGTCAATATTCATAGGAATTTTGATATTCCCACCCATTGGGGCAATTTGCCCATGTTCAAGAGAACTGATACAGAGAATCCATGTGTTTTTGATGTTTGTTTGTAGATTAGGTCATTGTGTTCTGTTTAATAGATGTGATGGGCAAGGACATTCCATCCAAATAGAAGAGGAAAGGGAGCAGAGACTATTCCCCAATACCAGAGGGTGAGCCCCCTCATATGCTGTGACTGCGGGGCTCTGCCGTTCCTTCGACTGTGGTGATGTTCATCTTCACAGGCCTTTCCCATCACCTAAACACCGCACAGTTTTACCCCCAGGATATTGGACTCTGGTCTTTTCCTCTTGCCAAAATTCCGGTCCCTTGTCTGCTGTCTCTGCTGTTTCTTCCATTCGAAGAGTTTCTTTTGCAGCTTCAACAATGGTGCTGGATTCACCCTTCTTCCTTGATTACTATTTCATAGTCTGGAAAAGTTAGGCAACTTGCCCAAGGTCAAGCAGGCTGTGATGAACAAGACAAGAACTTATGTTGCCTCTACTATTGGTATTGTCTTTAGATTGGGACCAACATGGTGGTGACTCTACTCTTGGTACTGTTTTCACACTAGGACCAACGTGGCGGTGACGTGCAGAGTATTCATTTAACAGGTCACTGGGGCTTCCCTGGTGGCTCAGAAGTTAAAGCGTCTGCCTGCAATGCGGAAGACCTGGGTTCGATCCCTGGGTTGGGAAGATCCCCTGGAGAAGGAAATGGCAACCCACTCCAGTACTCTTGCCTGGAGAATCCCATGGATGGAGGAGCCTGGTGGGCTCCTAAGAGGGGTCGCTAAGAGTCGGACATGACTGAGCAACTTCACTTTCACTTTGCTGAAATAGATATTTTGTTGGGCTGTGGGGATACATTGTTAAATAAGATGGGCTAGACTCTCATAGAACAGAAAGCTCATATTCTAAAGGGAAATGATGTGAAATAAACATGCCTACAAATGGAGAAAGAGGTAATCTCAGATATTGGTAAAAGTTTGGCAACTCAAAGATCTTGAATGATAAACTAAAACATGATATTTTTGCAGGAAGGGGACAGAGCATTGTTTAAGTGATCAGGAAAATATCTCTGAGGATACGAAATTTGAACTGAAAAGAGCTGGTATGAAAGTCTTTTGACAGAGGATTCCAGGCAGAGGTAGAGGAAGCTTAAGAGGGAAGTTAAAAACTCTAAGATGGAAATAAGACTGCCATGTTTAAAAAGCATAGAAAACAACTCTGGAAGCTGGTGTGTAGTGAGTACAACGGTCGGGGAGGGGATGGTGTGAGGTGAGGCAGCTTGTAGGACCTAGGAAGTCAGATTAAAGAGTTTAGATTTCATGGTAAATGCATTAGGAAGTCAAGGGAGATTTTTAAGCTGGGGAGTGACATGGTCTGATTTACGTTGTTTAGAGGTCGATGACCACCATGTGGGGAATGGACTCTAGGACAGCAGATGTAGCAGCAGGGGACCAGTGAGGAGCTATTTCAGGACCGCAGGCACGAGATGAGAGTGTGGTGGACCAGGATGGTAGCGATAAAGTCAGAGAGGAGTGGTGATGGATGCAGAAGGAATTCTGGATGGATCTATTGCTGGCAGTGTGGGAAGGAAAAGGATCAGGGACATGTGGGTTTTCAGCTAGAAAAACCCATATAGTTTTCCCCCAAACCCAAAAAACCATATAGTAAGTACAGTGAGTATACTGTCATATACTAAGATGAGAATAGAAGTTTGGTGTGTAGGAAATCATGAGATAAGTTCGGGCCTTGTTATGTTAAGATCTTTGTCCTGTAGGCAGTTTAATACATGAGTCTGGAGCTCACTAGAGAAGAAAAATGTTGAGATAGCACTTTGGGAGTTAAGAGTATATAGATGTGTGTGTGGGGGGCGGGGCTCAGTTGATCAGTTGGGTCTGACTTTGCATGACCCCATGAACTGTAGCCCACCAGGCTTCTCTGTCCATGCAATTTTGCTGGCAAGAATACTGGAGTGAGTTGCCATTTCCTTCTCCAGGGTATCTTCCCAGTCCAGAGATCAAACCTGAATTTCCTGTGTCTCCTGCATTGGAGGTGGATTCTTTACCACTGAGCCACCTGGGAATCCCTAAGAACGGATAGCTGGTGTTTAAAGCCAAATAAAACCTGAATTAGACCATGTAGAGGAAATGACTATATAGTCAGGAGAGAGAGAGAGTCACGGTTATTCCAACAATAAGAGATAAAATAGAGAAAGAGGATCTAGCGAAAGGAGCTGAAAAGGAATGGCATGAATGGGGCCACTGTGCTTTCCAAAAGAAGGCCCAGAGGGGCCCCAGGTTATAGCTGCACAATCATTCAAGCACCTAATTGAGCATATACTATGGGAAAACACCAACTTCTGTTTGAGGATTTGAAAATAATTCCACTAGTCATGTAGGGATGTGAGAGTTGGACCACAAAGAAGGGTGAGAACTGAAGAATTGATGCTTTTGAACTGTGTTGTTGGGGAAGACTCTTGAGAGTCCCTTGGATTGCAAGGAGCTAAAATCAGTCAATTCTAAAGGAAATAAACCCTGAATATTCATTAGAAGAACTGATGCTGAAGCTGAAGCTCTAATACTCTGGCCACCTGATGGGAAGAACTGACTCATTGGAAAAGACCCTCATGCCAGGAAAGATTCAAGGCAGGAGGAGAAGGGGATGACACAGGATGAGATGTTTGGATGGCATCACTGACTCAATGGACCTGAGTTTGAGCAAGTTCCACAAGATGGTGAAGGGCAAGTTCCAAAAGATGGTGAAGGACAGGGAAGCCTGACATGCTGCAGTCCATGGGATTGTAAAGAGTCAGACATAACTGAGCGACTGAACAATAACAGCAAAATAATTGAGACTCACCATCTATTGGGAAAGAAAGATAAAAACATGAACATTGGCAGTGAAATTTTGTATCTTGCTTTCCTTTTCTTCTCTAGTTCTGATTGCCTGGTGTCCAGGAGCAACAGCTCAGATGGGTTGATTTTTTGGTCCTTTTGCTCTGCTTTCCCAAGGTTTCAGCACATCGAGACTCAATTCAGTCAAAGACATGTGGGGAGAGTAACTTGGAAACCTTCAAGAGACCGTGTAAAGACCTCGTGTGCTTAGGGTGTGAAGAAACGATGCTAGAGCATGGTGGGAAAGCACCTCAAATTGAGTCTAATTTGAGTTTTCTCCCTAGTTGCCTGAGGGAACTTATAGCTCCTTCCAATTTGGAACTTATAGCTCCTTCCACCTCTATCAGCTCCAGTTCCTCCCCTCCACCTCACATTTTTCCAGTAGGGTTGGTTTGGGGAATTTATTAATACCACTCTTTGGGAGAATATAAGGAATATTCAACATTTTCTCTACATTTGGTCCTCAATCAGACAGTCCCACCACTGAATCTCCTTTTTGTAGGAAGAGTCTTTGAGGATTCAGAAAGTTACTACATATATAATCTATATTTTTGATTCCTGACATCTATACCTTTGAGGGGGCTTCCCTGTTGGCTCAGCTGTAAAGAATCTGCCTGCAATGCAGGTGGTGTGGGTTCGATCCCTGGGTCAGTAAGATCCCCTGGAGGGGAACATGGGAAACCACTCCAAAATTCTTGCCTGGAGAATTCCATGGGCAGATGAACCTGGTGGACAATAGTCCATGGTGTCACAAAGAGTCAGACATGACTGAAGAGACTAAGCTTACACATTTAATGAGTACCAAATTTATTTATAGGTATGGATATATTCACAGGCATAGAAACAACACTCATATCTGAGTACACATCTACATTTAATCTATGTGTTTGTTTTACAGCTTGGCTTTGGAAGTTTTTAAAAAAATAGCTACATGTGGAAATATTTTTAATAGTTACAAGTTTAGTTTTTTATCCTCTCCTTGCTTAAATTCAGAAGTATTTAAGTTAGCTAATCCAAGCAGGCCGATCCATCTTTCTTTGCATGATTTTATGATGTTTTCTCCATAGCTAGGCAACCCTTTTGGTTACTGTCTGGCTTATTGGTTGGGTTGGAAATGTCTTTGGCCTTAATCACTTGGCTGTTGGTACTGCCAGACCGTTCCACTTGATTGCACACTACTACTATAGCCACGCCTCTCAAGGCCCCCTTGGCACCATTTTCAGGATTCGAGACACACCCTTAATGAATGCAGCCTCTTGTTGAGCATCTCTATTCAACCCAGACCTGGACCAAGTGCTTGAAAAATCCAGCAGCTGGACAGTCCCTGCACTTACCTCTCTCAGGAACACAAATTCTAAGAGAATGTAAGTGCCTTTCATACCATTGCTACCCTCCATATTTTTCTTTCATAAAACCTCAGGAAATAATTATTAAAAAATCCACAAAGCAGCCATTCATTCTTCTTTATGTCCTGCTTTCCTATATCAGAAATCGATTGAACTGAACAGATCTCCAGGTGGTATATGATGTTTAATTTGCGGGTAATGTAAATTTACAAGTGGTTTCTAAAGGACTGTGCACTTAAAACAGAGGTGAAAAGTCAAAATACCTCTCCGGGCACAGCAAATAAATAAATAACAATAGTTGCCACTTATTGTACCCCTACTGTGTGCCAGAGACATTTAAATTATTTGTATATATTATTTCATTTAATCCTCACAAAAGCAATAAGATTTGCACATCTGCGGGAGAAGCTGTGGCTCAGTCTGCTGTTTCCATGTGAAAATAGAGGCCTTGACTTGAAACTTTATAATTTTAAAATATTAAATCTCTAGATTTAAAGAAGCCACATGTATTACATATGCATATTATTTTACATATACACAGTGTTTTATAAGTACAGTTTATCTTATGTGTGCATTTCATTTCTTGCATCATATTGTATACTGTGGAAGCCAAACAAGGCATGTTTGTGGGCTGATGGCAACCTTTGGGCTTAGTGGGCATTAAGTTCTATGGTGTGTTCAAGGTTGTTAAGAATAGCATAGAACTGGGGAAGCTGTTATATCACAGGACATGTGGCTCTTCCTTTTCTTGTCCCATAAGACCCTGAGTTGACCTAGAAGCTAGAGCTACACTGCTAACTAAAGATTTTTCTGGGTTTCAGCTGCATGTCCCTAAGATTTACTGTGATATCAGGGGCTCAACCAGTGTTGTTAAAACTGAACAGTAAGCTGGGACTCCTCACAGAGAAACAGGCATCACACAAGGCTCTTCCTACTATCATGGGAGCACCTGACCAGGAAGTAATTATTTATGCAATATCCACAAGCTTCCCTATTTATGCCTTTATTCACATTAGATAGAAATGCTTGATAAAAATATCAATGGGTATCTTTGAAGGGGAAATTTTCAGCTTGATAGGGACCAGTGTCTTCTGGTATCTTTTATTTATATTTCTTATTGAAGTATAGTTGATATGAAATGTATTAGCACAGTGATTCTGTTTTACACACACACACACAAATACACACACACACATATATATTCTTTTTCAGAGTCTTTTCCCTTATAGATTGTTATAAAATATCGAGGATAGCTCTCTGTGCCACATAGTAGGTCTTTGTTGGTTGTCTATTTTATACATAGTAGCATATGTATGTTGATCCTAGTTTTCAGTTCAGTTCAGTTCAGTTCAGTCACTCAGTTGTGTCCGACTCTTTGCGACCCCATGAATCGCAGCACACCAGGCCTCCCTGTCCATCACCAACTCCCTGAGTTCATTCAAACTCACGTGCATCGAGTCAGTGATGCCATCTAGCCATCTCATCCTCTGTTGTCCCCTTCTCCTCCTGCCCCCAATCCCTCCCAGCATCAGAGTCTTTTCCAGTGAGCCAACTCTTCACATGAGGTGGCCAAAGTACTGGAATTTCGGCTTTAGCATCATTGCTTCCAAAGAACACCCAGGGCTGATCTCCTTTAGAATGGACTGGTTGGATCTCCTAGTTTTAGCACTTTTTAAAGCCTGTTCTTCTGAGTTTCAGAAGGCTGTGAGAGGCAGGGTAAGGATGCACCACCCCTCCATAAGCCACCCTGGCTGCTATGTTTGCTGTATACTGAGGCTCTGATGAAGGTTTCTTTTGAAAAAGGGATTTTTTGGCACTAAGACAAGTTATCTGGAAAAATTAAATTCTAATACTAAAAATTCTAAGCATTAATTTAAAAAAATTTCAATTTCTTGCAAAAGTTGTGAGCTTTTTCCTACTCATGAATAAATCCTAGAAAAATAGAAAAGATGCAAATAGTTGGATTAGCCATGTTTTTCTTACCATCACCCCTGCCCCGGCCAGGCATAGAACTATAGGATCCAAACTTCTCGGCTGGAATTCTGGGATGCTAGGCCACCCCCTAAACTACTGACATGATGCACATACTGTTTTCCTGGCAGGATGGCTTGATGTCCATCTGCTCGGGAGACCATGCCAACTGAACGCGGGCCTCACAGGAGAGCCAGCAGTGCTGGGATCCCTCTGGCGCAGCAGCCTCTGAATCAGAGCACACGCTGAGTACAAGAGATCACATTTGTTGCTAGTGTAGATAAAGAACAATCAGCAAACATCCAGATCACGGGCTCCCTTCCCCAGTTCCTCTCCCTTATAGACATTCGGCAAACTGAAGGTAGAGACCAGGCTGACTAGGAGATGCCCGAGATTTCCTTGTTTGCAAATATCCTTTATGCAAAAGAACAACTAATTTCCTCTCCGCCCCCCTCCCCGCCCTCATTTGTGAGGTATAGAAACCATTTCCTCCAGCCCTGTCTCTAGTCTCTTTACTGTGCCACTGAACCTCTGTGCTATAGATTAGGTCTGGTCTTATCATAAAGCAAAAGAGAAGCAAGCAGGTGCCTGGATAATCCTTAGACCTTCTTTTGCTTTTCTCTCTTTGTTATTTTTCTCCTCATTCGTTCCCTTTTACTTCTGCTGAGGTCTTTGTAGCCTCAGTTAAACAAATGCACTCTCTTAAGGGGAGTGACTGCTGCCACAATCAACCTGCAGTTTGAATGGATATTTGACACCCTGCAAAGCTGGCATATATACACATGGATGCACATCTCTGACCATGTAAAATATGTGCTTGCAAGCACGTGTTCCTCTGTAGCTCTTCAGAGCATGTTGTCTGCGGTAGCGCAAGTGTTCCTGAGTTTTCTTTTTTAATCAAGGACCCCTTTAATTATCTGCTACTGACTCCCCATGAATATCGTTAATTGAAAAATATCCCACTGCATTTATTAAGTACACTCTGCGGCTTAATTGAAGATAAATGGGGAGTTTCTTGGGTTTTACAAAACGTACGAAATAATTGTAGGGCCTCCATCATTACCTTTGTGAATTCTTAAGAGCTATGAGGACCCCAAATTGGGGATCACTGTTATAACTGAATGTACTAGACAAAAACTCCAAGGTTTGGACTCTGGTGGAGCCGACAGTCAGGGATCCTGACCCTTTATTTCCTCATCTGTAAGCCAAGTACAGGCTTCCCAGGTGGCGCCAGTGGTAAAGAACTTGCTTGTCAATGCAGGAGACATAGACATATGAGTTCGATCCCTGTTGTCAGGAAGATCCCCTGGAGGAAGGCATGGCTTTCTACTCCAGTATTCTTGCCTAGAGAATCCCATGGACAGAGGAGCCTGGCGGGCCACAGTCCATGGGGTCGCAGAGAGTCGGACACGACTGAAGCAGCAGAGGACACACACAGGTGAGGTATGGCAGTGGTTGCAGGCCAAGGCTGCTTCTAACCCCATGGGTCTGCCTCTCCTGGACCTGAGCTCTGCAAGATAGGTGGGCAGATATCTGCCCTGTGGACTTTTCTAGCTCCCTGTTCCACCAGTGCGCTTCCGTCCTGAAGACCATCCTATGTGTGCAGGCCAGTGGAAATCCTGAAGGAGATCCCAGAGATGAGTAGGAAGGAACCTAGGGCCAGAAATGAGATCTTCTCCTTGGGAGGTGTTAATCCAGCAACTCATATTTCTACCTCACAGAGCTCTTAGGGATTTAATGGCTTTTAACATGGCTACATCAAAGACAAACAAATCAGGATATGGGGCTGCGCTGTGGGTCTCTGGTACCTATTATCACTACTTCAGTATTTTTTCCAACATGTTATTGAATGTAAGAGTCCACTTCATTATTATTAAACTCAAAACATGCTACATTCCAAAGGTATTTTGGAAACAATAGATTTTTGATAGTTACTGGTGGTTTCCATCATTTCAACAGACTTACACTGAGGGAACAGCTGGGGTCTGCAAGCCTAAGCTATAAAACTGGTGTTTAGAGATGAAGCTGATAATTCTCCCACTTGTTTAAAAGATTGCACTTAAGGCAGAGATTTCACCTGAGCTGGTCTCATGCCAGAAGCCAGAGAAATGTACAGACTTGGAAAACTTTGTGACATGTGTGCCATATACCTAACACAAGATGTCATTTTTATCTGGGGTCGAAATAAACAGCTATTGAGTGGATATGTACATGGAGAAAATCTGATCACAGATGGTAAGTGTGTGTATACTTTAAGAATAATCTTGGCTATATAGATCATGATAACAATAACACAACTTATAGCTAGCGGGAAAAAAAAACCCCATCTTTTAAAGTGACTAGTAAATTCCTAACCAACTGGATCCCTTTTATTTAGAATCCACAGGATGAATCTGAGAGATCTTTTTCAAAGCTCCAAATTCTATGATTCTATGTAGACCAAATTAAGAAAATGATAAATTAGAAATGGATGAGTAGTGTAATCCTTGTTACTAGCAAGTCAGTTATGGCCTGAAGATATGATGTTTCATGTTCAATTCATGTATGGAAAAAGAAGTTCTAATTCTAACTACCTAAAATGAAATAATGAGGCCAGGTTTATTGCTGTTACAGGTGTATCTAGTATTTGAAGCAAGATTGACGTGAATGGTAACACATCTCTAATCCTATTCTGAATGGACATGAACCAGATGGGCAAGAACACTCTGGTGACCTCTGATAGTGTGAGGTCAGATGGAGAGGGGGCCCGAGGCTTTGCTCTAGCCTGCACCCCCAGAGCTTCCCCCATCATAAGCATTCTCAGCATAATCAGTGCAGTACAGTTTTTAGTCATGTGCGGATGTGAGAGAGCTGGACCATAAAGAAGGCTGAATGCCAAAGAACTGACGCTCTTGAACTGTGGTGTTAGGGAAGACTTGTGAGTTGCTTGTACTGCATGGAGAGCAAACCAGTTAATCCTAAGGGAAATTAACCCTGAATATTCATCGAAAGGACTGATGCTGAAGCTGAAGTTCCAATGATTTGGCAACCTGATGTGAAGAACCGGCTCATTGGAAAAGACCTTGATGCTGGGAAAGACTGAAGGAAAGGGAGAAGGAGGTGGCAGAGGATGAGATAGTTAGATAGCATCACCGACTCAACGGACATGAATCTGAGCAAACTCCAGGAGATAGTGAAGGCCAGGGGAGCCTGGCATGCTTTCAGTGCATAGCTTGGCACAGAGCTGGACACAACTTAGTGACTGAACAATAACAAGAGTATTTAAGGTTAAAGACACACAACCCGGGTTCAAATCCTGATCATCTCCACGTAACTTTAACCAATTCCTCCATTACTCTGCATTTCAGTTCCTTTATTTGTAAGAAGGTGATTAAAATTGCTTTTCAGTGGGGATTCAATGAAATGATGTATGTCAAGTATCTAATGCATAGTATTTGAGAAACATGCTAATATATTATTGTCACTTGTTTATTTTTACTTACTTATCTTGACACTAGATGAAAAGCTATTTGAGACCATAAAAAAAAGTCCCTTCATGGACTTAAAACATCACTGGTGATAGAATTATTTTTCTTTCTTAAATTACAACTTTTTTTTTAATACGTCAAGAAGAGTGACAATCTATAAAGACTTGAAACCTTAAGTTTTTATTTTTGGATTGTCTTGGACCTGCTTACTTTTTCTGTTGTTTTTTTTTATACGTTCCCTGACCATCAGGGAATTGGAAAAAGGATTAACCAGCCTAAAAATAATATAGACTTCAGAAATCTACTTAGCTTGAGAATGACTTTCTGAGGCAACTGGCCTTTCCAAAATAAATTTGCAAACATTATCCTTATAAAAAATGAGAATTTGGCGAGGTAAAAGAATTCGGGCCATATCAGCTTGTCATTCCAAATTCTAAAATATTTAGTCTTACTTCAAGATAAATAGCAACAATTAAACTTAAGCAGCTAAGAAAAATAAACATACAACTTCTTGCAAATGTACAAATAACTAGATGGTTTAAAAAATGTTATCAGGAATGTCTTTACTGCTAACAAGGTCTAAATTAAACAGTGACCACAGATAATGTTTGTTTCTGGTGTATGGTCATCCTGACAGAGGGCTGTCCAGTCTCAGGGTAGATGAGGCTTAGCATTCGCGACACTTGGGAGCCACGGATGGATAGATCCCAGCTGTCTGCCAACCAGAGCCTGGCAGGCCTTTGGTAATGTGGTCAATAGCATGTACTCCCCAGTCCAAGGCTCGGGTAGACAGTAAGATTTGAATTGAATCTCAAAGAACGGTTGAATGTGTGTGTCCTTAGTCACTCGGTTGTGTCAGACTCTTTGTGACCCACTGGACTATAACCCTCCAGACTCTTCTTACTATGAAATTACCCCTGCAAGAATACCGGAGTGGGTAGCCATTTCCTTCTCCAGGAGATCTTCCTGACTGAGGGATCGAACCCAGGTCTCTTACGCTGCAGACAGATTTTTTTTTTTTACCATTTGAGCTGCCAGGGAATCCCCTCCAGCTGCAAGAATTTCCCCCCCTTCCTCCTCTCCACCTTCTCCATGGCACAAGTTTCCACACACTTCAAAACATGAAGTCAGGAAACCATGGAAAATCATGGGAGACCAGGTGATCAAAGCAAAGTCTGCTTGATGGCTGAAAGCAGTGACGTGAGAGTCAGTAGTCTGAAAGCAGGATTGAGGGCGACTCTGTGAATAATGATGATTTCACGAGGTAATCTTTCTTTAGGTTACTTGATTAAGTATCCATGCTGGAGTGAGCCTTGACTTCAGATCTCTCCATTGTCACCTGTTACCTAAGGCCCTGGGACATGTGTATGGTGCTCTTTGACAAGCATCTTTTACTTAAAAAAAAAAAAAAAAGACAAAATTGCATTGTTGTGAGGCTAGATGATTGATTATTAGAAAAGTTACTGTTATTACTATTTTAGTTTGCAATATGCCAAGTACCTTGCCCTGGGAGATAGTTTTATGTCTTAATATTTACTTTGCCTCTAGTTTATCAGTGAATTCAACTAAAATCACAGGTGTCACAGATCTACGTCCTATGATACCCTATTAAATCTAAGATATTTTTTTCCAACTCAGAAATAAAAAGAAATCTCAGGAACCTCTATTTCCAGAGTTTAATGGGTAATCACTTTAAGGAATAGCTGGGGTTTTGTTTATAGGAAATCAGTCTAAAAGAATGCTTTTAAGTACATATTTCTTTTCATTTTGCTATAACTTGCCAATATCCAGCTTATTCTATACCAAGATTTATTCTCTGTAAAAGCATCAGTAAGTACAGAATTAAATCATAGTGTAATAATTTGAGTAATTGCTATAAAAGAGTATTTGTGATAACATTTTTTAAAATCCAAATTTCTAATAATTTCCCATTTTCTTAAAGCTCATAATATTTTTGGATTATAATAATAAAGCTGGAACTTTGGTTCTCACCAGAAGTAGTGACAGCTTAAATAAGAAACATGGTATCCAAAACAAAAACTTTGAAAACAGTTTGAGTTTTAGTCAGAGTGGCAAAAATTAACAAATATTAAAATCTTACTAACTTTCATGTTTTGACATATTTCTTCCCAATGAAAATATAAATATGAAAGAACCAACTAGCTATCTGATATCATATAGTTAGTTAACATAAAGGTAGATCATTGCCTTAGATCAATGTACCCTTGGATTCAGCAAACAGAATTTAACCCAAAATAAGAGCAAGATAATCTGTTATTGCCTTTCCCCCCATTTTTAATGTCTAAGTTTGTTGCTATAGTAATGGTTGTGGTTATTTTCCTTGGCAAACATGAAATTTGTGTGGTATTTGATCCAGTTCTTTGACTTCAAAGCTGAAGACATGGCACAAACTGGCTGGTCATATTCTTCATTTTACAAACCATGGTGGTTGGTACAGAGGTGAGCACGTGTCCTAAACTGAGCTTATCAGAATTCCTTCTTGTTTATTTTATTTTTCTTTCTTTCTCTTTTTTCCTTCCTTCCTCCTTCCCTCTCTTTCTTCTTTCTTTCACTACAACTAACAGGGGATAAAATTCTTCCTTCCTTGGTTGTTGGAACTCTTCTCCATGACTCAGGATGTACAGTAAAGGATTAGTCTTGGCCAAAGAAAAGTTTAGCTCTTTGCCCCCTCTCCCCCTCCACTTTCAGTGAGGTAATCTTCAAACCCTTCCTGATATAAGCATCTTTCTTTACCTAGCAGTCTTCAGCCAGGCCAGATAGTCTATGTTAACAATATACTTTTTGGTGGTTGGTCTTGGGTCATGTGCCCCACAGCTCAAGTTCTAGAGGGGCTGGAGACGAAGATTATTCAGCCTGTCTAGAGACAGCCAACTCCTAATCAAAACTCTGGACAACAAAGCTTGAGTGAGCTTCCCCGGTTGGGTATATTCTTTGTAAATTGCCACACACTGTCACTGGAGTAATATGTGCTATACACACGATTCCACTGGGAGAGGACTACTGGAAGCTTCATGTCTGCCCTACCTTGAACCCTGACCAATGCACCTCTTCATTTTGCTTGTTTTCTTTGTATCCTTTCACTCGGGTAAGCCATAACTGTGAGAATAACAGCTTTTTCTCAGAATTATGAGTCTTACTAGTAAATTATTGAACTCAAGGTTAGTCTTAGGGACCTCTCAAACATGATACAGGACATCTGCATTCTCCACACTGGAGGAGGGCTCAGAGAGAGATGAGAGATATGAAGAATGAGTGGAAGACAAAAGAGAAAGAAAATAGTGTCCTCTGTCTATTCCTAAGCCTTGAGACTCTTGAAGGTACATTATTTCCTTAATTCTTTCAGTCTGCGGATTATTCTAGTATATTCCAATAATTCAATCCATCCCCCCTCCTTCAAACAGTTTATATTGCATTTCAAAAAGTTTTAAATTATTATATAATATTTCACTTTCAATTATGTATAGTTAAAACTGTATCATTTCTCACCATTAAAGAAGTGGATGTATTAATAATAAAACAGAAAACAAAAAAAAGCCTTGAAAGTATTTTTGGACCTATCAATAAAGTTCTTGAAAAATACATTCATTTGAAATAAATTAATCTAGGAATATGGGTTATTACTTTGACAGGTCACTTGAAACCTCAAGTTACTTCTGAAATGCCGTTGAGAATAAGAGATTTGAAAACTGAACTTAGTGTAGTCTACTAATTTCATACATTTTATAAGAATTTTCTGATATATAATTTTCTACATTTTGAGCTCTCAACATTACTTTTGCGAGATAAGCGACAAAGTTCCATCACTGTAGGGCTATAAAGGTAAACACTAGCAGCTTTGATGCTGCTCGAAAGAGACTATTTTTATAGAAAATGCTACATTCTTCCACCTCAAAATCCCAAACACTACCCCACAGGAGAGCAATTAGCAAGTAAATCCTCCATAAATTGTATGAACATGTAGACATTTATATCATTAGTATTCATCACTTTATTGGTAGAGAAAGGACTACGTTCATTACCTGTCCGATACCAGCCCAAGAATGGCAATTAAACTTCCACAAGTGCATCAGAATTGCCTGAGTTTTTTGGAAACCCAAGGAACTTTTTATTTTGATAAAGAAATCTACAAACATTAAAAGCAAAAAATCATGTTTGATGTAAAATATCAGGAATATCCCCTTCAAAGTGAAGAATAAGAAAATGAGCTCCCCTGTTACCCCCTCTAGGTTCTAGGAAGCACAAGACTTGCCTAGACAGCCGGGAAAGGAAATATGAACTTTAATTATTAGAATGAAAAAATTTTCATAATCATAGACAGTATAATTTGGGGGGATAGAATGGTAAAAGAATTTTGGAAATTTGACAGATACAAGGTCAGTATTTAAACAGCAATACATGCTGAAGGAGATCAGCCCTGGGAATTCTTTGGAAGGAATGATGCTAAAGCTGAAACTCTAGTACTCTGGCCACCTCATGCGAAGAGTTGACTCATTGGAAAAGACTCCGATGCTGGGAGGGATTGGGGGCAGGAGGAGAAGGGGATGACCAAGGATGAGATGGCTGGATGGCATCACTGACTCGATGGACGTGAGTCTGAGTGAACTCCGGGGGTTGGTGATGGACAGGGAGGCCTGGCGTGCTGCGATTCATGGGGTCACAAAGAGTCGGACACGACTGAGCGACTGAACTGAACTGAACTGACATGTAATTGATTTTGTCCCTATCAGCAATGACCAATCAGAAAATGGGATCTTTTTTACACAATGGAGTATTACTCAGCCGTTAAAAAGAATTCATTTGAATCAGTTCTGATGAGATGGATGAAACTGGAGCCGATTATACAGAGTGAAGTAAGCCAGAAAGAAAAACACCAATACAGTATACTAACACATATATATGGAATTTAGGAAGATGGCAATGACGACCCTGTATGCAAGACAGGGAAAGAGACACAGATGTGTATAATGGACTTTTGGACTCAGAGGGAGAGGGAGAGGGTGGGATGATTTGGGAGAATGACATTCTAACATGTATACTATCATGTAAGAATTGAATCGCCAGTCTATGTCTGATGCAGGATACAGCATGCTTGGAGCTGGTGCATGGGGATGACCCAGAGAGGTGTTATGGGGAGGGAGGTGGGAGGGGGGTTCATGTTTGGGAATGCATGTAAGAATTAAAGATTTTAAAATTTAAAAAAAATAAAAAATAAAACATTTTAAATCTTAAAAAAAATAAAAATAAATAAAGGGTTCCATGCCCAATACCCACCAGGTGTCTAAGAATCAATTCAAGAAAATGAATAGACGACCTGTATGGAGGCTACTATACAATAGTATTGAAAGGACACACACAGAAGACTTAAATAAGTGGAGGTATATTTGGTTATCAGGGAAACACAAATTAAAAATGACAAATTGTTTCAAACTCATCAGATTGGCAAATATAAAATAAAAAAAGAAGAATCTGATATCACCATATATTAGAGAAAATGTGAGGAGAAGGTAGTTTTGATGTACCGTTGTAGGGGCTATAAATTAGACCAATCCTGGTGGAGGATAACTTGACGTTTAACAAAGCTAAAGATGTGCATTCATTGTGAATTTCACTTCCCTTTGCATATATAAGAGAAACTTCATCGTGTGCATCATAGTTTGAGACTGAAAAACTGGAAACCTGGACGTATGTCAATGGAAGAATTAATGAATGTGGTTTATTTCTACAAGAAATAGTACATAGAGTTAAGCGTAGGGTCTGTTACACCTTCCATTCTCTCATCCAGTGTTCCGCCATGTTGGCTCCCACTGGTGGATTTAGATTAGTGGTTGCCTCTTTCTGGAACATTCCAGAATCCCAGCTATCCTTGTGGTTCATTATTGGGCTTAATTTGGTTATCTACTCTTTGGTTATCTACTCTCATGTCTCCTTCTTGGAAAGATTTTGTGTGAACATACTATAAACCATTGTGCCTCCCCGACCCATATCATCCTTTGACCTCCTGAATTTGCTCCTGGGTCTTTTCTTGACCTAGAGGAATATGAGCTCCATGGCGGGCATGTTGCTTTGTTCACAACTGCAACCCTAGCTCCTAGAAAGGCATCTGCTACTCGGGTGATGGCAGATAGGCATTTGTTGAAGCGATCTGGAAGTTTATGAATTCCTTCAGATGTTCCCACATTCCCTCACTCTTGACTTTTCTGTAGCAGCAGACCCAGGGAATTTTCTGGGTCTTCCTCCTGCAAATACTCTTGTGAGCACTGGATGAGCAGCGGACTGTGAAGCCCTCCACCTCCTTTGCTCCCTCTTAGCTTACACTGCTGGGTCCTTCCACGTGGCTGGAGAACATGTGGACAAGTGACCCTCCTAGGAACAAAACTGTGTCCAGGCCAAGGGTCCTCGCCAATGCAGGGAAGAGTCAGCAAGAGCAAAAGCCTGTGCTCAGCTCCCAGGGAACTCAGTCTGCTTCTCCGTGAACATTTTGCAGCATCATGCATGCTGGAAATGATCACTGAAAGGCACAATCTAGCATAGTGTTGACATCCTGATGGTTGGAAACAGAGCATCACTAAGTGTTTGAGACAAGATGGTAATGCTCAATGATTGCTCTTCTCGGAGGGTTTAGTGCACGACAGGGCTTCACTAGTGGCTCACTGGTAGAAAATCTCCCTGCCAATGCAGGAGACATGGGTTCAACTCCTGGGTTGGGAAGAATCCCTGGAGAAGGAAATGGCAACCGACTCCAGTATTCTTGCTTGGAAAATCCTATGGACAGAGGAGCCTGGTGGGCAGCAGTCCACGGGTCACAAAGAGTTGAACACAACTGGGTGACGAAACAACATAACAACAAGCGTTCTGGTTGGAGCCATGTCCTGAACCTGAAAGTCTCAGCACCTCTCCGTTGATCTAGGGTTCACCTAATTCTTGGGCATAGGCTGGAAATGTGATCTCCTTATTTTCTTAAGCTAAATAGCTGCAATTCTCTTGAATTACTTGTGTTAGTGGAATGACAGAGGCTCTGGGACCAGGTAGACCTCGGTTTGAACAGTGGCCCTGTTGCTTCCCAACCATGTGACCTCAGGCAAGTTGTTTTAATTTCTCTTGATCTTCCCCCTTTCCCACCTCTGTATTGGGATTATCCTCTCTCAGGGTTTTGGGGGTAGATACAGTGAGATAGGGGTTTTCCAAGTGACACTGGTGGTAATGGACTCACCTGCCAAGGTAGGAGACATAAGAGATGTGGGTTCAATCCCTGGGTCAGGAAGATCCCCTGGAGGAAGCCACGGAGGCCACGTTAGTATTCTTGCCTGGAGAATCCCATGGACAGAGGAGCCTGGTGGGCTACAGTCCATAGGGTCACAAAGAGTCAGACACGACTGAAGTGACTGAGCGCGTACCCACACATAACGAGAGCAGTTGTAAGACCTCATGCTGGTTCAACATGGACAGGCAAAAGCATACACATTTCTGATCCAGGTGATATGTAGGACTGTGAGGGTATTAATAATTCTTAGTCCAAATCACATGTGACTACATTTAAGTGAAACTTCTTTTCACAGGTCTGGAGCTGTGAGGACTTTGTATTTCTCCAACCAGATGACTTCTTCCCAGTCACATCGGCAGCTAAATTTACCAAAAAGTGAAGAATTAAATGAGCCAGGAAGAATGCCTGACTCTGGAAACTGAATATCCTTACTTTGGAGAGTTGTAAACAAAAGTGAAAGTCACTCCTACTCTTTGTGACCCATGGGCTGTAGCCCACCAGACTATTCTGTCCATGGAATTCTCCAGGCTAAAGAACTGAAGTGGGTAGCCATTACCTTCTCCAGGGGATCTTCCTAATCGAGGGTCAAACCTGGGTCTCCCACATTGCAGGCAGATTCTTTACTGTCTGAGCCACCAGAGAGAGTCTTAAACAAAAAATTAAAAGCTGAAGTCTTGATTTGGAGGGATTTCACCACAATCAGGATTCAGATTCATATTGTTATACTTCTGTTAAACATCAGCCTGTCTCAGTTCAGTTCAGTCGCTCAGTCATGTCTGACTCTTTGTGACCCAATGAATCACAGCACGTCAGGCCTCCCTGTCCATCACCAACTCCCGGAGTTCACTCGAACGCATGTCCATCGAGTCAGTGATGCCATCCAGTCATCTCATCCTCTGTTGTCCCCTTCTCCTCCTGCCCCCAATCCCTCCCAGCATCAGGGTATTTCACAATGAGTCAGCTCTTCTCATGAGGTGGCCAAAGTACTGGAGTTTCAGCTTTAGCATCATTCCTTCCAAAGAACACCCAGGACCGATCTTTAGGATGGACTGGTTGGATCTCCTTGCAGTCCAAGGGACTCTCAAGAGTCTTCTGCAACACCACAGTTCAAAAGCATCAATTCTTCAGTGCTCAGCTTTCTTCACAGTCCAACTCTCACATCCAAACATGACCACTGGAAAAACCATAGCCTTGACCAGACCAACCTTAGTTAGCAAAGTAATGTCTCTGCTTTTGAATATGCTATCTAGGTTGGTCATAACTTTCCTTCCAAGAAGTAAGCATCTTTTAATTTCATGGCTGCAGTCACCATCTGCAGTGATTTTGGAACCCAAAAAATAAAGTCTGACACTGTTTCCACTGTTTCCCCATCTATTTCCCATGAAGTGATGGGACCAGATGCCATGATCTTCATTTTCTAAATGTTGAGCTTTAAGTCAACTTTTTCACTCTCCTCTTTCACTTTCATCAAGAGGCTCTTTAGTTCTTCTTCACTTTCTGCCATAAGGGTGGTGTCATCTGCATATCTGAGCTTATTAATATTTCTCCCAGCAATCTTGATTCCAGCTTGTGCTGCTTTCAGCCCAGCCTTTCTCATGATGTACTCTGCATAGAAGTTAAATAAGCAGGGTGACAATATACAGCCTTGACGTTCTCCTTTTCCTATTTGAAACCAGTCTGTTGTTCCATGTGTTCTAACTGTTGCTTCCTGAACTGCATATAGGTTTCTCAAGAGGCAGTTCAGTTGGTCTGGTATTCCCAACTCTTTCAGAATTTTCCACAGTTTATTGTGATCCACACAGTCAAAGGCTTTGGCATAGTCAATTGAGCAGAAATAGATGTTTTTCTGGAACTCTCTTGCTTTTTCCATGATCCAGCGGATGTTGGCAATTTCATCTCTGGTTCCTCTGCCTTTTCTAAAACCAGCTTGAGCATCAGGGAGTTCACGGTTCACGTATTGCTGAAGCCTGGCTTGGAGAATTTTGAGCATTACTTTACTAGCATGTGAAATGAGTGCAATTGTGCAGTAGTTTGAGCATTCTTTGGCATTACCTTTCTTTGGAATGAGAACTGACCTTTTCCAGTCCTGTGGCCACTGCTGAGTTTTCCAAATTTGCTGGCATATTGAGTGCAGCACTTTCACAACATCATCTTTCAGGATTTGAAATGGCTCCACTGGAATTCCATCACCTCCATTAGCTTTGTTCGTAGTGATGCTTTATAAGGCCCACTTGACTTCATATTCCAGGATGTCTGGCTCTAGGTGAGTGATCATACCATCATGATTATCTTGGTCATGAAGATCTTTTTTGTACAGTTCTTCTGTGTATTCTTGCCACCTCTTCTTAATATCGTCTGCTTCTGTTAGGTCCAGACCATTTCTGTCCTTTATTGAGCCCATCTTTGCATGAAATTTTCCCTTGGTATCTCTAATTTTCTTTAAGAGACCTCTAGTCTTTCCCATTCAGTTGTTTTCCTCTAATTCTTTGCATTAATCACTGAAGAAGGCTTTCTTATCTCTTCTTGCTATTCTTTGGAACTCTGCATTCAGATGCTTATATCTTTCCTTTTCTCCTTTGCTTTTCACTTCTCTTCTTTTCACAGCTATTTGTAAGTCCTCCCCAGACAGCCATTTTGCTTTTTTTGCATTTCTTTTCCTGGGGATGGTCTTGATCCCTGTCTTCTGTACAATGTCACGAACCTCCATCCATAGTTCCTCAGGCACTCTATCTATCAGATCTAGTCCCTTAAATCTATTTCTCACTTCCACTGTATACTCATAAGGGATTTGATTTAGGTCATACCTGAATGGTCTAGTGGTTTTCCCTACTTTCTTCAATTTGAGTCTGAATTTGGTAATAAGGAGTTCATGATCTGAGCCACAGTCAGCTCCTGGTCTTGTTTTTGTTGACTGTATAGAGCTTCTCCATCTTTGGCTGCAAAGAATATAATCAACCTGATTTTGGTGTTGACCACCTGGTGATGTCCATGTGTAGTCTTCTCTTGTGTTGTTGGAAGAGGGTGTTTGCTATGACCTGTATGTTCTCTTGGCAAGACTCTGTTAATCTTTGCCCTGCTTCATTCTGTATTCCAAGGCCAAATTTGCCTGTTACTCCAGGTGTTTCTTGACTTCCTACTTTTGCATTCCAGTCCCCTATAATGAAAAGGACATCTTTTTTGGGTGTTAGTTCTAAAAGGTCTTATAGGTCTTCATAGAACTGTTCAACTTCAGCTTCTTCAACATTACTGGTTGAGGTATATACTTGGATTACTGTGATAATGAATGGTTTGCCTTGGAAATGAACAGAGATCATTCTGTCGTTTTTGAGACTGCATCCAAGTATTGCATTTTGGACTCTTGTTTACCATGATGGCTACTCCATTTCTTCTAAGGGATTCTTGCCCACAGTAGTAGATATAATGGTCATCTGAATTAAATTCATCCATTCCAGTCCATTTTAGTTCTCTGATTCCTAGAATGTCGATACTCACTCTTGCCATCTCCTGTCTGACCACTTCCAAGTTGCCTTGATTCATGGACCTAACATTCCAGGTTCTTATGCAATATTGCTCTTTACAGCATCAGACCTTGCTTCTATCACCAGTCACATCCACAACTAGGTATTTACTCTGCAGTTTAGGAAACTGGTATCAGCCTGTTAGAAACTCCTAATCCAAAGTGAAAGTGAAAGTGACTCAGTTGTGTCTAACTCTTTGTGACCCCATGGACTATACAGTCCATGGAATTCTCCAGGCCAGAATACTGGAGTGGGTAGCTATTCCCTTCTCCGGGGGATCTTCCCCACCCGGGGTTTGAACCCAGGTCTCATGTATTGCAGGCAGATTCTTTACCAGTGGAGCCTCAGGGAAAGCAACTCAGTGAAATAAACCAGATGGTGATCACTTCATTTTGATGAATCAGTACACTTGCTGTCATTAAAGGTTAATCTGAGATAAAGAAGAACAAGCCTTACTACTCCCTCTTCTAGAGCTTCTGTATAAAGAATGATCATTTCTTTCTGGTCTTTAAGCTGGCTGAGTTCTTTTCATCTGGCAGTTTCCCTGATTGCTGTCTTGCCAGCTCCTGCTATGTGGCAAGATCAACACACATGGGCTTGATGTAGCTGGATCTGGATTCAAGTCATGGCCTGGACACTTCATATGTGATGCCACCCTCCTTTACTCTGCAGTTTAGGAAACTGAGCCCCAGAGAAGTGAATTGTGCCCTTACCAAGGCCTTGAGGGGATTAAATCAGGTAATGTCTGCAAAAGATCTGGGATACTAAAAGCACAAATAAATAGCAGCTGCTGATATTTTTTTTATGCTGTCAACTGCCCTTCTCTCAGGAAAAAATTGAGGAAGGGGTGGGTTATTGCCCTCTGCTTCTTTATTTATATTAAAGAAGCTAAGCAACATAGCCAGGCTAATTCTGGTGCACTATGTTAAGGCCTGTGGACCTCCACAGATTAAGAGATTTTAGAAATTTACAATTTTTAAAATGTTGACGATGTGCTCAGTTGTGTCTGTCTCTTTGTGACCCCAATGGACTGTAGCCCACCAGGCTCCTCTGTCCATGGGATTTCCCAGGCAAGAATACTGGAGTGGATTGCCATTTCCTTCCCCAGGGAATCTTCCCATCCCAGGGATTGAACCCATCACTCTTGCATCTCCTGCATTGGCAGGTGGATTCTTTACCACTGGCGCCACCTGGGAAGCCCCAAATATTGGTGAGGGGTATGTAGATAGAGGTGTAGCTTGGTCAACAGGTTGGCTAACCTGTTTAATGTCCCAGTCTTTGCCTTCTCTTGTACTTCTGACTCTCAGTCTCCTCTTTTTCATTTTCCTCCTTTTTTGTGCAGAATATCCTCCTTCTTCAACCAATTACTTATCTATAGATGTTGAAATCTAACCTTTTCAAGATAGTTTTCCCTGGCTTAACCCTCACTTCTGTGCCATACACTCTTCTCACCTTTATGTAATCTTGGGTTGGAACACTAGTTCTTTTGTTCCCCTCAGGGACATTTAGCAAGGATGCTTTTTTCTCCCCTCAGGGACATTTAGCAAGGATGCTTTTGAACTGTGGTGTTGGAGAAGACTCTTGAGAGTCCCTTGGACAGCAAGGAGATCCAATCTGTCCATTCTAAAGATCAGTCCTGGGTGTTCATTGGAAGGACTGATGCTAAAGCTGAAACTCAATACTTTGGCCACCTCATGCGAAGAGTTGACTCATTGGAAAAGACTCTGATGGTGACAGGGATTGGGGGCAGGAGGATAAGGGACGACAGAGGATGAGATGGCTGGATGGCATCACCGACCCGATGGACATGAGTTTGAGTGAACTCCAGGAGTTGGTGATGGACAGGGAGGCCTGGCGTGCTGCGATTCATGGGGTCACAAAGAGTCGGACATGACTGAGCAACTGAACTGAACTGAACTGAACTGAACTGGAGACATTTTAACCTGTCAAATTGGATGAGGGCATCTAGTGAGTAGGAGCCATATATATTGCCAAATATCCTGCAAGGTACAAGACAACTCCCATGACAAAGAATCATTCAGCTTAAAATGTTAATAGTGCCCAGGTTGAGAAATCTGAGCTAGGATGACTGCAGACTTTTGCAATCAAATCTGGACATTTTGAAAGAGAAAGACAGCCCTCTTTATGCATCCAGACAAAACTACAATTCAAAATGATACATTCTCCTCTGTATTCATAGCAGCACCATTCGTAATAGCCAAGACACAGAAACAATCTAAATGTCCATCCACAGATAAGTGGATAAAGATGTGGTAATATATACAGTGGACCACTGCTGCTGCTGCTCCTGCTAAGTTGCTTCAGTCATGTCCGACTCTGTGCGACCCCATAGACGGAAGCCCACCAGGCTCCCCCGTCCCTGAGTGGACCACTACTCAGCCATAAACAGAGTGAGATGATGCTGACCTCAGCAACATGGATGGACCTAGAGATTATCATACTAACTGAAATAAGTCAGAAAGAGAAAGACAAATACCACATGCTAGCTCTTTTATGTGGAATCTAAAACACAACACAAATGGACTTTTCTACAAAATAGAAACAGACTCACAGACTTAGAAGAAACAGACTTGTGCTTGCCAAGGGGGAGAGGGGTAGGAGAGAGATGCATTGGGAGTTTGGGATTAGTAGATGCAAACTATTACATATAGGATGGATAAGCAACAAGGTCCTACTACAGAGCCCAGGATGCTATAGTCAATATCCTGTGATAAACCATAATGAAAAAGAGTATGAAAAAGAAGGTATATATATATATGTGTATGTATAACTCACACATATATATATGTGTATAACAGATTCACTTTGTTATACAGCAGGAATTAACTCAGCATTATAAATCAACCATACTTCAATAAAATAAATTTAAAACAACTTAAAAAAGAAAGATAGCCCTTTTAGCATTTAAGTTTAGATAGCAGGTATAAAGCGGGACTAGCTTTGCAGGTATACAAGATCTATGGTCCTCTATGCTGAGCTTGTTTTCTTTTAGAATGATATTTTTTGCAGGTATAATTTTAATGCACTTTCTTATTTGCCTATGGCCTTTTTCACCAATTAGATTCTTAGCTACCCAAAGATAGGAAGTTGTAACCTCTATATTTTCCTCTCCTTTGTCTAGGACTTTATACAAAGCACTTACTTGATAAATCTTCTTGACTAACTGTGCTTATTTATAATCTGTGTTCACAACATTGTCCTTGAGAAAACCTACTATAAACTTTTCAACATTCAATTACATTGCACATCAAAAATGTGGGCAAAACGATGGAGAAGAATTCAACAAGTACCATTGCTCATAATGTAGAGAAGATTCTACCTTCTATGATATGTAATTTAATGAAATATGCTAAGCAAGGTACAAACCCTTTAATTGGTACTCAGTTAAATTACTCATGTTTACTGTAAATGTTCTTACTGTACAAAATGTGCTCCTATCGAATTAGATAAAATTTTATTTTGAAAGCCTGGTTATACATGTAAAATGAACAAAATATATATGATCCCCAAATCCTACCCTGGATGTAGTAGATGTATAATAAACATTAGTTCTCTTTGTATTTCCTTTACATAGAAGAGCTTAAAAATAATTTAAAGCCAATAAAATTTATTTTGTAGTTTTCGAAGTATTGATTCCAGGGGATATTTAAAGTTAATGAAATGGTTAAAATTAATTGATATACCACTTTTCTAGGGCTCGGTAACCAAGTACCAAAGGCTAAGTGGCTTAAACAGTAGAAATTTATTGTCTCATAGTTCTGGAAAGTGGATATTCAAAATCAAGGTGCTGGCAGCTTTAGTTCCCTTCCAGGCCCCTCTCCTTGGCCATATGGATGCATCTTCTCCCTCTTCCCTTCTTCCCTTCTTCCCTCTATGTGGATCTCTGTGTCCAAATTTCCTCTTTGTACAAGGACAGCAGTCACACTGGATTACGCCCCACCCTGATGACCTCATCTTCACTTGATTATCTCTGCAGATAAAGAACCTGTCCCCAAATTAGGTCCCATTCTTAGGTACTGGGCATTAGAACTTTTAACATATTCCTTTAGGGGCATACAACTGATAATTAAGAAAATGCCATGCTGCTGCTGCTAAGTCGCTTCAGTTGTGTCCGACTCTTGCAACCCCATAGAGGGCAGCCCACCAGGCTCCCCCGTCCCTGGGGTTCTCCAGGCAAGAACACTGGAGTGGGTTGCCATTTCCTTCTCCAATGCATGAAAGTGAAAAGTGAAAGTGAAGTCGCTCAGTCGTGTCTGACTCTTTGCGATCCCATGGACTGCAGCCCACCAGGCTCCTCCGTCCATGGGATTTTCCAGGCAAGAGTACTGGAGTGGGGTGTCACTGCCTTCTCCGAGAAAGTGCCATAAAGAGATTCTAATCTAAATTTAAATTTTGGAGAAAGAAAAGTTTTATCATTTGCTCTAAAGGGAAAATTAGAATCAATACAATTTGGAAATACAGGATGAGCCTCATGTTACTGTAGACCACTGTATTGTAGGAGAGTAGTTTATCTTTAAAAATACTGAAAAGAACTTTCCTGAGGAAATCATAGATTTCTCTTCTGAACACCTCAAAAATACTTTGCCGGCCTTGTATTTATTTTCTCCTCTCTCAAAATCTCTTGTCTTTGATACCAGACACCCTATGGGTGACAAAACAGAATGGAGGAAGTAAGATCATTTGTTTCACACCTTCTTCTCCTTCTAAAAGCAGAAATAAATTTGCTCTCTGATTGGCTCCATGGAAGGCATGTATGTTTGATCTGTTAGAGCATGAAAGAGATTATGAGATTCCAGGCTTGTTGATCTTTAAATGGATTGTATTCATAAAATAAGCAGGGTGGAGGTGTGTCTTAAGGGAAGCCCAAGGATCTGCCAGGCTGGGACCCAAGCCAGGTGAGAGTTTTTGGCTCCCTCTCAGGATGGAGCACACTACACAGCTGCTGTCTGCCCACTGCATCAGGATAGAATAAGGCAATTTTAAAGTATATGTATACTTACGCAAAGTATACGCATATATCTTTAGATTTCCTCTTCTTAGCCTGATGTATATACATTATATTATAAAATATATTATGCAGATCTATTATAAAATATGCATAATATTTTCTACATCCCTTTGTCTGAAAACCACCGTGGATTGGGAGTGGGTTCCAGCCCCCATTCTGCCATTAAACTTCTAAGTGACTCTAGACAAACCTTTAGCCTCAGGGGCCTCTGCTTTCTCAGTTGTAAGATCACAATGTTAGTTTGGGTGCCAGACAAGATCCCCTGCAATGTCACAATCTCATGAGGGAGATTGTTCCAAGTATTAAAAGTGATTTTTTTTGGACCACAGAGAACGAGATGGTTGGATGGCATCACTGATTCAATGGCTGGCTCTGGAAGATGGTGAAGGACTGGGAAGCCTGGCGTGCTGTGTCCATGGGGTCGCAGGGACACGACTGAGCGACTGAACAACAATTACACGGTTAACCCCTAACGTTGAACGGCCCTTTAAGACCTTGTCTCTGACTGGTTAGTTACTACGACTTGTGGAGGATGGGGAAGGGTCCCTGTTTTTCAAAGAAAACCAAGAGTCCTTCAGGACACCTCACGCTGACCTTCTCACCTGACCCCCAGCTGGCCCCCTGCCCATCCCCCGCCCAGACTGCCCCACCCCAAGCCTCCTCTCCTGGAATACTCATCACCTCGGCAGAGGGCCCGCCGGGACAGCCCCGGGTTTTAGGTTGTGAACCCCAAAAGTGGGAGAATTAAAAACCTCTGCCCCCCGGGGTTTGTCCCTTCTGAACAGTTTCCCTGATTGTTAAACGAAGGAGCGGGGAGGTCGAGGACTGGTCTGTTTAAACGGACGCCCTTTTATCTGCTTCACACCCCCTCCCGCAGGGCCTCCTTCGCAAGTTATCCGAGTGTCATTAAGGGGGACAGCTGCTGGTAAACAAGGGGGGATGTCGACGCCAGCGCCTCGGTCAACAGAAATTTCACTTTAATCTGTCCCTTGCCTAAAGAAACATCCCTCTCCTCCCTCTGCCGCGCATCATTTATTTATCTCCGTCAACGAGCAGATAGAAGGCTGGCATCGACTCCGGAAAGCCCGCTGGGATAGAAAATTAATAAGGTGCGAGGGACGTTCACCTTAGGTCAATTCGAGGGGACGCGGAGAGCAAAGAGAACTTGCCTGGGAGTTCCCCGCTTAACTGGAACCCGATCCTACATATTTATAAAGGTGAAACTGGAGGGCTGCCAAGCGCCTGCATTTAAGTGATTAACAAATGTTTCCCTTTAAGTGGACACCTCTTGTTCTAAATATATTTGACAAGAATGCAAGGAGTCATCTGGAGGGCGGAAAGGGCGCCGCTCCGGCCTTCTCCGGGGAGGCGGGCGGGCTCGCAGCGCCAGCCCCGGCCCGCGCGCTCGCCGCCCGGTGCCAGCCGGGTTCACGTCGCGGGTGGGCAGGCTGCCAGCGCCAGCGGCTCCCCGCTGTTTAACGACAATAGATTTACTGCTTCTCGGCATATTGGTGTTATTTTGTATAAACAAGGTTAACACTCCTTTTAAATTAAATGCACCACCTGGTGACTGAATGGGTGACCTTGCCAGCTCTTTCCACCTGGGCTTGGAGAAGCCCGGGTTCCCGCTCGGATTTCCACCCGAGCGCTCCCGTTGGAATCTCCATCTCTGCTTGTTTGAACAGGGTGCTGGGAGGGAGCGGGCCGGACCGATCTCTGGGACGCGGCAGTGGGAGACCCGCCCCGGGTGCGCCGCATCTCTGCTTCTCGTACGTGGCGCTGGGTTGGATCCGGGCCCGGCCCGGGGCTGCGCGGCCGCCGCCGGCGCAGCTCAGGGACCCGCCGTGGTCGGCCGGGCCATCGATGTCACAGGGGAGTGACAGCCAGCCTTGAGGGCCCTGCCAAGGCTGCCTCCAAAATAGAGATCTCTAGAGGGGGCCACACCGTGAAAAAGGTTCTTTGTGATTCCCTCTAGCGTGGTATTGATCTAATATAGGGCTCCGCACTCTCCCCACCCTCGAGGAATTTGAACACCTGGAAAAATTCTCTCGGCTTTACATTTGAGGAAATTTAATGGTGTAAACAAACTCAGCGGGAAGCCCTCTTTGATATGAGAAGGCGGAGATCCGTGGAGCTGAACGGGTTTGAAACGACTCTGCCTGGGAACGGGCCATTCAGCCAACAGTTTTAAGGATGGCTTGTAGTTGTTTAGGGAAATTTAGACAGCGCTGTTTGGAAGCATCTAGAAATTTCAAACCAAATAAACTTTAGTTACTCATTGAATTAAAGGCATCTCCTCAGCGCCTCCTTGCTGTTTGCCACCTTCTGAATTGGGCGAATTATTCAATAGTCGCTCTTTCAACTTTCTAGATGGTTTGTCAGCCCTATTGCGTGCAAAGAACATCAGTCCCACCCGAGAGGTGGTGTGACTTCCTCAGGGTCCCTGGACCCAGAAGTCCCATAATATTATTGCTGTGTTCTCACAGAGTTCTGCTCTGTGTACCCAGGATTTATGGCGTGAGTCACAGAGGTTGAAAGTTGGTTTATATTCTTTTTTGTTTAATTGGAGGATAATTGTTTACAATGTTGTATTGGTTTCTGCCCTGCAACAGGGGGACTCGGCCCTAAGGATATATACACTCCCTCCCTCTTAAGCCTCCCTCCCATCCCTTAGCCCCCATCCCACCCCACTGGGTCTTCACAGGGCATTGAGCTGGGCTACCTGTATTATACAGCAACTTCCCACTAGCTAGCTATTTTACACATCAGTTCAGTTTAGTTCAGTCACTCAGTTGAGTCCGACTCTTTGAGACCCCGTGGACTGCAGCACGCCAGGCCTCCCTGTCCATCACCAGCTCCTGGAGTTTACTCAAACTCACGTCCATTGAGTTGGTGATGCCATCCAACCGTCTCATTCTCTGTCGTCCCCTTCTCCTCCTGCCTTCAATCTTCCCCAGCATCAGGGTCTTTTCCAATGAGTCAGCTCGTCACATCAGGTGGCCAAAATATTGGAGTTTCAGTTTCAGCACCAGTCCTTCCAATGAACACCCAGGACTGATCTCCTTTAGGATGGACTGGTTGGATCTCCTTGCAGCCCAAGGGACTCTGAAGAGTCTTCTCCAACACCACAGTTCAAAAGCATCAATTCTTTGGCACTCAGCTTTCTTTGTAGTCTAACTCTCACATCCATACATGACTACTGGAAAAACCACAGCCTTAACTAGACAGACCTTTGTTGGCAAAGTAATGTCTCTGCTTTTGAATATGCTATCTAGGTTGGTCATAACTTTCCTTCCAAGGAGTAAGTGTCTTTTAATTTTACACATGGTGGTGTATATATGTTAATGCTACTCTCTCAACTCGTTAAGAAGAAGAACGAATATCTTATGTTGTTCAGTCACCAAGTTGTGTCTGATTCTTCATGACCCTATACACTGCAGCTTGCCAGACGCCCCTGTCCCTTACTGTCTCCCAGAGTTTTCCAGGGAGATTATCATATATTGTGATGTTATATATGACAACAATATATGAGGATATCATATATTGACTCATATATATGGAATCTAGAAAAATGGTACTGATGAACCTATCTGCAGGGCAGGAATAGAGGCCCAGAGTTAGAGAAGGAACCTGTGGTCACAGAGGGGGAAATTGGTTTATCTTCTTAGCAGCATAGAAATAACTAGTCAAATAGCTTCCACTTAAGGTTCTCTCAGTGGCTCAAATCAGAATAATGGAAATGTTTCTATAATTAGCAAGTGATAGAATTTTAATCACCAAAGTGCTAACAATTTTATAGAGATTTTTATTAAAATTAAGCCTAAATTCAGGTTTATTGATATCTTTCAATAGGTGAAGTGAAATATTTCCTTTCTTCCCAAATCACCCTAAAATGTACACCTTCTGTGGTGAGGGGTGGGGAGAGGAATAAAACAATAATAAAATCAATTGTCCATAATCGGAGTCATGGTCTGTTTTTAGTGACATTTATCATTGAAAGTGGACAAGGTGCTAGGTTTCGGGGACAGAAAACTGAATAAGGCACAGCCAGGAACTTGGTTAGTTATGGACAGAGGAAACAAGTGCCACGTAAAGAACCACTGTGGGTGAAGGGAGCACATTGCAGATGGCATATCTCATGATTCTGGGCCCCCAGGGAACTTCACAGAGCAGGTAGTGCTGTGTTCTAGGCAATTTCTTTGTGCTCTTGTGAAACAAGTCATAATAGAAATACAGAGTGATTACTGTTTTGCCAGATATTCTCAGAACCAGTTGGCAAGATCCTCATCACAACCCTACAAAGCAGCAGTTGTTGTCAATGTACAGAAACTGAGGCATAAAGAAATTAAGTAATTTGATCAATGTTTCACAAGTAAGGAATTCAAACCCAAGCAGTCTAGCTTGAGCCCACACCTTTTTGCTGCCCCTCTATGATTCCATGGTGTTGACCTGACATTGCTATATATCACTTTCTTCCTTTCAAATAGTCTATCTTCTAGGCACCAGCTATCACAATGGGACATAAACTTTTAAAAGTTATTCATTGCCAGACATTGTTACAGGCTGTATATACAATCATCTCATTACCTTCTTCCCCCTAAACCCATGAAGCAGACCCTTCCTCACTTTACAGATAATGAAACTGGACCATTCTTCATCATCATGACCAAGAGCATAACCAACTTTATCTACGTCATATGAAAAGCAACCCACTGCAGTATTCTTGCTTGGAAAACTCCATGGACAGAGGAGCCTGGTGTGCGACAGTCCATGGCGTTGCAAAAGAGTCAGACATGACTGAGCACAGCACACACTGAAATTAAATCCAGGAGAATACTTACATGTATAAGGTCTTGTGTTAGGCAATGAGTCATGTCTGACTCTTTGTTACCACATGGACGGTAGCTTGCCAGGCTCATCCTGCGAGAATACTGGAGATTCTCCAGGCAAGAATACTGGAGTGGGTTGCCATTCCCTTCTTTAGGGACTCTACCCAACTCAGGGATTGAACCCGAGTCTCCTGCATTGGTAAATAGAGTCTTTAACAAAAAAAATTAATTAATTTATTTTAATTGGAGTCTAATTACTTTACAATACTATAGTGGTTTTTGCCATACATTGACATGAATCAGCCATGGGTGTACATGTGTCCCCCATCCTGAACCCCTCTCCCACCTCCTTCCTCACCTCATCCCTCTGCGTTGTCCCAGAGCACTGGCTTTGAGCGCCCTGTTTCATGCATCAAACATGGACTGGCGATCTATTTCACATATGGTAATATACACGTTTCAATGCTCTTCTCTCAAATCATCCTACCCTTGCCATCACCCACAGAGTCCAAAAGTCTGTTCTTTATATCTGAGTCTCTTTTGCTGTCTCACATATAGGCTCATCATTACCTTCTTTCTAAATTCCATGTATACGCATTAATATACTGTATTGGTGTTTTCCTTTCTGACTTACTTCACTCTGTATAATAGGCTCCAGTTTCATCCAGGCAGGTGGATTCTTTATCATCTGAGCCACCAGGGAAGACCTTCCAAGACAGTAACAAATTTCAAATATTTTTTTCCACAGTAAGACCAAATTCTCAGACTTTTGGTTTGGACACATGAGGCACAGAGAGACTGCCATAGTAAACACAGAGCAAATAAGATAGGTCCAGAGAGGAATGAACATCTTTACAAAACAAGAGGAGTTTATAAAGAGATTAGAGCAGGGATTGCAAGAGGGAATAATGGCAGAGAACTGGGCTGTCGGGAATACAAGAGGTAATTTCTAGCTACCTCTTTGGAAAAATAGATTTCTGCTACCTTCAGAAAGCTGCTCTCAGAGTATGAAGCAAATAGCTTCACAATAAATATATTTTTTCTTAGACTATTCACCACTGAGACCCCCATTCTTCACTTTGTCCTGCTGTAGCCAGTACCACCCTCCTTCCAGGTTAAGAGCCGTTGCCTGATCAGTATTTGAATTTACTTCAGTGACTGTAAGTGGTATCTATTGATTGTTCCAATTATATAAAATAATATTGTGCAATAAGAAAGACAATTAGGAAAATGATGAAGAAAACCAAAACTCATTGAAAAGTCCATTGCTGAAAATAATTTGACATTATCTCTTCCAGTTTTTTCCACTAACACATATGAATTTTGTTAAGAAAAAAATACACATGACTAGGATCACTCTCATGCAGTTTGGTATATTACTTTTTCACTCCGTAAACATTTTTCTACTTTCAAATATTCTCTAAATTATTATTTTTAATAATTATATGATATACATCATAATTATTATTATAGTTTTACATAATAGAGATTAATAACTTCCTTATTCTTGGATAAGTAGGTTATTTCTGACTGTTGCTGTTATTTAAAATATATAATCCTGCATATATAATTTGGTTGCCTATATAATTTCCCCCAAGCGCCAGAGTGAGTCCTTAGAAGTGGAGTTATTGGATCAAAAAATTCCTTTTTGCTGTTTTATCAGTAATATAAACATGCAAATGTGAGTGAGTTTGGAGGGAATAGGATAAGATTGGAAAATGGAAGTGTTTGCAAATTTTGCTACTGTGCTTGTTAATTTCTATAAAAATTATATAAAATATAAAACATTAGAAAGCATTAAAAAAACTTTCTTTTTTCCAAAAAAATGAAAATTAGTTTGGATTATCATCTGTATTGCACTCTGAGACTTTCATTTTTATCAGATGTCTTTAGGGTTGGATTTCTGTCTTTTGGATATTAATGAGAATAAAAAAGATACATAGTGAGAATGTTGGATCTTAACATACTCACTGTGAACTAGAATTATCCTACAATGCTAGTAGTAAAGAATCCCTCTGCCAATTTAAAAGACATAAGAGACTTGGGTTTGATCCCTGGGTCAGGAAGATCATCTGGAGAAGGAAATGGCAATCTACTCCAGTATTCTTGCCTAGAGAATCCCATGAACAGAGGAGCCTGGTGGGTTACAGTCCAGGGGGTCGCAAAGAGTCAGACACGATTGAGCAGTTAAACTGAAAGTGAATAAAGGAGTTCAGGCTCAATTATCTATTCCCAATTGTATGTTCCAAAAACAAAGGATAGAAAGAGCAGAAGGTTGTCATACAAAACTTTCCTCGGAATTTATAAACACTGGAGCAATGCACGATTAAGTAAGACACTGATGGCCAAAAAGAGTCATTATGGCTTCCAAAGGCATCTAGCTTTCTGTTGCTTTATGCCTGAATAAATTTGCATTGCTACTTTGAAGTTATGGTTGACAGTGTTCAATATAACTTCTTTAAGGTTGGAAGAAAAAGGACCAGTCACCTATTGTTGCATGCTAAGTCACTTCAGCTGTGTGTGACTCTTTGAGATCCCGTGGACTGTAGCCCCCCAGGCTCCTCTGTCCATAAGATTCTCCAGGCAAGAATATTGGAGTGGGTTGCCATTTCCTTCTCCAGGGGATCTTCTCAACCCAGGGATAGAACCCAAGTCTCCTGCGGTTCCTACACTGCTGGCAGATTCTTTACTGCTGAGCCCCCGGGAGAAGCCCTGTTAACTATTACTAGAGTTCCCAAATTGCCCCCTCTTACCTGCTTATCTGTATTGCACTCAAGCCCTTCCTGATCCCTCATACATCTGCCTGGACCACAGTCTTCCGGATGTCCCCGCTGAGTCTGATAGTCCATGCTGCCTTCCTTATACCTCTTTGCGTGAGCTGTGCTTGGGTTCTCCTAGCTTTCTGCTTGGGCCTGGCCAAGGCCACCGTACACTTCACCAACTCAGCTCTGACCCTAATCCTTTGTTCTTAGACAAGAATAATATTTGAGTGGAAAACTTTTATATTTAACTGAGGACATTAAACAGATTTTGCTTTAATGAAATGAAATGGAGTCTGAATTTATCTGACAGTATGGAATCAGCAGAGAGAAATAAACACAACTCTAGGGAAGTGGAAAACCTTTGTGTATGATTTTGCCATTTTTCACTTCCAGGGATTTGGGTGTTATTGTAAAGAACCATGTTTCCAAATCTACTGATAACAGAACAGATCCATATTCAGCATGATGGAGCTTCTGTTGGGAAAACTGAGGTTCTCTTTCTATTTTTGCCCAAATAGAGAAGCTTGACACAGCTCCAAACTTCTGCTTTCTGACGCTGTACCATGCTGGGAGATGTTAGATGTATTTCTCACAAGAAAGCACCAGTCCCTTCTATAGGGAGCCAGACAGTTCCTATGGGGGTAAGGGAGGTCATGGTGGTGGTGGTCTTGGCATAAACCAACAGCTCATCAGAGAAATAGCTGCAAGCTGGTCAGATGGTAAAGAATCTGCCTGCAATGCAGGAGATGGGGTTCAATCCCTGGGTTGGGAAGATGTTCTGGAGAAGGAAATGGCTACCCTACTCCAGTATTGCTGCCTGGAGAATTCCGTGGTCAGAAGAGCCTGGTGGACTGCAGTTCATGGCATCACACAGAGTCAGACATAGCTGAGCAACTAATACTTGCTCAGAGGAAGTATGTGAGTTCCTTCTGTCTTTGCTCCATGTTGTTCAGGGTTATAAGTTCCAAACAATACAATCTACTCTAGCTGGTTTAAGTGGAAAATAGATTTAATAAAGGACATTAGTAACTCGGAGTAATTGAGGGAGCTGGAGAAACAGATTTGAGGCTAAGTTTCCAGAAACATATCCCACATCCAGTCACAAAGGAGGATCCAGTCACATCCTCCGCAGCACAAGGAGACAGTTGTCATTGCTCCTTGATGAGCAGAAAACTTTCAGAACTCTTCTGCAACGACAGCTGCTGCCACACTGATAGTGTCAAGTGTGCACTGGAACTCACCTTGCAACCCAGAGCTGGAGGCTTAAGTTGCCACCGGTTCTAAGAGAACTGGAAGCTATACCAGGAGCCTGAACCAAATTCTTATCTGAGTATGTTTCATGCACATGGCACCTTGAGAGATACAAGGAGACCTAGGAATTTGAATCCCAGCTCCTACTTTGGGTTTGGGGGTTACATGAAGATTCCCCAGCTCTGCTGTCTAGCATACACATTTGTTCAACAGGAAGATGTCTTCCTAATTCTGGACATGAACTTGCAATCTCTCCAAGTGTTTTCTACATGGACTTCAGAATGAGTCAGCCATAGATTCACATCCCTGCCCTGTCTGTTGCTCTCTGAGTGACTGGAAGCAAGCCCTGTTCTCTCTCTTTCTCATCTCAGCTTCCTTATCTGCAAAATACACGTAATACCACACACCTCAAGGCTTCCCAGGTGGCGCAGTGGTAAAGAACCCGCCTTCCAATGCAGGAGATACAGGAGATATGAGTTGGATCCCTGGGTTGTGACGATTCCCTGGAGGAGGAAATGGCAACCCGCTCCAGTATTCTTGCCTGGAAAATTCCATGGACTGAGGAGCCTGGCAGGGCTGCAATTCATGGGGTTGCAAAAAGTTGAACATGACTAAGCGACCGAGCATGCATGCACGCACCATGTACCTTAGGATATGTGACAAGAATTTAAACAAATTTAAACCCTTAGTATAGCTCATTACAATGGAGTGAGCCATTCAATATGCGATGTTTTACACTGTAATTACTAATAGTAAGGCTGAATGTATACGGTTTGAAAAAGAAAAAAAAACATTTATCAAAAGTCATACCTTCTTATAATAATAACAATCCTACTAATCACAAACTAGCAAAGTTCAACTACCATTTCCACCCAAGTTCAACTTAACATTTATCATATTTCAGTTCTTATGAAGGATTCTGTGGCAATAGCTGAACAATGGGAAAGTTTGAAGTCAGATGCTTCCTCAAGTGTTTCCAAAATAAACAGTTACAGGAAGCTCACTCCCCTCTGCCTTAAAGCTCAGGGTAGGGGGGTGGATGAGCAGGGGAGGGTCTGTTACTCTACTCCCGACCGGAGTTGGGGAGCCGATCAATGCATGGTTAAGTGTTTCTGCTGCACTTTTATTATGTTTGACAGTGATGACAGTGTAGTACGCACTGCATAAAATGACAAATGCACACATTTCTTCCTCTCGTACACACTGCTTTTATTTTTCTCTCCAGCCTCCTGAGTGAAAGCCAGTCATACAAAAAGCATGCAGAGTGGGAGTTCAGATTGGCCAGGGCCAAAATTACCCATGAATTCCAGATTTCCAGAGTCGCAGAGGGGGAGCTGACTACTCAAGGCAGAAAGAACAAGAAAGGCTACATGTTCAGGAGTTAATAGATGAACGGGGACCGGCTTGGTCACATGGCTGCGTTTCTTTTATCACAAAACCAGGTCCCTTTCCCGTGATACAGGCAGTGCTCATGGATGAAGGTGTCAGAAAAAAAATAAACAAGCATCTCTAAATAGACCATAGATTTACATTACACAGGGCAACACTTTTTTAATGCTTTTCCTAGAGAAATTTTGCAAGATCATATTTAGATGCCACCCCGTTCTCCCTCTTGGCTGGTACCCAGATGTTTCCACTTGGATCTGAGGCCCACCAGGCAGCATCCAGATGTTTTGAGGGGGCAGAGGAAGTTCTTTCATTTGCGGCAAATTTGAGAAGTGAAGATTCATTGACTCATGTAATATTAGTCTTCCTACACAAGGAATTTGGAACCAAGCTTGTTTGCCCACTTTCCCAGTCCTGTGAGGGGTCACTGAACTGGGGTGGGCCAGTGAGAAAGCCATTTGGCTGGGGTTTTGTACAGATGGCACTGAACTCCCAAATGCCTACTGTGGTTTCTGATTAGCCCTGTGCTCTCCTTTCTGCTCTTGGAAAGGCTATTGTGTGGAGGAGGAGGAAGCTTCAGGCTTTTCTGGAGATGTTTTCCTGTAACTCTGGGTCAAGGCCCCATCACCCCCTCCATCTCGTGTTTGATCTCCTGCAGTCCTCTCCTAAGACTTGCCCTGAAATCCTGTGTCTCTTCTAAAAACCCACTCATGACTGCTCATCTCAGTAGAACAACAGATCTTCACAAGACAAATATTTTCAATAGCTTGATTGTCTTTTTCCTGTTTCGCTCTGATTCCGTTTCATTTCCTCCTGCTGCCCCGCCTCCTTCTGCCCCTGTAGCCCCCGCCACTGACCCTCTTGCCTGGCTCATTCTGTTCCATTCATACTTCTTTTCTGTTACTCATGTACCCTTGGCACACTCCTGCCAGGATGAGAGGGTGGATGGGTGGGAATATTCAAAAGTGTTCTTCCCCGAGTGTTCCCCTGACCCAGACACACTTCACTCAGGTCTCTCCCCAAGAGTTAACTTTTTGGAAAAATCTCCCATTTTCACTCTCCATAAAATATCAGTGCCCCCTGCCCAGCTAGCCCCGGATTTAACTTTCTCCTGCTCGCCATGTCATATCACTGCCTGACATGACAAATTATTGTTCACTTAATTGATCCTATCTGTCTTTCTCCACCAGTGTCTAAATTCCAGAAGACAGGTTTGTGTCTGTTTTATTTCCTGTTGTATGTCCAGGGCCAAGAATGGTACCTCGCACAGACTGGACACTCACTCAACAAACGCTCGGGTGAATAAGTACAGTTACTGTGATGCTTATGTTTCCATGTGGTTTGTGAAAGATCTGCTCGTATTTCATGGCCGTCGCTGGGACTCTTGAATTCTTCCACTCATAATGCCTATTCTCCTGAAGAATTAGGTGAGGAATGGAGTAAACCAGCTATGAATGGAGTCCACCAGCTATTTCCCAAGGTTTTCAGAACAAACGTTCAATGATCAGAATGGGAACAAGGGCTTTGCTTTTTTGCTGCTTCTTTAGAGTAAATCAACACAGATCTTTATTAAAAAATAGTAAGTCCTGGAGAAAATATACAGCTGGTGACCATAGTTAATAATACTATATTATATAATTTTGCAAGTTGCTTAGAAAGTAGATCTTAATAGTTTTCAGCACAAGGAAAAATATCAATCTTTGTAACTATGTGTGGTGATGGATGCTAATGTGATCATTTCACAATATATGCAAATATTGAATCATTATGTCATACACCGAAAACTAATATACTGTGCTATGTCAATTATATCTCAATAAAAAAGTAAATAATAGAGACATCGCATCTTTATTGTGTGAAGTGATGATTTCCTGCCCTTTGTCCAGGAGCTGATCTTACAAGGATCACGAGAACATTGATGATCCTTACTGTCCCCACCTCAACTTCATTTATTTGCCTTTCTGGGCCAGGGTGACATCAGATATATGGTCTTCATCCTGGAAATTTCCCATTAAAATGTTATATACATACATACACACACACAAACTTATATATACATACATATACACATATGTATATACATACACATAGATACTTATTTATACATGCTAAGCCCCTTCAGTTGTGTCTGACTCTTTGTGACTCTATGGACTATAGCCTGCCAGGCTCCTCTGTCTATGGGATTCTCCAGGCAAGAATGGTCGCCATGCCCTGCTCCAGGGATCTTCCCAACCCAGGAATGGAACCCATGTCTCTTACGTCTCCTCATTGGCAGGCAGGCTCTTTACCACTAATGCCACCTAGGACGCCCATATATGCTTATATACATTATATATAGACATATGTATATACGTGTGCATGTGTATGTATATATAATCTCATCTTTCTTTGAATATTTAAAAATATGTGATGCACTAAAATCTCTTTACTTCTTTCTCTCTTCTTTTATTGGTCCCACTCTATTGGAATCCTCTGTACCTAATAATTGTACTCCCAGGTTTCTTGTAGGCCAGTGGTCTCCAACCTTTAGAGCATCAGGGACCAGTTTTGTGGTAGAAAATTTTTCCATGGACCTGGGAGTGGGTGATTTTGGGATGATTTGAGCACATTGCATTTATTGTGCATTTTATTTCTATTATTATTACATCAACTCCACCTGAGGTCATCAGGCATTAGATCCTGGAGGTTGGGGACCTCTGGGGCTGATTCCTTCACTCTGTTTTGCCATGAGGTCACCAAGACCTCAAAGTAAGTTTTCAGTCAATATTTGTAATCAATGACTGATTATTGGGGCCCTAATTTCACAGCATGGGCTTCCCAGGCAGTGCCGGTGGTAAAGGACCTGCCTGCCAGTGTATGAGGCACAAGAGACCCAGGTTTGATCCCTGGGTTGGGAAGATCCCTTGAAGAAGGAAAAGGAAACCCACTCCAGTATTCTTCCTTGGAGGATCCCATGGACTGAGGAGCCTGGCGGGCTACAGTGCATAGCATCGCAGAGAGTTGGACAGGACTGAAGTGACTTAGCACTGTATGCAATTTCAAAGCATAGACGTGTGAACTTAACTTCCAGATCTCAGTCTAAAGAATGGTAGCACACAGCTTTATTGCAATCCAGAATTTCTTAAAAGCTGCTGGGATGTGTTTTTGATGACTGTGATTGCTTTATTGTAAGATGAAATTACAAAGATGATAGAATAAATGTATTGACTAAAATGTGCCATTTTATTTCTGATTTTGTAATTCTTTTTGTCAAAATAGTTTCCCTCTCAACAAGATGTATTTTTCTATGTAAAAAAAGAGCAGAGCTCTGTCAAAAGCCACATGCAATGCCCTCAAGAAACTCAGGGAAGCCAAGTATTAGCTGTGGATAAACTTATTCATCGTGACACAAGTGTTGACCTAAATTCTCTCTGATTGTATTAAGGCTCAAGGAGGGCATTTTAGACATGCAATAGGCCCTGCAATCTTGACCCCAAAACACACTGACTCAACACCTTCTAAGGCTGGACCTTCACATTTGTATTTTGTCCTTCAAAAACAGGGAAGATCCTAGCAAGTCACTGTCCTTGGTTGCATCATGCCCGGAGAAAAGAGAGAGAAAAAACAAAATTAAATCTCCTTTTCATTTAAGCAATTTTAATTCCCCAAGTTAAACAGAGGAAATAAAGATGTGTAACTGGGAGTCCAGGGCCATCCAGTGATTTTGTGCTGAGCCTTGCCTCATTGTATCCACTCAGGTTTCTTAAGTTCTAGAGTGTCAAAAGTATCACATTCATCTCTTTTTCTACTTGAATCTTGATGAAATAAATGGAGGTATCCTGTAGCCTATTAAAAAAGGACATATAAGGAAACCTTACAATTTTTTAAATGTATATTTGTGCTGCTAGTAATTATTCTAGAAGTTAAAAATGCTTTTGTGTATTTGCTTACTTGTGCTTTTTGTAAGTCAGCTGCGAAAAAAAAAAATCTTTGGGTAGAATTTTAAAGATCTCTTTTGTAGAAACACTGGGGTCTTGTAATTGGTTGAGTACAACTAGCCAGTCTGAGAGGATGACCTTTCACCTTAACCCAGAAAAGAGCACTCTGGAGAAAGAGGTGCCGTAATCTGGGTTTAAGGATTCTTAGCAACATGTTGAGAGCCTGCTCGCTGCTCCACACACAGACAGTGGCAAGAAATCTCAGCCTCAACATGAGTTTAGCCCTTGAGAAAATCTACTCCGGAGAATGAAGAAAGGATATGTCCCACGCCCCTTCGCCAGGTGGAGACGGATCCTTATAATTAGTGATAGGAAATTGTTATGAGAAGGAAAGGAGAGATTAGCCTGAAAGAGGCCACTATGTTCAAGTCTGGATTTTAGCGTGATGGTCCTACCACTCTGACTTCATTTTTTCTTCTCTCTGTCCAATCCTTTAGCATTATACCTCTTCCATCACACATTTGACATGCAGCTTTGCTCCTTATATTCATCCTGGCAAGATGTTAGCTCCCAGCTCCAGAGTCCAGCTGGGAGTTAGAGTCTCTTCAACTCCATTTATGACCTGGGGGCCCTGAATCTCACATTTTTCAGCTTTCAGGTAGGTGTGTCCATAGTACTTTCCTTATAGATTTGCTGTGTTAAATAGAGTAATGAAAATGCATGACTAAGCCCAATGTTTAAAGGCCCCAGTAAGCACTACTTTAAAAATGCCAAACTCTGCGTTATGGTTTCAACCTGGTGGTTCTACCTGCGTGCCTTGTTGAGGCTTGGAAATAAGACTCTAACATCTTTAAGATACTGTTGTTAGGATCTTATTTAAGGACATCAGTGTTGGTGATTTAGTTGCTAAGTCATGTACAATTCTTGCAACCCCATGTATTGTAGCCCACCAGGCTCCTTTGTCCATGGGATTCTCCAGGCCATCATACTGGAATAGGTTGCAATTTCTTTCTCCAGGGAATCTTCCTTACCCAGGGATTGAACCTGGGTCTCCTGCAATGCAGGCAGATTCTTTACCAAGTGAATTACCAGGGAAGCCTTTTAAAGAATTGGGACTCAGTATACAATTACTACAATTCATGTTAGCAGGTTAATTTATAACTTGTTATGCTATAACTCATTCCTGGGGATATAATATCATTTCTTTTTGAGCAGGAAATTTAATAATATCACATAGTTTTTATTGAGAGCCTAACATGTGCTGGGCCATTTACTACTATTAATAGGTGCTGAGGTATGTTATCCCTCATCCTAATAATGTCCCCGAAAATTGATTTAATTATCTCTCTTTTACAGTTGAGGCTAAACTGAGGTTCAGAGAGGTTAAGTAGCTGACCCAAAGTCTCAAGGCAGGTCCACAGGTAACAAGGATAGATTTTTAACACTGGGTTCACATGACCTCATTTTCTTTCCCTCATTCCTTGTCACCACAGTCTTGATATTAGAGTAAGTTGCTTTAGGTGCTGCCTGGAATGTCTGATATTTAAACAGAAAATTCTGAAGGTGCCAGGACCGAAGACTACTGTTTACACAGTGTCCAGGACGCTGTTGACAACCTCCATTCCTCTTTTCATCCTTCTCATTCTCTTTTTCTGTCACTCTTGCTCCCTCTTCTTTCTTCGAGACGTCTGAACAAAGTCATCAAATGAGAAGCAAGTTCTACTTTACATTTAGAGGTAGAAATTGGGTGTGTGTTATTTGTTGGGGGATTTGGAAGAGATGCTCCAAGAATTGAGACTGATACCTGAGTGTCAGAACTTGTAGGACTAGGATTTTATGGATTTTAGGATTTCATTCCTGGTTCCTGCAAAATTATAATATAAAGCAAATACCCAGAAAATCTGTGACTGACAAGAAAAATATTGGCCAGGATAAAAAATTCACATTTGCAATTCACAATTGCATTGCAATGCTTAATGTAAAGCCAACTATAATATGACATTAAAATAAATTCAGCCTGAAGTCATCCAATAATTAGATAAATACGATCTGTATTTTAGCAGGTCTAATTAGCATGTTTTTATATGAAAAATTTCTAAAGAAGAAAAAACTTCACTGCCTACTTTCTTACCATCAGGTCTGAGGTGGCAAAATAAATTTTCAACTCAGGTATCTGCTACATCTTCCCAAAGAATTGTTTCTTTAATCTTTATTCAAGGTAGAGACAATGTCCCTCTCAGATCATTGTGGGAGGCAACTGAGACAACATTTTAGAGACTTGGTCTTGGACTCTAGGTTCAGCTGCGTTTGTCTCACTTCCCTCTTGACTTCTTCCCTTGTTCTCTTTGCCTGTTTACTGGTTACATTGTCTTTGTATATTGTAGCTATATAGTTCACGTTAAGTTCTTTTGAGACAGTAATAGAGTAAAACCAAATATACTGTAATAGACACTGTAGTAGACCTTGTAACAGACAGACTCTGAACAGGGTACCTGAACTCTGGATGTTCTTGGCGTGTCAGATTTCCCATGGTAGTTAAAAAGTTGGATAAGAGTTTAATCCCATTCAGAAAGGAGGCTTGTCAGAGAGAAAAACAAGTATCTTATATTAGCCCATATATGTGGCATCTAGGAAAAATGGTACTGATGAACATGTTTGCAAAGAAGAAATAGACACAGACGTAGAGAACAGATGTATGGATAGCAAGTGGGGGTGGGATGAAATGGGAAATTGAGATTGATGTGCATATATTACAATTTATATAATATAGATAACTAACAGGAACCGACTGACATATTAACCGACTAACCAACCGACTAGCAAGAACGCAACTCCGTGTTCTGTGGCGACCTAAATAGGAAGACAATCCAAGGAAGAAAGAATATATGTACATGTGTGGCTGATTAACTTTGCTGTACAGCAGAAACTAACATAATAAAAAATGTAAAAATCCTGGAACAAAAGTAAAGTTACTTGAGTCGAATCACCTCATTTCTTGAATTTCTGAGGCAATAGTGAAAATTGAAAATGTTAGTTGCTCAGTTGTGTCTGACTCTGTGACCCCATGGACTGTAGCCTGCCAGGCTCCTCTGTCCATCGGAGTCTCTACACAAAAATACTGGAATGGGTAGCCATTCCCTTCTCCAGGGGATCTTCCTAACCCAGGGATTAAACCTAGGTCTACTCCCTTGCAGACAGATTCTTTACTATTTGAGCCAGCGGAAGCAATCGTATAGTCATGCAAATAAGTAAATATTGGAGACTGAATATATGTTCTAGAAGCATCTACTGGTAGCTACTCCTATTTAAAATGCTGACTGGGCTCAAGTTCAGAGGAACAGTTGAGATTATTCCAAAATTTTGGCAATTTGAATCTACTGTGAAAGATAGGTAATAATAATATACTTCAAATGTAATATTCCCATCTGTCTCAGAATTTTCCACAGTTTATTGTGTGGATCACACAATAAACTGTGGAAAATTCTGAGACAGATGGGAATACCAGACCACCTGACCTGCCTGCTGAGAAATCTGTATACAGGTCAGGAAGAAACAGTTAGAACTGAACATGGAACAACAGACTGGTTCCAAATAGGAAAAGGAGTACGTCAAGGCTGTATATTGTCACCCTGCTTATTTAACTTCTATGCAGAGTACATCATGAGAAAGGCTGGGTTGGAAGAAGCACAGGCTGGAATCAAGATTGCCTGGAGAAATATCAATAAGCTCAGATATGCAGATGATACCACCCTTATGGCAGAAAGTGAAGAGGAACTAAAAAGCCTCCTGATGAAAGTGAAAGAGGAGAGTGAAAAAGTTGGCTTAAAGCTCAACATTCAGAAAATGAAGATCATTGCATCTGGTTCCATCACTTCTTGGCAAATAGATGGGGAAACAGTGGAAACAGTGTCAGACTTTATTTTTTGGGCTCCAAAATCACTGCAGATGGTGATTGCAGCCATGAAATTAAAAGACACTTAACTCCTTGGAAGGAAAGTTATGACCAACCTAGACAGCATATTCAAAAGCAGAGATGTTACTTTGCCAACAAAGGTTCGTATAGTCAAGGCTATGGTTTTTCCAGTGGTCATGTATGGATGTGAGAGTTGGGCTGTGAAGAAAGCTGAGTGCCAAAGAATTGATGCTATTGAACTGTGGTGTTGGAGAAGACTCTTGAGAGTCCCTTGGACTACAAGGAGATCCAACCAGTCCATTCTAAAGGTGGTCAGTCCTGGTTGTTCTTTGGAAGGACTGATGCTAAAGCTGAAACTCAATACTTTGGCCACTTCATGCAAAGAGTTGACTCACTAGAAAAGACTCTGATGGGAGGGATTGGGGGCAGGAGGAGAAGGGGACGACAGAGGATGAGATGGCTGGATGGCATCACTGACTCGATGGACATGAGGTTCAGTGAACTCCGGGAGTTGGTGATGGACAGGGAGGCCTGGCGTGCTGCAATTCATGGGGTCACAGAGAGTCGGACATGACTGAGTGACTGAACTGAACTGAACTGAACAGATGAAACAAATCAAATTTGTACTCATGCAGTGCAGTCATGAGTCTAAAGGACTAAGCAGAATGTAATTTACTCAGCTAGATGCTTTAAATGGAAAACAGAAATTTAAACAGAATGTTGATAAAGTAATTTGAAATATTGTTCTGGATTGCTTCTAAACATGGTTTTCAGCCCTTGGTCTATATATACACCTGTCGACATCACGCATATCACGTATCCACTTTGAGAACCCGAAAGTAATGTGGGTAGATCTGGGAGGGGGTTCGTGAAAATTGTCAGAGAAAAAAAAAATCAGTGGAAAAATGAATAATTCTTCTTTGTGTCTTTCTAATTTTTTTTTAATAGTGTAAGTTTCAAGTTGTCTAAGTAACAGCTCCACTGCGAGATTTGGCAAAAAAAAGTGGAAATTAACAATAGTTGAGCCCTTGAGGGAAAAATGATGGCCAGTCCCCCAGAGCTTGCCATTCTGTCAAAGTGTGAAACTGTGCTTGATTTCACATCACCAAATCTTTTTCTGAAAATGTGTGCCAAGTTAGAAAGAATCGCTTGTAGGAAAGAAGTGGGGTAATGTACTTCTGAAAAATGCAACACAAAGTTGTGTCTAGTGGTGTTGCTGTGTTCACTACCCTGGGAATGAGTTTCTGTTCACAAACTGTGCATGGCTTTATGTGTTGCTGACTTTTGAAGGTTGGAGTCCAGATGCTTGATTTTTTTGGGGGTCTTATCTGTGTTCCTACAGCCCACACTGTCAGCTACAGTGGTGGATACCTTTTTGGTTGGCAGCAAATGCCCATGGAATGCATCAGACTGACCTAACTATACGCATGCTAAGTCATTTCAGTCATGTCTGACTTTTTGCGACCCTATGACCTGTGGCCCACCAGGCTCCCCTGGCCAAGGAATTCTCCAGGCGAAAATACTGGAGTGGGTTGCTATTTCCTTCCCCAGACCAATCTAAATAGGGAGGGGACAAATAAAATATTCACACCGAAAAGAAAAAACAATAAGAATTACTTATGACAAGCATGCTAATAGAGTATGAGAAAGAGTAGCCACCAGAGAATTTATAATAGAATACGCACCATTTCTTTTCCCTTCAAGGAAATGGACTTAAGATGCTACACACATTTTCTATTCTGAAACGGACATATTTCTCCAATCAAAGTAAGTTAAACTTTACAGAAATTACCTTTGGCACTGTAGGATTCAGTGTTTTCCTTGTGTGTGTGTGTGTGTTTTTTTTTTTCATAAGATTAATATTTTCCGTGCCAACCTTTGAATTCAAACGAATGTTCTCATGGCTTTGGAGATTTCGTTTGCATCATTAGTCAGAAATCCCTTTTAAAATGAGTGAATTAATTTGTTGGAATTAGGTTAACAAGTCATATCTTAAGTGCACTGGTTTACATTGTGGTTTGTGGTGAGTTTATGGAGGTTTTGAGAGAAAACTCCAAGTGCTGAAAGCAAACCTTTCTCAGACCATGGTTCCTTTATGAACTAAGCACAGAGTTTCCTTTTGTGGTCTGGGGTGATGTGGCTTTGGATAATAAATATCAGTAAGAAGATTTCCTGAGGTTGACTGGAAGGCGTCACTGACACTTGAAGTGGTTGAATTTCACAGCTTTCCGCAGGAACTGGAAGCCTCTCTCTCTCTCTTACTTTTGTTTTTTTTGTTTTTTTTTGACATAAAATAAAAGGACCATCCCTTTATTATCATGTCCTCATAGACAATAATGATCTAATCTCTTTCATTGTTGTTGTTGTTTTTCCACTCACAGTCCTTTTTTTGATGTGTGGACCAAGAAGATGAGCATCATCATTTTGTATTTCTTTCTTGAAATATCTTTCACTATCTTGTGTGTCCAACTTTTGGATAAGGAAAATACAATGTTTTGACTCCTCAGTTATCAAAGAGTCCTGTTGGGAGTCTGAGCAAGAAACACACACACACACACACACACACACACACACACGGAAACCCACAGCATGCTCACATTAACTGTGGAAACTGTTTTCTATTAATGTGTAATCAAGAAGCAGGCAGACCATTCACTTTGAAAAAGAAAAGAAGAAACCTGTCTGCCTCTACCCCCACGTGACCTTCCTGACTGATCCCCACAGCCCATGGCCGACCTGTTTGTCCAACTTAGCTTCTCAAACAACCCATTCCACTGGGGTCCCAGAACCAACCCCAAATCAAGGGAGGAGGATTTTTTTTTTGGGGGGGTGGGTTGTGAGTTAAAATATTCCAAAAGCTTCAGGCTTCCATGGCAGTTGACCTTTCGGGCATGTTGCAGCAAAAAAAGTTAATTCACTTCACACATGTCGTGGAGCAACAGGTGGTGGACGACCACGGGGGCTGCCTGCATTCCTCCGTGTGCAAAGTCCTGGCCCCTGGTATTCGGGGATTTACACTACCTCCCCCAGGCCCTGATGGACAAGCTAATGGGTGTGCTGGAAAGCACTGGGCTATTGATTGCACTGTAACAGAACACCACCCCGTCAATGACACTGCAATGAAATGCTTCAGCAACCCAGAAAGGGTGGCATTCGGCTGTTGAACAACTGGAAGAAATTTGCTCGTAGGCAACGCGGCAGAAATGAAAAGGCTCTCAGGAGCAGGGCCTTGAAAACCCAGGTTATTAAAAAAGCCACAAAGCTGGAGTCTGGCTGAGTGGAGAAAAATAGTTATGGCTCAGTTAGGCGTAGCTAAAAGGAGAAGGGAGGAGGAGGGGTGCAGCTTTCAAAATTGCCTTAATCCCTCGAGTACTTAATTTCTTTTCTTTTATGGCAGCTTGTAGTATAGCAACAAGTATTCAAGCAGTTAATAATTTTAAACAGTTTAGCTTTCCTTAGGCTATATATCTTTTGCCTTAATTAAAATTTTATTTTAGTCAGAAAAATAGATGGGAAATATATGATGATATGAATATTTTATTATACAAACTATTATTAAGCAGCTGCTGACGTAGTCTCTTGTCAAGTTTCACTTCAGTTGTTGGAAACACAGTTGCTATTTTTTAATAGTGTCCCAACAACTTCCTTCTGGAAATTTTGGCGCTGCCGTATTAATTAAAAAGTGAAAGCGTTCATCGCTAAGTCATGTCTGACTCTTTGTGACCCCATGGACTGTAGCCTGTGTTCATGGGATTCTCCAGGCAAGAATACTGGAGTGAGTAGCCATTCCTTCTCCAGGGCATCTTCCTGATCCAGGGATTGAATCTGTGTCTCCTGCATTACAGGCAGATTCTTTACCGTCTTAGCCACCAGGAAAGCCCATATGAGTTAGAAACAGAGGCCAAATGCTCATGATCTTTCTAATACATGGAGAGGAGATCCATAAGGTAGATATAGGTGTTAGAACATTGTATAATTCATTGAGAAGGCTAGCCTTTGGACAGAAATTATATTTGTGTAACTCCAGTTACTCATTGGGAACCACTATTCACAAGTCACCCAAATTGATCTTAGTCATTCTGGTGACATATTTTACAGTGAATAAAAGATCCCACCATACAAAGTCAACAAAACAGAAGTAGAAATACAGAAGTTAGAACCAATAATTGTTTGCAACTTTTGTAACTTTTATCTACCTGTTATGAAGTTGTGTGTGTGTGTGTATGTGTGTCTGGAAGTATGTAAAGAGTAAAGCAGTTACATTTCATCAATTTATGGAATGTCAATGAAAAAACAAATCTCAAAAAGTTACCTTCAAGGTAAAACTAGACTCAAAATAACCATTATTGTTCATCCATCTTTCCATCTTTTATCTCGGCATCTAGTGCCTATCACTATGGCACTGAAGTGCTCCTTCAAGCTAATTTGATTAATTTCAGTTTCCGTTGTGTGCTAGAAGCGCACACTTATCATCTCCCTCCATGCTGAAGCCGATAATTGATTGGATAGTGGTGAGCTGCTAAAATCCTCCTCCTCCCAAGATGAAGAAAGGCTGGGATGGAGGCAGTTATTGAGGATTCATTTTTGAAGATGGAGTTGTTCCTTGTAACTGTGACTTTGAGGATAGAGTCCTTCCATCTTTGCCATCTTCATCTTGTGAAAATCTGGCTATACTGTGCCTTCTAAATATAGCCAGGGTACACTCGTGTCATCAGGGGACAGGGCAGAAGAAGAAGAATAAGACCAGAGCAGAAGTGTGTATTGGAAAGAGGGGATATGGCACAAAGAGGAAGGGGCAGTGAACACAAAGTGGGGATTAAATGCCAGTTCTTACACTGTGAGCTTAAATTCCAGCTCTGCCACTAACCAGCCGTATGCCTTGAGAGATTTACTTCTCCTCCTAAGAGACCTGATTTTATGATCTATAAAATAGAGAGGGAGGATTTATTCAATTAATATTTATTGAACACCTACCATATAGTGTGAACTCTGGTAGATTCTGAGGATTCAAAAGTGAGCAAAGAGAGGTAACACATGTCCGTCTCAGGGCTTTGAGTCAACTGGGAAAGAAGCATTCTTCAAGTGACTCTGATGCAGTAAAATTGCAAAGACAGAAATAAATGGTGATCTGAGGGCATGGAAGGGATTTGACCCATTTAAGAAGGAAGTAAGTCTTGAGCTGAGATGTGATGAATTAATGCAGAGCAAACATAATATTCTGGGGATGAAGCAAGGCAAGGGCATGGGATTGAGGGGTGAAAAGCAAGGGATCAAGGGCAGAGAGACAAGGGTGAAGAGACAGGTATATGGCGAGAGAATGAAGTTCTGTCAAATCTGAGTTGGGAAAAGATTGGTGGAAGACTTGGAGTAGATGACCAAGAGTGGAAGCCGGTCTAGCTACTGTAGTAGACCAGTCAAGAAATGGCGGTTGGTTGTACGAGACCAACAGAATGAAGAGATATTCCAGAGACACTGTAGGCTGCACTTGGTGGTGAGTTGGTTTTAAAATTGAAAGAGATCATATCCTCAAGAATGGGCCTTTGGTTTCTGGATGGAATGAGTCAATAGATGATGATGTTATCCATAGACTGGGAACACTGGAAAAAGATCAGATTTGTAGAAAATGATTCTGAATTTTGCTCAGGACACAAGAGTTTGAGGGGCATTGGATTTATCAAAGAGAATGATGAGATAATCCCTAAAATCTTTATCACCTCTAAACTTCTACTATTCTCAGAGATGGATGCATTCCAGATCTCACTTGCAAAGTGGCATGAGGAAGTAGAAATACCTACCATCAGCTTTTCTCACAGATGGAACTCCAATCCCAATTTGAGTATTTGCTGGCTAAGTGACATTAGTTAATTTTTCTCAACCTCAGCTTCCTGTCATCAATAGGAGTGATGCCACCCCCCACCCTCCTTTCAAGGTTGAAATGAGTAGTTGATGAAAAGTAGGCACCATTTCCAGCTTGGAGCCAGACTCAAGGAAGAGCTAGACTTTTAAAATTTAACTGAACCAAGGCTTGCTGTGATTTACCCATATTGTCCTGTGTCAACAGAAACCCCTGTATTATTCCAGACTGAAGGCCCTGTATATGAAATTCACTTAGTAAATATTGGTTTAAAGATAACAGTGACTGTTGTTCTAGGGCCCAGTTCCACTCCATCTAAGGATAGTCTGGTATTTGCATGGGGTTCAATGAAGTCAAGTTACAGTACAAGGTTCCCCAGCGGAAAAAATTCTGGGGTTGAATTCTCTGATGAAGTTTCTTTTCAGCTACTGCTACAAAAGTATATTACATTTTCCCGTGAGTTCTTAAGAAAGGTAGGTTATGACAGCTGCTTATGGTGTTACCTGTATGCCTCATCCAAAACCAAACTGGACAAAATGAGGGTGCTATAGGAAGGAACTTCCCTCTGTTCTTCTGTTTATGGGCATATGTGTGTGAAAGAGAAAGAGAGAGAAAGTTCAAAATCTTGGTATGTTTATCATTACTGAAATGTTCATTACCTGGAGTCCACTTCCCAGCAGCGCATAATCCACCGTTTTGGTTAGCTAATTCAGCTTCCTGTGGCCACTCCTATCCTGGCCTGGAGGCTGAGAGGTGGCCGGCCATGGCCACTGAAGAGTAAGGAAGCTAAGACCATGATCTCACTCTTTGACTTTCCTCAGAAAAAAAATGCAAGAACATTTGGAAGGTTTGAAGACTCTTGTAAAAGTGTTTCCCTACCACTATGTAAAGCTGAATGATTATTTCAGCACTTTTAAAGTCTTTTCCACTTTTGACTTCCAAATTTAGAGAGAAAAGAAGCCCTGTGCTCTGTCAGCTCCCTTATTCCCCTAAACATTCTAAATTACCTGCATTTCAATTCTAATTTGTTATTACATCCGATTGCTATACATGCTTTGTTCCTTTAAAAAGAAACTCCATTTAAACAGATACTATTTTCTTCCAGGCATTAAAAACTTATTAACTATCTCTCCCCTTCCTTCTTCCTAAGTTTACTTTCTTGTTAGCAAATTGGATTACTCTCATCAGTTAACAGACCTGTAGTCATTGGCACAAAGCTAACCATTGTTATGCATGCTTGCTCAACATTCCCAAATTTGCAAGGTTTCCTGCAAAAGTTTTCAAAAATAGGAAGAAATTAATTTGGATGATACATGTTGACTTTTCCTTACAGGGCTTTCAAATGTAACCTTGGGTTAGTCACCTTTGGCAACATTAGCAGTTTCAAATACTCAAAATTTTCTGGGACTATCTAGAGTCACAATAGTTTGGTGAAGTGAGAAATGTATAATTATTTCAATTTAACAATGACTTATTGATCCATATACTGGATCTATTAAGATAACTCAATCCTGCCTTCAGAGAGTTTTGCAGTTTTTTCCACTTTCTGGAGAGGCGAGAATGTGCTTACATGAGTAGCTCGCAGTTGAAAATATGCCAACTTCATTCAGTGTGGAAAAATTAAATTTGACATTGAATTGAACTTATTTAATGCATACAAATATAGTTTTCTACATATTTTAAATGGTGTTGTCATGCTTATTGTGGTCAATTCATGATTTTCTGTATTAATGGAAAACAGGGATAAGAGTGAATAAATAACTTTTTTAGCCAATTATTTCAACATACTTTCCTGCCAAAAGTTTTGAAGGGTCTGACTGATTGGTTTCCATTTTCAACCTTTATCTGCTAAGAGTTGCTAAAAAGTTGGAGCCATGACCAGTGAAATGGGAGGCAATGGAGAACTGGTGGAAATAAGGACCTATCAGAAATTACTCCCTGAATAGTTACTGGAGATAAAGACATTGGCTGAGAAAGAGATGGAATCTGGCTGCTAAGTCAGCAGTCTTTTGAGAATTCTGTTCTGTTAGAGAAGGAGGGCTTGCATCGACATTTGGAATTCTATAGAACCTGGGTAGTAAACCTACCCTTCAAGTCCTATACATGTGTTCCACTGGCACCAAAAAGACAGACGAAATATTTGATAACACTCAAGTTTACTGTGGGCTTCCCTGGTAGCTCAGTTGGTAAAGAGTCCACCTGCAATGCAGGAGACCCCGGTTCGATTCCTGGGTTGGGAAGATCCACTGGAGAAGGGATAGGCTACCCACTCCAGTATTCTTGGGCTTCCCTTGTGACTCAGCTGGTAAAGAATCCACTTGCAGTGTGGGAGACTGTGGTTCGATCCCTGGCTTAGGAAGATCCCCTGGAGAAGGGAAAGGCCACCCACTCCAGGATTCTGTCCTGGAGAATTCCATGGACTGTAGAGTTCACGGGGACTGCCACGGGGTCACAAAGAGCGAGACGTGACTGAGCGACTCTTACTTTCAGGTTTACTGTAATGGCAAAATGTTCCCATTGAAATCTGCCCTACCCTCTTGCTATAGCCGCCACTTTCTTGGCTTCCTAAAACGCACCTTCAGCTAGGTCTCTTGTTTCTTGGTTTATCCCTTGGTTTTCTCTATCGTCTTTGCACCTGGGATATTTCTTTGTTCTCATGTGTGTCCCATGGGTGAGCTGATGACTTCTGAAACCATGGCTAACACGGAGCCTTGTGTCAGTCAAGATTCCTTTCATGTTAAGGATAGGAACAAACCGAAGCTACCTCAGCAGAGAAGAATGAGTAAAGAAGGGAAAGGTTGAGAGGGATGGTAGACCTTGGGGGAAGGGATGGGCCCAAAGGCTAGGAGAGAGAACAGGAAGCAAGGTGGCTTCTTCCGCAGTTGCTCTCTCTCTGGCACGTATGATCGCTCACCACCGAGAATCTCCAGTTTGTCGTCTGCATCTCCTGGTTCAGCACCTGCGGTTTCATCCAAACTCGAATTCAAATAGTTTGAATGTAGAGGGCTGACTGTCTTACACCATTTTATATAAGGGACTCAAGCATCCTTAAGTCCCTTATATAAAGGGACTTGGTATCCCTGGGATTCTGGAATCAGTTCCTGAGGATACCTAGGGATGACTACATTTCTGTGTCATGTCACTGTCTATCACTTTTTTTCTGGCAACGAGTTTTCTGTTTCTGTGTGTCTTTTCAAACCTCTGTGCCTACCCATCCTCAGTTCAGGGTTCTCAACAAGAGATTACCTTGAATTTCTGGGTCCCAAATCTGAACCCTTTGATGACTCAATCAAGTGAAGCCAGTGAAATAGGAGCAAGTATATCACAAGTACATCTGTGGAGGGGGAAACCTCCTTGTGGCAGAGGGGATCTCTGAGACATCACGTACCCTAAAGTGTATGTTACAAGGTTGACCCTCTCACCTATGTTCTTGGCTAATGACAGTCCACCAAGAGTGGAATTTCCTATTTGTGCATCTTCAACTAGGCAATCCTATCTACCTTTCCCATTGCTACAAGAAATGGGAAACTGGCAAGAAAATTGCACAATTGCCTCAGTTCTCAGATTTATCTCAACTATTTGAGACAAATAATCTGTAATTCCTTTTTGATCATTCCGTCACATTCTTTTCAAATGTCACATAAATTTATCCTTTACCACCAATTTCCATACCATGCCTCTAATCCATGCTTTTTTCACTTCTCCTCCTCATTATTACATTTACTTCCCAACTCCCCTTTCCTGTTTTCATCTTCTCTTCTGTTTAAGTCATTCGTTATAAAACGAATGTTATATGTTGGAACTCCAAAACTCATATGTTGGAGCCCTAAGGCCCATGTGATAGTATTAGGAAGTGGGTCCTTTGGGAGCTGGTCAGGTTTAGATGAGAGCTTGAGGATGGAGCCCCATGAAGAGTCCAGTGTCCTTATAAGAAGAGACACCTGAGTTTCTTCTCTCCACCATGTGGGGACATAGTGAGAAGGCAGTCACCTGCAGGCCAGGAAGAGAGCTCTCACCAGAAACCAAATGGGTTGCCACCTTGATCTAGAACATCCTAGCTTCCACAACTGTGAGAAATAAATACTTGTTGTTAAAGTCACTCCAATCCATCATATTTTGTTATAATAACCCAGCCTAAGACATCATTCTTTCAAATAATTAGCTAAAAATTCAGTGACCACCATGATACAATATGGAACATTTAGGAGTTTGCCTTTGGGGTGCTTTGTACAGAATCCGCCTTCCTTATTCCAAAGTCCGAGCAAGTCCTGCTTTCATTGTTGTGGTTCTGTTGCTAAGTCATGTGTGGACTGCAGCACATCAGGCTTTCCTATCCTTCACTATCTTCAAGTTTACTCAGACTCATATCCGTTGAAGAGGTGATGCCATCCAACCATCTCATCCTCTGTTGCCCTCTTCACCTCTTGCCTTCTATCTTTCCCAGGATCAGGGTCTTTTCCAATGAGTCAATTCTTCCCATCAGGTGGCCAAAGTATTGGAGCTTCAGCTTCAGCATCAGTCCTTCCAATGAATATTCAGGACTGATTTCCTTTAGGATTGACTGGTTTGATCTCCTTGCAGTCGAAGGGACTCTCAAGAGTCTTCTCCATTAAGACAGTTCAAAAGCATCGACTCTTTGGTACTCAGCCTTTGTTATGGTCCAACTCTCACATCCGTATGTGACTACTGCTTCCATTATCTGGTTCTCTGAACCCGCAGCTGCAGGTGAGATTCCTTCACCTGAAGACTTGGCCACCTCACAATGTTCATCTCCATACAGAGGTCTAAGTTTTGCTTAGCTGAATCCTATACATAGAACTACTATTTTATCTCATGAAAGTATTTCCAACCATGAACTTTAAATTTATGATATTAATAAAAATGTTTTAGCTTTTGGTAAAATACTCTTTGTCTCCATTTTATTGTTTTTGGTGAGAGTCATCAGTTAAGCTCATTTATTGTGTGACTGATATCTTGTTTTAAAATGGTAGCATCCCAGCTCTTCTGTCTGGAAGCCCACCATGGCATTGCTTCTCTGAAATCAACCACATCATCAGTATTCCCTTTGGAAGCAATGAGTCTTTCATGATTGTGTGTGAGAAGCTCAAGAAGGGTGGGACTTAAATAGACCAGAACACTTGAAATATCCCAGAAAGATGCCAGAGGCTCTGCACTAAATCAAGTTGTCTGCAAACAACGGAGAAAAGTGAGGACATTCATTTGGGGATGGAAATCTATTTAATTTATTTAAAACTACATTCAACAACAATGATTCACCGCTAATGATGAAATGTTCACTCAGCTACTCTTTCTTTACTACAGACCATTCGAGGTCTCATTCACACAGAGCCTACAGTTCCTTGGCTTACTGTAAGCCTTAGATTAGCTGTGATATCAGAGCTGGCATGGCCCATGGCAGCTGCTAATGCAACGCACGCCTATCACTTGCTGTTGACAGGCATTAATAAAAACCTAATTTGAGGAAATTATGAAAAACCTACTCATTATGCAATCTGGTTTATGTTTTGGCATGTGGCAATCATTGGCTTGATAGCCGAGAAACCTTCATTTCCAGAACTTTATGGCCTGTGTTTCAACTGCAGACCCAGCCAGAGCCCCTCACCTCTCCCATGTGTTTGATCTTCTAATTGCCTCAAGACACAGCCAAGGGCTTGCTGTGCGATGCTGCAGGCCTCAGCCTGAGCTGAGGTGTGGTGGACAGAGGAATCTAGCCTTGCTATCAGAAGGGGTGCTTAGCTGTTACAAGAAACTTCATTCTGACCTGTCTATCAAAAGCATTCCTCTCAGGCCCCTCCTCTTGTTAACTTGTTCCTCATGGCCTCTTTGAGCTTTCTAGAGTGTTAGCAGAAAATTTCCCAAGTCTGGGAGAAAAAGTTCCCACTCGTCTCGTCTATGCAAAGAGCAAGCTCAGAGACGAAGCATGGCCGGTGGGTACTACTGGCCTTGACTTGGCTAATAAACGATACGTAAAACATTTAACTGTTTTATTGAAAGAAATTTTCCTATAAATGGTGCCCTTCCTGTAAATGGAGAAGATATCAAAATACCAGTGGGAAAGGGTTAAAAGAACTTTGAAATAATCTGGCTTCAGTTTCTGGGCTTCTAATGCTATCCTTTTAAATATTAAACTTTAAAGGAAAATGGCTGGCGATTTTGTATCTCTGAAGAAAAGTTGATTTCTCTCCCCGGTCTCTGACTGACATCATTAAAATGTTCCCCGATAAAGATAACCAAGGGTAGACTTAAGCTAGTCAAACAAAATTGCTCTAGGAAAAGACTCCTGTTACATCCGCCTGATCCTTTTCTGACTTATCAAATGATGCCCTGTCCAGCCCAATCCGCCTTTCCTTCCTCTCTCCTTCCCTTCCTTCCCTTCCTTCCTCACTTTCTTCCTTTTTCCTTCCTTCCCCCCTCTCTCCTTCTCTGTCTCCCTCCCTCCCTCCCTTTCCTCATTTATCCTTTCTTTCTCTTTGTATCTGATTCTGATTGCTCTTTCTTTATCATATACTTTTATTTCATTGAAATAAATTCCATTATTTCATTGGCTTTTATTTCAGTTAGAAGTTTTAAAGTATCAATCTAAGCCTGAAAACAGCTAAGTTGGACCCAGAAAGAAGATTCTGCCCTGCTAACACTGCAGGCAGACTGATTTGTTTGTCCCTTTAATTCAACATAGGAAGTTTGTCTAACGAGGCATCAAAGAGTAAACTGATGAGCGGGAGCTGTTCTCCGCCTGTCCTGGTGCACTGAGTGCGTCCCTGTGTGATGGGATGTTAACATCTTGCTCTCCTTTGCACAAATGTTCCATGACTGGAGATGTGTTTGTTTGGTTCAAGACTTGGTTCCTTCTAAAATTAGAATGCTTTTGAGAGACATCACGCCTCTGGGGCAGGTAACATTTTTAAAACTTAGTTGATCATAAATTATTGATTCATGCCATAGAATATTAGGGTAGAGAAAGCTGAGATCACCTCATAGACTATTTCATTTAAAAAAAACCTTCATATGGGTATGCTTTACATGTAAAAATGCATTTTAGTGTCCTACTGATGCATTGTTATCACTGTAAATGACCAAGATACCATTTCAATTCACCCCCCAAATTTCGCTTGTGTACTTACTAGAAGTATCTATAGGTGGTATCATAAAGTATGTGTTCTTTTGTGTCTGCCATCTTTGACTGTTTAGTGGCTCAGACAGTGAAGAGTCCCCCTGCAATGTGAGAGACCTGGGTTCGATCCCTGGGTTGGGAAGATCCCCTGGAGGAGGGCATGGCAACCCACTCCAGTATTCTTTCCTGGAGAATCTCCATTGACAGAGGAGCCTGGTGGCTACAGTCCATGGGGCTGCAAAGAGACACGACTGAGTGACTAAGCACCCAGCGCATCTTTGACTCAGGGGAACACTGCTGTGTTTGTCAGTAGATCCCTTATTGTTGAGTCGTGTTTCCTTGTATGGTTACAGCATAATCTGTTTATCTGGATATTCACCTTTTGGTGGACTCTTGGATTGTTTTTTTCTATCATGAATAGAGTTGCCCTGAAGATTCCTTACAAGTCTCTGTGTGTGATATGTTGTCATTCCTCATGGGTAAATACCTAGGAGTGAAATTACAGCCTCAAATGGTAAGTATATGCTTAACTTTACAAGAAGTTGCCATCTCTTTTCCAAAATGCTTTTTACTATTTTATAACACTTGTTCCATATCCTTGCAAACACTTGCTATTGTTCATCTTTTAAAATTTTAACTATCCTGGTATGTGATTAGTGGTATCTCATTGTGGTTTTATTTTGCATTTACCAAATGACTAGTGCAGTTTAACATCTTCTCATGTATTTATTTTCCATGTGCTTTTGTGAAATATTTGTTCAAATCATTGTCCATTTTTTTTCAATTGGATTGCCTTTTCATTACTAAATCATAAGAGGTTTTTTTTCTAATATAAATTCGGCTACATGTTCTTTACATATATTCACAACAAATATTTTCTCCAAGTATTTGATGGCACAAATCCTCATCATTACTTTAAAAAATTTCTCAGTTATTTTCAACTGCTTATTCTTTCAGATGTAGTCTGTGACTATTTAGCTAAGCTAAAAAAAAGCGCATCACTTTGAAATTTTAATTTAACTTGTTAAATTTGTCAATGAACTTGAGAGAAGCTAGACAGGTTTACAATATATTTTTCCTTTCCTGTCATATGGTATGACTTTCCATTCATTAAACTGTTATATTTTAGGTAAAGTTTTGTTTTTTAATAGAGTCATGAATGTTTTTGTTAATGCTTAAATATTTATTGTAATGTTTATTATAGTGTAACAGCTTTTCCCACTGTATCATCTAGCTATTATGAAGAACGGTGTTATTTTAAAATATTGATTGCATTACCTGGGACAGACTATCTTTCAGTAACTGCTCCCAAATTTTGGTTCAACACATCTATTTCTTCATCATGCAAATCCCTCTGTGGGTCTAGGCATTTCTCCAGGGAAGTTACCCTTCGTATGTTGACTCAGTAACCATATTGAATTTATTTTGGGACTCCCTTTATCAAAAAATGCTTGCACAATTGCACTTGCCTTAGTCAAGGAAAGGGGAATTGGAGAATTAAGCTTTGACATAATTGAATTTAAAACATAAAAAAATGCTTTAGCTTAAAATGGGAAGGGGTCACTACCGCACTGGCTAGTAACTAGTCACATGACCATGACTACTCTTAAGAAGATGGGAGGTACACTGACGTAGAGGAACATGGGATATTTGTGACTATTGGTATGTCCTCCATATTTGTTTTGTTGATGCAAATCTCTTAATAGGTGTAAGAATATTTCGTTTGCTTTTTTGCAGTTTCTTGGCAGTTGTTTATCTTTAAATAATTTCATTGACACCTTTAAAAATCAGGTAATTCTGGTGAAAAATTTGTAAATGTTTTAAATTAATGCTAGGGATATGGGGACATTCTAACTCTTATTGAACTTAAAAGGCAAACCTCAAATGTTGTGTAAGTAAATGTAAACTTTGCTATTGAAAGTTTTGCTATTGAAAACTGAAAATGGAAAGAGGCTTCAAAATATAATAAAATTATCTTGCATTAAAAAAGTGTTGAATTTTTCAAGTGACTTTTCAGAGTCTATTTTAGTAATGCTTTTATTTCCTTGATCTCTTGGTGTTATGAATATCAGCCTATTGTTTTATGTTAAATCATCCTCATATTTAAGGACTAAATCATTGTTGATTATTTTTACTGTGATAATATATTTGATTTAACTGAATTTTATGTAATAATATTTTTAAGAATATTAATTATTGAGATGCATCTGGAATTTTCCTTTCAGTGTTATCTTTGCTAACTTTTAAGGTATTGGGGATTTATTGCCTTTAAAAATGAAGTGAGTGCAATCCCACTTCTGGGCATACACACGGAGGAAACCAGAATTGAAAGAGACACATGTACCCCAATGTTCATCGCAGCACTGTTTATAATAGCCAGGACATGGAAACAACCTAGATGTCCATCAGCAGATGAATGGATAAGAAAGCTGTGGTACATATACACAATGGAGTATTACTCAGCCGTTAAAAAGAATTCATTTGAATCAGTTCTGATGAGATGGATGAAACTGGAGCCAATTATACAGAGTGAAGTAAGCCAGAAAGAAAAACACCAATACAGTATACTAACACATATATATGGAATTTAGGAAGATGGCAATGACGACCCTGTATGCAAGACACAGATGTGTATAACGGACTTTTGGACTCAGAGGGAGAGGGAGAGGGTGGGACGATTTGGGAGAATGGGAATTCTAACATGTATACTGTCATGTAAGAATTGAATCGCCAGTCCATGTCTGACGTAGGGTGCAGCTTGCTTGGGGCAGGTGCATGGGGATGACCCAGAGAGATGTTGTGGGGAGGGAGGTGGGAGGGGGGTTCATGTTTGGGAACGCATGTAAGAATTTAAGATTTTAAAATTTAAAAAAAAAAAAAAAAAAAATGAAGTGAGTGGTCCCCCTCTTTGTATGCTCTAACATGGCTCATAATATGGGAAAATGAAAAAGAAATGCCCCTATAAAATAATGTAGGCATCTTGTGAGTGAGTTATAGTCACTCAGTCGTGTCTGACTGTTTGGACTGTAGCGTTCCAAGCTCTTCTGTCCCTGGGATTTCTCCAGGCAAGAATACTGGAGTGAGTTGCCATTTTGTTAATCCTCAAACACTTGTCATTTTTTCCTCTGTCTTTTGTCTGTTTGCATGCAAATGTATACAAACCATTTTAGAATTGATTTTGATGGTTTATACATCCTCAGAAAAGTTTCTGCAATTTTTATATTTTCAAAATATTAAAAGTTTTCTATATTATTTAATGCTTTCATTAAAATACTTTTATATTTATTTTTATATTTATTTGTGAATAGATTTGACAATTTTTAGAATATTTCCCCCAAATATCAATTCTTAAGTTCATTTTCAGTACGACTTTCTTTATTCTAATTTATTCATGTTGTCTTAGTTTTATATTCTTTTTCTCCCACTTTCCTTGGTTTTCATTTTATCATTCTCTTTCTAACTTCTTTATTTGACTTTAGTTTTTTCCTGTTTATTAACTTAAGTGTTTGCATCTGCAAATTTCCTTCTGAATATATCTTTGGCTACATTCATTGCCTGATGTTATGTAATGATATAATGTATATTACTGCCTAATAAGTTTGTAATGTTATTTTCCTTTCCTCATTGAGAGAAAATAGCAGGTAGCTGCATAAACTCAGTTATGCATTTTTATGATGTAATGCTTTGTTATTAATATCTAGCTTAATTGTGTGGCATAATAAATGGAACTCATGCAGTTTCTGTTTATTGAGATTTTCTTTGAAGTCTAACACTTGCATAATTATTATAAATCAGTGATTCTCATATTTCTAATGAGATTCTTATGAATTCCTGGGGTGCTTCTGGGAGTACATACATCTAGGCCCTTTTTAAAGATTATGATTTACTAGGGGTGAAGGTTTTCATTTTCCACCAATACTTAATTGATCCTGGTATAACTATATTTAGAGAAATACAACTATAAATGATGGAGTGACATTTGAGTAAAATCTATATTCTCCATTTTGAGGGGACAAAGTTCTGTATTCCAGAACTGGTTGTCATTCCATTTTTTACCTTCTTAGAAATGACTCTAACCATTTAAAAGAAACTGGAATTTAATACAAGAAATTAAGTATTTATAAAATCATTAGGAACACTGAAGGAATGGGATCTACATTGGACGTCCAGGGAAGCTCCCAGAATACGGAAGCATGGACCTGGCAGCAAAGTTACTATTTCTGAGGCCACTGCTTTAGTTGCAACTGCCTCTCAAAACTCAGGAATTTGGAAACTAGAACCCTGCTTCTACCAAACCCCAGTTTCCACAGCCTAGTTTTCAGAGAGATCCAACAAGGAGTCAGGGATCTGATAAATGCCTTCCCTTCTGCTTTCTAAATCCTAATAAGGGTATCAAAGTGACAGAACTAATCTACATCTATAACTGACAAAGTAAAAAAAGTCTGGAGGTTAGAGATTTTAGCTTTCCACCCTCTCCCACTAGACAGAGGAAGGCATGGCATTTGAAAGCATTATGTACTGGTAGAAACAACTTGGTTAGGGGTGTGTCCGTGGACTTGAATGGATGACCTGAGACATCTAGAAGGAGAAATCTATGCTATGTTAATCACTCATGATGGAGATGAGGAAGTTAAAAGATTGCTTCAAGATTTTGGTCATCAGTTGGGGTTATCCCTGACCACAACAGAAACCAAAGAACAATGCTGTGTATATATAAAGGAATATAAGTTGAAGTAACCAGTAAATATTAATATTATTTTACAAATTTTGAGTTCAAGTTACCATAGAACTATGGCTCAGATGGTAAAGAATCTGCCTGCAATGCAGGAGACCTGGGGTCAATCCCTGGGTTGGGAAGACGCCCTGGAGAAGGGAAAGGCTACCTGCTCCAGTGTTCTGGCCTGGAAGATTCCATGGAATGTATACTCCATGGGGTTGCAAGGAGTTGGACACGACTGAATGACTTCCATTCAGAAAATATACAGATAATAAAATATGAACCTAAGCCTACCAGAAGGAAGAAAAAGTTAAAATTTGAGAGTGAAGCAGTTTACACATTCAGTATAAAGGAAAATTATATCCAATATTGAAGTCATCGAAGAAATATAAAGGGAAATTTAAATTAGATATGGTATCAAAAATAGGAATATGTAAAAACTATTTTAGGAAGATATGTGTCAGGACAAAAAATCAGTTACTGTGTGGGGACATGGAAGACATGGAGTGAATTTCTGCTGTCTTTATATGGTATATTGCATAAGAAAGTAGTTTAATCTTTAATCAAGCTGATTTTGTTACCTATAAAGCAACATGTGGCAGTTAGCTAATGCTGCATAACAAAATTCCTCTAAAATTCATTGGCTTAGAAACAGCTAACATTCAGTATTTCTCATGAGTCTGAAGGAGGTCAGCTAGGAGGTTATTCTGGATAAGACTAGAGTTATTCATGTACCTATAGTCGGTTGTGGTCTGTGGAGATAGTTCTGCTGATTTAGGCTGGGCTCTTTCAAACTTGTGTAAGTTGATGAGCAGCAGCCTTTGTTTAGGACAACTAACATCTCTTCATGGTAACAAGCTCTGGGCTTGTCCACTTGGCAAAGAAAAGTTTTAAGAGAAAAAGACGAAGGGTCTTCTTAAAGATTAGGTCTGGAATTGCAACCTTGTCATTTTCAGTTCATTTAAGTCAGCATAGGGCTGACTTTAGGATTTGGACACAATTTTAGGATTTGGACAAAAACTCAAACTACAAATGGTAGTTGTATTTAGGGGAAGGAATTTATGGGCATTTTTAATTTTCTTCTTTTTGCTAATATTAGTTTAAAAGTTTTGAAAGTGATCATTATAACTAGAAAATTATACTTTAAATATATGCATTATTTAGAAAGTATATTTCTTAGTGTAAGATAAAGCATTAATTCATTTGTAGCCTGAATATTAACTGAGGTGACCCTCTGGTTGGAAAGTTTAGCAAAAATGATTAGAAAAACTTTCCCTAAAATTATGCATCAAATTTGCATAAAATGGACTTTTTCAGATTTTTATGAATTCCCAGAAAATTAGTTTCTTTTTATCTTATTTTCTCTGCCTACAGAGTAGTAGGTCTCAGCCACAGTATGTATGGCTTCATTTATGTACACACTGGCCCCTAGTCCCTTTAACTTGCTTTTTTCACAAGCAGCATTAGCAGTAGCCTTGGAATGAAAGCATACACAGACGTTATTGAGGGTTTGGGGTGATCAGGGTGATGTGAGAAGTAACTTCACACTATGGTAGAGAAAACAACTTAAAATAAAAAATGCATTTGTCATTAAAGTTCCTTCTCTCAAGATCCTCTGCCCCAGTGCTGGCCTATAGACCTACAGGCTCTAAGCCTGCAGCCCTGTTGCTTGAATTTTTATTTCCTCTCCAGACTTTTTTACATCTTACATGTTGTATCCAATCCTAAAAATTCTTGATTTTTTTTCTCAAGAAAATCAGTCTTGCCAATTCTCTGTCCTCTGCCTCCTTCCTAATATGCCTTTTGAAAGATTCAACCTTTTAACCCAAGGATTTCAATAAAAATTTTGCTTTAAATGTGAAGAAATGGGAGTCATTCCAGAAAGAAATGTTTTGTTTTTCTGTAAGCACACAAAAAATGGCTGTATATATTGCTATTTGAAATCATATAAAACTTCCCTCCACCTTCATTTATTCATTAAATATATATTTTTAAATTAATTAATTTATTTTAACTGGGGGCTAATTCCTTTACAATATAGTAGTGGTTTTTGCCATACATTGACATTTTTTAAGCATCTACTATTTTCCAGGCACTATGGTCCTCCTTAAGAATTCAAAAGCGAGTATAGTTCTGTACTTATGGAGCTTGTTCTTCTTGAACCATCTCATTTCCTAAAGTTGCTCAGAAAATGAAATATTGTTCTAAATCCTCTTATAGATAATCTTACCTCAAAGCTTTTGCATATCATTTTTTTAAAATAAAGTGTATATAGCAACCTCCAAGGGACATCATAGTAGTAGAACTTGATACTAAGGCAAACCAAACCAAACCAAACCAAACCAAACATAAAGACAGTGAGAACTGTTTGCAAAATCTCTCAAGGAAGAAAATGATTCATTAATTTACCAGCCAACGTTTTCTAACCATTTTCTTACTTGTTAAGCAGCAAACTCCTAGAGGTCAGGATGGTCCAGAAGGAACTTATCATATATTTCTGGACTCAGACATTTCTCTGCCAACTGGGGGAGGCAGAATATATGTGTAAGGAGCAATTAGAGAGCATTAAATACTAAATACCCAAATGCAACCATAATTTCATTGGTCATAATGAAGGGGAGATGGCCATGAAGATTGACATGTCCCAAGAAAACTTTGCACAAGAATCAGGTTTTGATACACTTGAGCAATGTCAAAAGCATCTTGGTCTACTCCAAACTGGACCCAAATTGGGTCAACTAGTAAGATAAATAAGCTAGATCACATTTATGTCTCAAAATTAGCCTGGCCATACAAAATTTTACCAGAATGCTCTATTTCTTTCTTTCTTCTGGCACGTACCACTCTCAAATGTCTTTAACTCTGTTCAGTGCTATATCACTACGTGTATAAGATAAAACACTTAATCATAGTCCATTCCAATGATTTTAACAAGATAATAAAAAAAATCTACAGATTCCTTTGTGGGAGACAGTCAAGCTTCAAGAAGGAAACTTTCAAGAAGGAAAGAGGCTTGTTGGGGGTGGTAGTGGAATTCAATAGCCCATTCAGTGTTGAAACGTGAACACTAAAGCCACTCTTTGGATAAATTCAAGCCAGATTTGGCCTTCAGCTCTAGCTGGGCAGTTCCCAGATGAGAGCAGGCCTTCAGTCTGTAGGGAAGAAGCGAGGAATAATGCCTCTTTGAATTAGTTTCAAAACAGTGCTGCAATGCAGACTGACAACTTCTGATGCCAGATTGTGAGAAGTACACATAACGGTGGTCTGTTGAAGAAGCCATTTGACTACTAAAGGATACGGTTATTAGTATAAATTAAAAACCAAAAAACAAAACAAAACAAAACAAAAGAAACCAGAATAAACTGACATCAGATAACTAACCTAACAGTGAGATACCAGTGTTATATCAAGCCAAGTATATATAAAACATAAAATCATAAAAATAATACATAGAAACTTTACAACTTACAATCACTGTAGATTTTCTGTATAAAATTTAAATAAATAATAGCATTTTGGAATAAAATAAAGCACACTTGAACCCACCCTACTACAAAAGTAGAGAGTGGTATAATCGGATATGACTTTTAAGGTTGCCATCTTTTCTGAGCAAATCAGAGGGATGGTGTCAGGCACCTATTAGACTTTTTACTGAGATACATGTTTCAATCCAGTACTATTATGAAAATCTATGAGAATCAGTCTTTTCTGTAGTTGAATTTTATAGTAGGTAAATGAGCATCTACCTCTCAACCTGGCTTCTTTGTAAAGAAATGGCCATCCAGGAACAAAGAAATTATAGAAATAATTGAAAAGATGGTTAGCCTGTGGTTTAAGGTCGTGTGCATAAGAAACTTGTGCTGGTCCTTGGCCTCGAGTGAGCAACACCCGGATTTGTGCTTCACTCCTGCACTGACAGTCAGTGCACAAATCCTCCTATGAGAGAACATCTCTTATCATCTCTAAGAGCTTCTGTGTTAGTTTGCTGGGGCTGCCATAACCTAGCACCAAGAAGACTGACTTTGGTTCAGTTCAGTTCAGCCACTCAGTCGTGTCTGACTCTGCGATCCCATGGAGTGCAGCATGCCAAGCCTCCCTGTCCATCACCACCTCCTGAAGCTTACTCAACCTCATGTCCATAGTCACTGATGCCATCCAACCATCTCAACTTCTGTTGTCCCCTCTCCTCCTGCCCTCAATTTTCCTTAGCATCAGGGTATTCTCTAATGAGTAAGTTCTTCAGATCAGGTGGCCAAAGTACTGGAATTTCAGCTTCAGCATCTGTCCTTCCAATGAATATTCAGGACTGATTTCCTTTAGGATTAACTGGTTTGATCTTGCAGTCCAGTCTCAAGAGTCTTCTCCAACACCACAGTTCAAAAGCATGAATTCTTCAGTGCTCAGCTTTCTTAATAGTACAACTCTCACATTCATACATAACTACTGGAAAAACCATAGTTTTGACTAGACAGATCGTTGTTGGCAAAGTGATGTCTCCGTTTTTTAATATGCTTTCGAGGTTGTCATAGCTTTTCTTCGAAGGAGCAAGTATCATTTAATTTCATGACTGAAGTCACCATCTGCAGTGATTTTGGAGCCCCCAGAAATAAAGTCTGACACTGTTTTCCCTGTTTCCCCATCTATTTCCCATGAAGTGATGGGACCGGATGCCATGATCTTAGTTTTCTGAATGTTGACCTTTAAGCCAACTTTTTCACTCTCCTCTTTTGCTTTCATCAAGAGGCTCTTTAGTTCTTCTTCACTTTCTGCCATAAGGGTGCTGTCATCTGCATATCTGAGGTTATTTATATTTCTCCCGGCAATCTTGATTCCAGCTTGTGCTTCTTCCAGTCCAGCGTTCCTCATGATGTACTCTGCATATAAGTTAAATAAGCAGGGTGACAATATACAGCCTCAATGTACTCCTTTTCCTATTTGGAACCAGTCTCTTGTTCCATGTTCAGTTCTAACTGTTGCTTCCTGACCTGCATACAGATTTCTCAAGAGGCAGGTTAGGTGGTCTGGTATTCCTATCTCTTTCAGAATTTTCCACAGTTTATTGTGATCCACACAGTCAAAGGCTTTGGCATAGTCAATAAAGCAGAAGTAGATATTTTTCTGGAACTCTCTTGCTTTTTCCATGATCCAGCAGATGTTGGCAATTTGATCCCTGGTTCCTCTGCCTTTTCTAAAACCAGCTTGAACATCAGGTAGTTCACGGTTCACGTGTTGCTGAAGCCTGGCTTGGAGAATTTTGAGCATTACTTTACTAGCATGTGAGATGTGTGCAATTGTGTGGTAGTTTGAGCATTCTTTGGCATTGCCTTTCTTTGGAATTGGAATGAAAACTGACCTTTTCCAGTCCTGTGGCCACTACTGAGTTTTCCAAATTTGCAGGCATATTGGGTGCAGCACTTTCATAGCATCATCTTTTAAGATTGAAATAGCTCAGCTAGAATTCCATCACCTCCTCTAGCTTTGTTCATAGTGATGTTTCCTAAAGTCCACTTGACTTCGCACTCCAGGATGTCTGGTTCTCACACCATCATGGTTATCTGGGTCGTGAAGATCTTTTTTGTACAGTTCTTCTGTGTATTCTTGCCACCTCTTCTTCGTATCTTCTGCTTCTGTTAGGTCCATACCATTTCTGTCCTTTTATTGTGCCCTTCTTTGCATGAAATGTTCCCTTGGTATCTCTAATTTTTTTGAAGGGATCTCTAGTCTTTCCCATTCTGTTCCTTTCCTCTATTTCTTTGCATTGATCACTGAGGAAGGCTTTCTTATCTCTCCTTGCTATTCTTTAGAACTCTGCATTCAAATGGATATATCTTTCCTTTTTCCCTTTGCCTTTAGCTTCTCTTTTATTCACAGCTATTTTTAAGGCTTCCTCAGACAACCATTATGCCATTTTGCATTTCTTTTTCTTGGAGATGGTCTTGATCACTGCCCTGTAGAAAGTCATGAACCTCTATCCATAGCTGTTCAGGCACTCTGTCTATGAGATCTAATCCCTTGAATCTGTTTGCCACTTCCACTGTATAATTGTAAAGGATCTGATTTAGATCATACCTGAATGGTCTAGTGGTTTTCCCTACTTTCTTCAGTTTAAGTCTGAATTTGGCAATAAGGAGTTCATGATCTGAGCTACAGTCAGCTCACAGTTTTGTTTTTGCTAACTGTATAGAGTGAAAAAGTTGGCTTAAAGCTCAACATTCAGAAAGCGAAGATCATGGCATCTGGTCCCATCACTCCATGGGTAGTAGATGGGGAAACAGTGGAAACAGTGTCAGACTTTATTTTTTGGGGCTCTAAAATCACTGCAGATGGTGACAGCAGCCATGAAATTAAAAGACACTTACTCCTTGGAAGAAAAGTTATGACCAACCTAGATAGCATATTCAAAAGCAGAGACATTACTTTGCCAACAAAGGTCCATCTAGTCAAGGCTATGGTTTTTCCAAGCAGTCATGTATGGATGTAAGAGTTGGACTGTGAAGAAAGCTTAGTGTCGAAGAATTGATGCTTTTGAACTGCGGTGTTGGAGAAGACTCTTGAGAGTCCCTTGGACTGCAAGGAGATCCAACCAGTCCATTCTAAATGAGATCAGTCTTGCATGTCCATTGGAAGGACTGATGCTAAAGCTGAAACTCAATACTTTGGCCACCTCATGTGAAGAGTTGACTCATTGGAAAAGACTCTGATGCTGGGAGGGATTGGGGGCAGGAGGAGAAGGGGACAACAGAGGATGAGATGATTGGATGGCATCACTGACTCAATGAACGTGAGTTTGAGTAAACTTCGGGAGTTGGTGATGGACAGGGAGGCCTGGCGTGCTGTGATTCATGAGGTTGCAAAGAGTCGGACATGACTGAGTGACTGAACTGAATTGAACTGAACTGTATAGAGCTTCTCTGTCTTTAGCTGCAAAGAATATAATCAATCTGATTTTGGTATTGACCATCTGGTGATGTCCATGTGTAGAGTCTTCTCTTGTGTTGTTGGAAGAGGGTGTTTGCTGTGACCAGTGAGTTTTCTTGGCAAAACTCTGTTAGCCTTTGCCCTGCTTCATTTTGTACTCCAAGGCCAAATTTACTGTTACTGCAGGTATTTCTTGACTTCCTACTTTTGCATTCCAGTCCCCTATAATGAAAAGGACATCTTTTGGGGGTATTAGTTCTAAGAGGTCTTATAGGTCTTCATAGGACCGTTCAACTTCAGCTTCTTCAGTGTTACTGGTTGGGGTGTAGACTTGGATTACTGTGATATTGGATGGTTTGCCTTGGAAACGAACAGAGATCATTTTGTCGTTTTTGAGATTGCATCCAAGTACTACATTTTGGACTCTTTTGTTGACCATGATGGCTACTCTACTTCTTCTAAGGGATTCTTGCCCACAGTAGTAGATATAAGGTCATCTGAGTTAAATTCGCCCATTCCAGTCCGTTTTAGTTCACTGATTCCTAAAATGTTGACATGCACTCTTGCCATCTCTTGTTTGACCACTTCCAATTTGCCTTGATTCATGGACCTAACATTCCAGGTTCCTATGCAATATTGCTCTTTACAGCATCAGACTTTATTTCCATCACCAGTCACATCCACAACTGGGGGTTATTTTTGCTTTGGCTGCATATCTTCATTCTTTATGAAGTTATGTCTCCACTGATCTCCAGTAGCATATTGGGCACCTACCAACCTGGGGAATTCATCTTTCAGTGTTCTATCTTTTTGCCTTTTCATACTGTTCATAGGGTTCTCAAGGCAAGAATACTGAAGCGGTTTGCTATTCCCTTTTCCAGGGGACCACATTTTGTCAGAACTCTCTACCATGACCCATCTGTCTTGGGTGGCCCTACACAGCATGGCTCATAGTTCATTGAGTTAGACAAGGCTGTGGTCTATGTGATCATATAGGTTAGTGTTCTGTGATTGTGGTTTTTAGTCTGTTGCCCTCTGATGGAGAAGGATAAGAAGCTTATGGAAGTTTCCTGATGGGAGAGACTGACTGGAAGAGAGTGTCTTGTCGTTCTGGAAGCTAGAATTCCAAGATCAAGGAGTCTGGCATATTTTTCGCTCAAAGGTCTCCCACCTTGGTTGGCAGGTGAATGTCCCCTCTTTGTATATTCACAGGTCTTTTTTCTGCAAGTCTGCTCCTTCATAAGGACACAAGTCCGACTGGATTCGAGCCCACCTTCATATCCTCATTTTAACTTGATTGCCTCTTTAAAGACCCTATTTCCAAATATAGTCACTTCTGAGCTATGGGAGGTTAGGGCTTCAACATATGAATTCAAAGGGGACACAATCCAGTCCATAACACTCTCTCCCACCTCTGCTTTGCTCTTCCTCTCCCAGGTATAATCACCCAAAAGTGTATGTGTGTTGGCTTTTTTCTTCTCAGCTTTTATTTTACATTAGAGTATAGCTGATTCACAATGTTGTGTTAGTTTCAGGTATAAAATAACGTGATTCAGTCATACCTATACAAGTTTTTTTTTTTTTCAATTTTTTTTCTCCAGTTAGGTTGTTAGAGAATATTGGGCAGAGTTCTCTATACTGTATAGTATGCCCCTTTACACATAAGTTGTGAAAGTGAAAGTTGCTCAGTCGTGCCCAACTCTTTGCAACCCTGTGGACTATACAGTCCATGGAATTTTCCAAGCCAGAATACTGAAGTGGGTAGCCTTTCCCTTTTCCAGGGAATCTTCCCAAACCAGGGATTGAACCCAGGTCTCCCACATTACAGGCAGATTGTTTACCAGCTGAGCCACCAGGGAAGTATACATAAGGTCATCCATTTTAAATACAGCAGTGTGCAGACTGGGTTTATGCCCAGGAGTGGTATTGCTAGTATTTCTATTTTTAGTTTCTCAGGGGAATTCCATGATGTTCTCCATAGTGGCTGCATCAATTTACATTCCCACCATCAGTATAGCAGGCTTCCCTGATGGTTCAGAGGGTAAAGCATCTGCCTGTAGTGCAGGAGACACAGTAGTTGCAGGTTTGAACCCCTGAAGGAGGAAATGACAACCCACTCCAGCATTCTTGCCTGAAAATTCCCATGGGCAGACTATATTGGAAGGCTATAGTCCAAAGGGTTGCAAAAGAGTCAGACACAACTGAGTGACTAAGTACAAGCCCAGCAGCATAGAAGATTTCCCTCCTCTCTGCACCCTCCTCTACCAGCTTTTATTGTATGCAGATTTTTTTTGGTGACAGCCAAAAGCAAAATAGGAAAATCAAGAAACACCTGGAGTAACAGGCAAATTCGGCCTTGGAATGTGGAATGAAGCAGGGCAAAGACTAATAGAGTTTTTCCAAGAAAATGCACTGGTCATAGCAAACACCCTCTTCCAACAACACAAGAGAAGACTCTACACATGGACATCACCAGATGGTCAACACCAAAATCAGATTGATTATATTCTTTGCAGCCAAAGATGGAGAAGCTCTATACAGTCAACAAAAACAAGACCAGGAGCTGACTGTGGCTCAGATCATGAACACCTTATTACCAAATTCAGACTCAAATTGAAGAAAGCAGGGAAAACCCCTAGACCATTCAGGTATGACCTAAATCAAATCCCTTATGATTATACAGTGGAAGCGAGAAATAGATTTAAGGGCCTAGATCTGACAGATAGAATGCCTGATGAACAATGGAATGAGGTTCGTGACATTGTACAGGAGACAGGGATCAAGACCATCCCCATGGAAAAGAAATGCAAAAAAGCAAAATGGCTGTCTGTGGAGGCCTTACAAATAGCTATGAAAAGAAGAGAGGTGAAAAGCAAAGGAGAAAAGGAAAGATATAAGCATCTGAATGCAGAGTTCCAGAGAATAGCAAGGAGAGATAAGAAAGCCTTCTTCAGCGATCAATGCAAAGAAATAGAGGAAAAAAACAGAATGGGAAAGACTAGAGATCCCTTCAAGAAAATTAGAGATACCAAGGGAATATTTCATGCAAAGATGGGCTCGATAAAGGACAGAAATGATCTGGACCTAACAGAAGCAGAAGATATTAAGAAGAGGTGGCAAGAATACACAGAAGAACTGTACAAAAAAGATCTTCATGACCCAGATAATCTTGATGATGTGATCACTAATCTAGAGCCAGACATCTTGGAATGTGAAGTCAAGTGGGCCTTAGAAAGCATCACTACGAACAAAGCTAGAGGAAGTGATGGAATGCCAGTTGAGCTATTTCAAATCCTGAAAGATGATGCTGTGAAAGTGCTGCACTCAATATGCCAGCAAATTTGGAAAACTCAGCAGTGGTCACAGGACTGGAAAAGGTCAGTTTTCATTCCAATTCCAAAGAAAGGCAATGCCAAAGAATGCTCAAACTACCACACAATTGCACACATCTCACATGCTAGTAAAGTAATGCTCAAAATTCTCCAAGCCAGGCTTCAGCAATATATGAACCGTGAACTCCCTGATGTTCAAGCTGGTTTTAGAAAAGGCAGAGGAACCAGGGATCAAATTGCCAACATCTGCTGGATCATGGAAAAAGCAAGAGAGTTCCAGAAAAACATCTACTTCTGCTTTATTGACTATGCCAAAGCCTTTGACTGTGTGGATCACAATAAACTGTGGAAAATTCTGAAAGAGATAGGAATACTAGATCCCCTAACCTGCCTCTTGAGAAATCTGTATGCAGGTCAGGAAGCAACAGTTAGAACTGGACATGGAACAAGAGACTGGTTCCAAATAGGAAAAGGAGTACATCAAGGCTGTATATTGTCACCCTGCTTATTTAACTTATATGCAGGGTACATCATGAGAAATGCTGGACTGGAAGAAACACAAGCTGGAATCAAGATTGCCGGGAGAAATATCAATAACCTCAGATATGCAGATGACAGCACCCTTATGGCAGAAAGTGAAGAAGAACTAAAGAGCCTCTTGATGAAAGCAAAAGAGGAGAGTGAAAAAGTTGGCTTAAAGCTCAACATTCAGAAAATGAAGATCATGGCATCCGGTCCCATCACTTCATGGGAAATAGATGGGGAAACAGGGAAAACAGTGTCAGACTTTATTTCTGGGGGCTCCAAAATCACTGCAAATGGTGACTGCAGCCATGAAATTAAAAGACGCTTACTCCTTGGAAGAAAAGTTATGATCAACCTAGATAGTATATTGAAAAGCAGAGACATTACTTTGCCAACAAAAGCCCATCTAGTCAAGGCTATGGTTGTTCCTGTGGTCATGTATGGATGTGAGAGTTGGACTGTGAAGAAGGCTGAGTGCCGAAGAATTGATGCTTTTGAACTGTGGTGTTGGAGAAGACTCTTGAGAGTCCCTTGGCCTGCAAGGAGATCCAGCCAGTCCATTCTGAAGGAGATCAGCCCTGGGTGTTGTTTGGAAGGAATGATGCTAAAGCTGAAACTCCAGTACTTTGGCCACCTCATGTGAAGAATTGACTCATTGGAAAAGACTCTGATGCTGGGAAGGATTGGGGGCAGGAGGAGAAGAGGACAGAGGATGAGATAGCTAGATGGCATCACGGACTCGATGAACATGAGTTTGAGTGAACTCCGGGAGATGGTGATGGACAGGAAGGCCTGGCGTGCTGCTATTCTTGGGGTTGCAGAGTCGGACACGACTGAGCGACTGAACTGAACTGAAAAGCAAAATTAAAATGAGGTGTCACCTCACATCCGTCAGAATGGCTATCATCAAAAAATCCACAAACAAGCAATGTGCATTGGCTTCACTGTCCATTTCTTCCACTAGAACATAAGCTCCCAGAGGGCAGGCCTGCATGGCTGCCAGGGCCATGGTCGCATTTCTGCCCAGAGAATGTTGTCTGGCTGGAAGTGAAGCTGGCTCACAGTTTCAATGGAGAACCAGAAACTTAAAAAAAAAAAAAAAAAAAAAAAAAAAACAAGGAATATTAGTCAGCAAAAATCGGTATTTGTGAAAGTCTTAAGATATATTACTTTAATTGACCAAGGCCTTTTTTCAAGCAAAGACCCTGCACTAAGTAAAGTTTTATAATTTGTGGTTAAAATGTTCACATAAGCTTGCCAACAATATATTCTTGGGAAAAACCATTCTCTTTTACTGGAAACAAATATATTTTTTTTTTGGGACGAAAATACTTTAGAAAAAATATGATAAGATTAAAAAGACTTTTAAAAAATGGGATGTCCTTACTCAGAAACAAATAAACAAAAGACAAAGAAAGAAAGAAAAGAAAAAGGAAAAGAAAATCTTTCTTTCAAAATGTTGCTACTCCTGAAACCCCAACATCTGGGTACCATGGTCATGGGCCTACTTTCTGTCATCAGTTAACTGACTTTCTGTATATCTTTCCAAGGCTTCTTTTGTAATGCATTGTGACATATGGGGATTAATTTCCTTTCCCTTTTTGCACTTAAAAATGAAAATTAAAAAAGCTAAGGAAATATAAACCTACCCACAGTTCCTTTTTTTTTTTTTTTTTTTTTAATCTGTAGTTCTCATTGATTTTACATAAAATTTCCAAATTGAAAAGTCTGGAGAACTTAATCACAGAAAACAGTCCATGAATTAAAGCCATTGTTGAATAGGGGTGAACTAAACATTTCAAGTGGGCTTCCCCGGTGGCTTAGAGGTAAAGAATCTGCCTGCAATGCAGGAGATGCAGATTTGATTCCCGGGTTAGGAACATCCCCTGGAGGAGGGCATGGCAACCCACTCCAGTATTTTTGCTGGGAAAATCCCATGGACAGAAGAGCCTGATGGGCTACAGTTCATGGGGTTGCAAATAGTTGGACATGACTGAAGTGACTGAGCACAGCATGGCAGACATATCAAATGCCAGTATTTAGCCTAGATTTTCTCTTAGAAAATAGTTCTCAAACTTGAGTGTAGATCAGCATCACACAGATTACTGGTCTTCCCTCCTAGAGTTTCTGATTCAGTAGATATACGGGTGGACCCAAGAACATGCATTCCTAACAAAGTCTTAGGTGATGCTTATGATTTTCTGTGGTGTTCCTTTTAGAACCTCTCTCTAAGACATCATGATGGCATTGGAGTGGTAGCAGTTGGCTTTTCTGAAGAAAATTTCCCAAAGTCCTAGGTGATCTTGATATGGCAGAACGTTTAGAGTAGAGAGTGTTTAGCAATTACGTGATGCTTCACCCTCCTGCTTTAGAAGCCAAACTACGTCCATATCTAATTACATGGGGAAAGAGAGGGCAACTTGGTAGATATTTAGTCTATAACATAAAAGCATCATATGGGAAAAATGGATTGGGAGTTATGGATTAGCAGATGTAAACTATTATACACAGAATGGATAAACAACAAGGTCTTATTGTGTAGCACAGGGAACTATATTTAATATCTTCCAATAAACCATAATGGAAAAGAATATAAAAAAGAATGCATATATATATATACATATATATTATCACCTGGGATACATAGGGTATATATATAGGGTGTGTGTGTGTGTATATATACATATATATATAGGGCATATATATATATATATATATATGGCATATATAGTCCATCCCAGGTAGCGCTAGTAGTAAAGAACCCACCTGCCAATGCAGGAGACACAAGAGACGTGAGTTTGATTCCTGGGTTGGGAAGATTCCCTGGAGCAGGAAATGGCACTCCATTCAAATATTCCTGATTTTTATGGGTAGAAGAGCCTGGCGGGCTACAATCCTTAGAGCCCCAAAGAATCGGACACAACTGAGTGAGCATACACACACATACACACACACGTATATCTGTCTGTCTGTATACATATATATATATATGTATATGTATATAACTGAGTCACTTTGCTATACACCAGAAATTAACGCAACATTGTAAATCAATTATATGTCAATAAAATAAATTCTAAAAATGCATCATAGTCATTTTTCTTGGGATGAAGACTTCCCCTATAACTACTTTAAAATTAGAACAAATAAGATGTGCTTATTGGAAAAGTAGAATTTCCAGAAGTATTTAGAATAATAGAGGGAAATTCTTTCATATCCCCTCACTTGATGCAAACTCATTTTTGAACACCCATCCAGGTTAATTTGTTCTTCTTTCCCTCGAAAAGTTGTAACATTTAGAAGTATCTACCAAAGAGTAGAAACTGAAGTCTGACTCTGGTGGATAAGTTTGCATTCACTGGAAAACAGGGTGGTTGCAGGAAGGTGCTGACACTGTACTGATGCGCTAGTGGGCATGGCTTATCATCCAGAGCTGCGATGAGAGCTGGACCTCATTATCTCCATCTGCCATCCAGTGAGTGATTCAGGGCACTCACTTGCCTGGCCCTTTCCAGGACTTGGGAGAGGCCTGAACAATGTATTCATATGGTCACAGACTTTTGTAAAGATTATAAAACTGTAAGATATCTGTGTATCTTATGAATTTTGTGTATTTTCTTCTCCCCCAACCTTGTCCCCTAAACTGTAGAAAATTTTACGCAGGTCCAATTTGGATAAAATTCTAATGCTTTTTATAGATGAAATAAATTTGAAGGGGAAACACTGTATCTTTCGCTGTAAACAATATGCTCTTTTTTTTGGAAAAATCTCCTTTAATTTTATGAAGAAAAACAAAACTAAAACAGGAGGCAGTTTTGTAGGAAGTCATTTTACCCTTTCATAATTTATCTTTAACAGGTCTATTGCTATCTATTGAGAGATCAATTTAATGAAGTTATTTGTGTCTCTTAGCTTTTAGTTTAATAATTCAAGGCCACTAGCAAATTCACAGATCAAAGGTTTAAGTCTTAATTGGTCACTTGCCTTATAAGGTGCCTTAATCATTTGAATGTAGTTACATGGCACTGTTAATATAAATTTCGTGGCTTTTTTTCTTTCATTTCTGTTCAAATACTCATTTGGAGCTGTTCCTTATTTGTTCTCCTTCAGTCAGCCTGGTTTTCTCAGTCCAGTGACGTTGGTTCTGATAGTAACTAGCGTATCGTTAACTACTCTGAGTGGCTAAGCACAGCACTGTAATTCTGAGTTTCATCTGTGAATAGAGGGGTGGTGAATCATATCTTCCTGCCACTACCTGCTCCTTCACCCGTGGGATTAAATGAATTAACTGATTAAGCTCAATGTCTTGCAAATGGTGGGGTCTTCGTAAATACCAGATGACTTTGCGTAAACGAGTGGAAGACTGGAAGCTAGTTAGACAATTTTGGTGTTGATATGACAGGTCAAATATGCCCCCCCAACTGTTTGCAGAATTAGGAAAGATGCATGCATGTTGTTTTGCCTTGAATCAACTTTGAGCAACTGCACTTGATGTACGCTAAAAAGCTAATGATACAGATCTTGAAATCAAGCCTGTACTTGTACAATTTCTAAAAACCAGAACATGGTATATCATTAATGCTAAAAACATAAATACTGATCTCATGGATGGAGTTAAGATGATGAAAGCCTCACACAACTGAATTGCCTCTTCTAGTCATCTTCAGTAGACACAGATTATAACCCAACTCTGAATGTAAAGAATAAAAAGTGAAGGTGAAAGTCGCTCAGTCATGTCCGACTCTTTGCGACCCCATGGACTATACCATCTATGGAATTCTCCAGGCCAGAATACTGGAGTGGGTAGCCTTTCCCTTCTCCAGGGGAATCTTCCCAATCCAGGGATTGAACCCATGTCTCCTGCTTGCAGGCAGATTCTTTACCAGCTGAGCCACAAGGGAAACCCTTAGTATGAGTAAAAAAACGGGTAAAAACAATTTTGTTGATTCTGGTATAGCCTGCTATTATATATTGCTATATACTGCTGTCCATCCCTTGATATTCACCCTCTTCCTTTTACATTAGCACAGAATCCCTCAGTTTTAACTGAATTTATAGCTGTCAGGAAAAATAAGAACACCCTTTTTTCCCTCCCATGAAGCTAAGTGGGGCTATGTAACTAACCTCTGGCCAGTGAGGTGAAAGTAGAAGTGTATGCAACTTCTGTCTTTAAAGCAGGGACTGAGAGGCACTGTGGCCTTCCTTGTCCCTTCCTCCACCCTTCTGTTGTAGTGAAAACATCATGGATAAAAACGAAGCCACCATCTTAAACAGGAAATGACTTTCAGAGTGGAAGTTACATATGAACAGGCAAAAAGGTAGGAAGGATGTGAGTTCTTCTGAACTTTGTGGAAGAGGGCCACTATAACCCCCTTAATTTGCCTGAAACAAGAGAGATCAAATTCTTACATTTACCATTGTTAGTTGGAATTTCACTATTATGCATAATAAAATCCAACCTTAACTATTAGTCTTATTGCAGAAGTGTTTGGAGGTTAAATATGAACGTAACATTACAGGAAACTTCCTTGTCATCCTCAAGAAACTATGACTTCCTTGAAAAGATGTATTTCTTTCTAACTTTATTTGCTCATTATTTAGAATATAAACAAATAGTTATAAAAACAGGACAATTCTACAAATCATGTGTGCATTCATGATAGTATTTTTACTGAAAGAGTTTTCTGTGAATACATATATGAGAAAAATATATAAAAAATTAGGGTTTTATGAGACACAGTTACAGAACTAAAAAATAGAATATATCTGCAAAATTCTTCTATTCAGAATCATATGCATCTTTGGAAGCCATCCCAAATCCTTTGTAAAACAGAGCAGGATAAAGAACAAATCAATACAAAACAAACAACTTTTTAGAATATTGAATAGATGCAACTTCTAGCCAGTGCTAGTCCTGTGTTGAGAAGACTCCCTGGAGAAGGAAATGGCATCCCACTCCAGAAATTCTTGCCCAGGAAATCCCATGGACAGAGGAGCCTGGCAGGCTACCATCCATGGGGTCTCAAAGAGTTGGGCGCAACTGAGCGATTAAATAACAACAACAGATTATCCATGGAAATGTTTTTCATTACCTGATAAGAAGACTGCTTTAGCACAGGTGAAGATTGAGCTTCTTTAGCCAACAGCATTAGCAAAGCTCTGATGCCTACCTATTTAACCCTTGCCTTTCCTTTGAGCAAGTGGTACCAATTTAAATGTCAGCTCTGGCAAAGGGATCAGGCATTGGCCAGAGTAGAAACAGAGGCCACCAGTTCATCCCATGCAAACAACTCAATGACTATCATGTGAAAACTTTTGGTGTTCATAGATAAGGAAAAGATCTTTACCAAACATGTTCAGTTGTCAAAGAACCATTTTACCTCATATGTTTTGAGAAAATGAGGATAAGAGAACTGATCTATCCTAAAACTTTAAATCTTAATTAAAGGCATTCACATATTAATATACAAAGGAGTCATGATTAAAGGTTAAAAATGAATATGCCACCGTGATATCATATATTGGTATGTTATATGGATCTACTATTTGGGTGGGCTTAGAAAGTAAAGCATTTGAAATGAAATAAAGACAAATGAAATTTCTAATCAGTTTATAGTCCTAGAGAATTTTCAAACCAAAGTTATTATAAGATTAATATAAGCAGGAAGATATAAGAAAAAAAAAAACAGAAAGAAAAGAAAAAAACAAAAAGAAAGTCAGTTAAGTGGAATTTAAGTTGTCAGGCTACAGTGTAGAACTCCATTACCATATCTTTCTTTTTTTTAATAGTATTCTCTGAAAAGCACTAGATGTAATAAAGTCAATTTAAAATTTGTTCTACCAATCTTTTGCATCTGTAATTTTCCCATTAAACGTAAATGCCCATGAGGCAAGCTATTTGCATTACATTGCATTTGCAGTCTTTAAAACAAACTATAAATCCCCTCCTTGTTTCATGTGATTGATGCTGTGTGTATAAATACCACCATAAACCTCAAAGGGGGCTAACAGTGACAGTAAATTAAAGTTTTCAAGTCTGGCAGCATCTCAGCACTCCAGCCCTTGATCTTAAGCAGTGTTGTTAACCCCCGCCTCATTGCCCTCCTGAACTCACCTTTTTTTCCCCTTCTTTCCTGCTCTGCCCCCCATTCTGATTTCCTTGGGAAACACCTTCCCGGCCATGCAAGTCACACCAGGCCAGGGAGAGGCTGTTAATTAAATCGAGGCTGCAGTGGGCTTGCTGGAGAGCTGAAGGCCCTGACTTGCCGCCCTCCAGGATCTGAGATCAAGAATCTTGCAGACCCCTTCCCTCTGTAAACAATGGTCAGCCACAGAGATACTGATTAACTGGCAAAACCCCCATGATTAGCTGCTTTCCTGGTGATTGTCTTCTGCTCAGCGGCCTTCCCATTGGGAGGAGGAGGAGGAGTCATGAGTAGCTGATGGAGAAAGGATGCAGAGAAAAAGGAGGAAAGAAAGACTTCTCACTATGTTTTTCAATTTCCATATATTGAATCACCTCTCGATCCTAATTATTTTATTCTCCATTTTGAAAGGGCATGACTGATGTAATTACTTTTTATTAAAACTTATCCTGACCAAGAGCATCTTCACCTGGATTGGAGGGGTTACTTGAAACATAAACAAAGCTAATGCCTTTCTAGAGCTTCAGAGGCCCCTTTAGTCTCTGTAATTAATTGATGGGTACAGCTGGTAAGTTATTCCTTGTCTCCATCTTACTGCAGTTAAAATAGATTTGGAGAAAATGGTGATCAAAATGGTGATCCTGGAGAAATCGTAACTGTTGACCCACTGACTTTGCCTCCCCTCCCAGTATGTGGTGTCTTCTTGCACTTGGAACAGTAAATTTCTTGACCAACCTCATGTGATTGCTCCCAAAATTGAGCCAAGGCTAATTGATTCAAGGGTGCACTGTGGTTTCTCATTGTTATCTCAAATGGTCCCCATATTTTTTTTCTACTTTTTTCCCTAGAATAAAAGGAACATAATTGTAAAATCCCATATCAATTTTTTTTCTCTAGCTGTATGTTTCATATATGACTTCAAAATAGGAACGTAAATTAGCAGAACCTCACAGCTCATATATGCAAAATTCTTGGGGGACTGGCAAATCATCAAGGATGGGTAAATTATTCCTCCAGAAGGGAAAGGGAAGACACAGAGGAAAAGCAATTGGGAGGGATGGGGGAAAGGAAGACAGAGGAAGAGAAGGGAAGGCAATGAAACAATGAAGCTAATTAATTAATTTAGGCTATTAATCTGGACCACATGTCCTCTGACGATCTCTGAATCAGTGGTGGATCCCAAGTGAATATTGACAGGGACACTGAAATATATTCGGAAAAAAATACTTCTCTGCTTTTTCATTTCCTCTATGATCTTTCAAGGATCTAGGAGGAAGAGTCCAAGAAATCTTGACACTCTGAAGACAGTGTCCCTACCCAAGATAGATTTCTAGAGACTTCCTTTGTCCTTTTTCTTCTGAAAGACAGAGCTGCCTGCCACGGAACCTGCTTCTTCTGCTGTCCAGAGCCCTTCTTCAAGAAGGTAGCTGTGACAATATGTTCATCTTTTTAATTATACTGCTGTTTTTACAAGTCTTCCATATGCCTGATGTAATGAAAGTGAAAATTCGTGTTGACTTGGTTAAAGACACGAAGTTTATTATCATTTCTGCAAGGGATTCTTGGAACTCATTTATAGCCAAGTAAATAAATGATGCAGAAGAGGGAGGAAACAGCTATTTATAGTCTTCACTATGTGTCTGTCACCCTATTTGGTGATTTCACATGTTATCAAACTTTACAATAATCCCGTCAAGCAGTTTCATTTTTCTTTGTCCATAAAATAGGAAAAATGATGTCTAAGAAACATGTTAAAGGTCCTAAAAATGATAACTGGCGGTAGCTTGTTTTTTGTGTGTGTGTTTTTTTTTTTTTTTTTTTTTGAGATTGTCCTTTTCTCTCCTCAAAGTTTCTAATGAAGCCTGTTCCAAAACACAAAATGTGAAGTCTTAAAGGCAGATCCTAAGGACAGAGACGTAGACACCAGTGTCTTCCAGTAAACAACAGGGCCCACCTGGTTCTGAGGCTATTCATACAAGAGTTTATAGTCTGATGTATCTTCTGGCCATCTGCTTATTGGTTCTGCTGTTGGAAATAACAGAAAAAGGATACTAAATTCTAGTGTGTGTGTGTGTGTGTGTGTGTGTGTTATACATGTGAATTGGGTATAGAGAGAGCAAGAAACAGAATGGTATAGTAGAAAGAGAGCCTGAAAGAAAAGTGCGTATGTTGTAATGGATAGAATCTGGTGTAACAATTAGAAACAGGGAAAGCTAAATGCAATATCTTAAACTTCTGTCTTCTCTTCCCCCCTCCTTCCCAATCATTCTTCCTCTGTGCCTTTCTTTTCCTTCTAGATTAATAATTTACACATTTTTGAAGGTTTATCATTCCCCTAAGAATTTTGCATAAATGACCAATGGAGGTTCTTTTCATCTGCATTCTTATTTTCAAGTCATACATGAAACACACAACTTGAAAAGAAATTGACATAGGATTTTAAGATTTTTTTGTTTTTCTTTTAGTCCAGGAAAAAATACAAAAAAAAAAAAAAAAAAAAGAGTACTCTGGTGAGTGTTTGAGATAACCCAGTGCACCTTGAATCAATCAGCTTTGGCAAAAGTTTGGGGAGCACCCCACATGATTATGTTCAAGATCACACAAAAGCCCTTCACAAGAATAAATGTTTTTTTCTCCATACCTTGATAGTGCTAGTGGTAAAGACTCCACCTGCAATACAGGAGTCTAAGGAGGTGCAGGTTCAATCCCTGGACTAGGAAGATCCCCCTGGAAGAGGAAATGGCAACCCTCTCCACTATTCTGGCCTGGAGAATCCCATGGACAAAGGAGCCTGCAGGCTACAGTCCGTGGGGTCATAAAGAGTCGGGCAGAACTTAGCACACACACACAGTCTACACCTTGGCTTCCCAGGTAGTGCTAGTAGTAAAGAACCCACTTGCCAATGGAGGAGATATGAGATACAGATTCGATCCCTGGGTTGGGAAGATTCCCTGGAGGAGGGCATCACAACCCAGTCTAGTGTACTTACCTAGTGAATCGCATGGACAGAAGAGCCTAACAGGCTACAGTCCATAGAGTCGAAAGTAGCCAAGACTGAAGTGACTTACCACGTGGGCATGCACGCTCCATACCTTTCGGGCCCTAAGGTAACAGTTATCCCATCAAGATTCTCCATTTCAGAACTCTTCTTACTTTATTCTCATTCCCAACTCCTAAATCAAAATATATTCATTTGTGTCCCCTCTCCTTGAAGGACTCGTTCAGGTTAGATGCACTGACAAACTGATTTCCATTCCAGTGTCATCAGAAAATAATTCAGATGTGTGTCTATTTGATCGACAAAATTTAAGGCCTTAAATCAAAGGAAGGTCTAATGGTGTAAAATATCTGGTCTCCAATTATGTGGTGATAGTGGGTATGATCTTCAAGCAAATAAGAGTGCTGTCCTCTGAATAATTCCTGCCTGCCTGCACATTTGCTCATGGCTTTCAAGGGGCTTCCCTGATGGCTCAGTGGTAAAGAACCCACCTGCAGTGCAGGAGATCTGGGTTGGGAAGATCCCCTGCAGAAGGAAATGGCAACCCACTCCAGGAATCTTGCCTGGGAAAATCCCGTGGACAGAAGAGCCAAGTGGGCAACAGTCCAAGGGGTCGCAAAGAGTCAGACACAGCTTAGCAACTGCAAACAACAAAATGAGGGGCTCTTCCTTTCCGTGATTCCTTATCCTGAGGGATCTGCAGATATTTCAAGCTCTGAGTGTGAGTCTTGGATGAGTTGTTAGTGAGTTTAAATATTAATCTCAGGGACTGATATTCTCATGGTGTTCTCATATCATTGAACCTGTCAAAATTCTTTGATGTCAGCTTACTTTTCCTTAATTTAAATACATAGAAAGGTGATTACCTTTAAGGAGAATAAAAAATTCAATAAGGCACAATGCCTGCCTTTGAGGAGAGTATACACTATTACTATTTCATATGAAATAAAATGTAGTAAGTGATTGCAAGTGGTGCAAAACGTGATGAGAATTCTGAGGCAAGAGATAAGGTTCAAGACTTGGCTCATAGTATTGTATCCCTTGTTTTTAAAGGGCACCGAGAACTAAAAGGTCTTTGTCCTTCACCTCAGAAAGTTTCTGTCTTATTTAATGAGAGTGGATATAGAAGTAAGAATGAAATGTAGAAACACTCAAAGAGAAATTAATGTAAATAATGACCAGTTAATGTAAATATCTAATAGCAGGGGCCAAATTCTAGCTTGAAGGGAAGTTATGAGTACCTGTAACATGCCTTCTGCAATGTCATGTAAGAAATTGATGAGGAGAATGGTGTAATTGAAAATACATTCATTTCAGTCAATATTAATTTGATTCTTGATACCATGCGCTTTTGTTGAATGGATTATGTATCAAAGCGTGGAAAGAATGTGAATTAGAGTTGGGACCAGGACAGACAGAACAGAGAGCAGTGGGAAATGCTACCCAGGAGGAAGCAAATGAAAAACACAGATTGGAGCAAGGTGAGATTTCCTGAGTAGGGGATGACCTAGCAAAGTCTAGGGGTAACCAGCAAATAAAGATGGGAGATGGTAGGGTGGTTGACATGGCCAAGAAACAAGATTTCTGCATAGACCAGAGAGGCGAGAGAATCAGAGAGTATGGCTATTCCTATTTTGAACCACAGATTGCTGGGAAGGTCACCTGGAAGTTCAAGATGATCACTTTGGTAATTTAAGCGGGCAAGTGGGCTGGGTGTAGATTGTGGAAAATGGGGTGAGAGAGTATGTTTGGTTGGATAGCTGCTCAAATCGAACCTTTTGTTTACAGGTGGGAATGAAGCTCTTGTGTTGCCAGATTTCAATTTTCGAGAGAAACTTAACAATCTATATTTTTGCTTTGAAGTCTCTCAATTGTTAAATGTTGGCCACGTATTCAAATATCAGGCTCTTTGCTACAAATGCATCATAAAGCAAAGAAGAACAGAAAGGCATGTTCCAATCTTCCTTGGTGAGAGGTCTAATCTGATTAATTTGGTCTTACCTAAATGTATTTAATTATTTTGGGTCTGACAGTATAAAGTGATTGTGAAAAAAATTCTCAGTTTTCCACTTTGAAAGATTTGCCAAGTTGTTTGATCTGTTTCATCATGAATTTCTGTTGGGAAGAAGACATATTACATACTAGAACTATGAGCTGCTAAGGCGTGCACACAAAGGAAATTTGTACTTTTGATTCTACTGTAGTTCTGAATTTTTGTGCTTTTTTCCAGTCCTAAATATATGCATTCTTGATGCTTACTTATTTATACATATTAATACCCCCTATTATATCATCTGGGGAAAAAATAACTTCTTTGGTTTTGTTTTTTCTTTTTATGCAAAATGAGAAAGATACTGCTAACAAAATCACAAGCCCAGAATCTCCAAATGAGTCATATAATCAAACCCTACAATTGACAGACTCTATAAACAGAGACTATCAGAGTAGAAACTCATACTAAAAAACAGGATTGTAGCAGATTCTGTTGTATTACAGAACTCATTTCTGTTTCATTTCAGCTATGCATCCATATTCTTAAAACTTTCAGATTTGGCAAGTACAGCATTTCCACTGACCAATGTCAAAGGCATCCCTCTTCAATATTATAAAAACTCACATCTTTGTCAGGTCATTACTGTTTTTCAAGAATTAATTGATAGGGATTACCTGAAGAATCCAGAGAAAGAGCAGGTGCTTCGACCTGGCTATCACGGAAGCGGTAATAAACGTAATGATGGCTTGCTGCCTGAGGATTCGTGGCACCAGGTACCCATTTCAGCCCAAACAGATTGCAAATATATCCCTCCTCTCCAATCACCCTATTAATTTGGAAATACTTAGATCTAAATTTCAGCATAGGAATCTACAGATCCTACCAATTACAATAAGCCACCTTGTCCTACTAAAACCGCCACAGTGCTGTTTGGTTTAACAGAGAATGATAATTTAACTTTGGAATAATCTCGTCGTTGTAAAAAGAATTAAAATTATAACTCTTCCACAATCGTGCTGTGCAGCTTTCTATAGAGAGTAGTGTGCCGAATTTCAAGTAATATTCTTCTGTTGCCCCATATCCCCAGGTCCTGGATAAAAATGAAATGTGCATTTCATAAGAAGATCCCAGCGAGCAGTAATAAGAAAAAGTATTCAATCATAGTCAATTGGTTAAAGCTTTGGGGATGGGCTCAAGTCACCATTTTCTTCTTCTTCTTCTTTTTTTTTCAATAAGGACACAAATAAAAGAATTAAACTAAGCTATTTTTTCCACCTCCACCAGATCGAATCAGCTAAGGAAATAGATGCCCTTATATCTTTAGCAACATGAAGATAATGTCCACTGGGTTGTTTCAGAATTAGTGGAAGCATCATCAATCACCTCAATTATAGTAAACAAAAATTCTAGTCAATGTAATATAAGTGTAACCTGAAATCAAATAAAAATATATACCTGATGCCATTGTGTTACCACCTCCAATTAAAAAAAAAAAAAGGGAGGGGGAAAGGAAGTGTATTTTTTCCATTGTTGTTTCGTTGCTCAGTCGTGTCTGACTCTTTGCAATCCCGTGGCCTATAGCCTTCAAGGCTCCTCTGTCCCTGGGATTCCCAAGGCAAGAACACTAGAGCGGGTAGCCATTTCCTTCTCCAGGGGATTTTCCAGACTGAGGGATCAAACATAAGTCTCCTGCATTGGCAGGCAGATTCTTTGCCTCTGAGCCACCAGGGAAGCCCTATTTTCCATTAAATTTATATATATATTAAAAAAAGCAAAAGCCTGGCAATGTCAGGTCTTTGCATTCTCAGGATTTCTATTTTCATAGTTGCCAAGAAAACTGAAAACAGAAATTGCCCAGAGGATGTTTTAATTATTTGAAAAATTGAGAGGCATGTGTAATTGTATATTTCTAAGGTTTTTAGGTAGTCCTTTGAATTGGCTTCTTTTTTGGAAAGCATTTTTTAATAAGGAATTTTATCATGCTAGATGTAAATAAAGCAGTTTTCAAAAACAACAAATACTCCCCAGTGTGGTCAAACATATTTTCACATTGGCATCCTTTGGTCTTGCACAGAAATAAAACATCTTCGAAAATTTTGAAATCTAGGAAACAAAACCCAGACTGCCCAAGCAGACATATTTTTGTGAAAATCTTGAGTAAAGCTTTTTTTTTTTTTTTCCTTTTACCTACTAGGAAATCTTTTTACAGCCAATATTACAGCTAACATATTATGCCACTCCGAAACAGTTAGGAACTTTCATTCATTCACATTCACTTTAGTAAAAGGAATTTTGCTCTGTCTCAGCTCATTATAAGCAGATGCTACTGAATACATTGAAAAAAAAATTCAATGGTACCTAAGAATTAAAAAAAAAAAACAAAAAAACGCTTAAAACAATAGTTGTTTAGAGAGACCTTCGCGGATCCCAGTGCTCCGGAACCTTCTCCTGGGTTGTGAACAATCGAAGATTTATTCAAGCTCTCTGCACACTGGGAAATGAAGACCCAGAAGCTCATTATCATGTCTATTAAAAAGCAGAAACTGGGGTACATCTAAGAAAAGATGTATTACTTTTTAAACCGCACAGCAAACCGCAGACCAATAGGGACTTGAACTATATAAAAATACTCTCAGTAGTAGGAGAGTAGGGAGGGCTGGGGGGCGGGGGGTGAAATTCACTTTCCCAAACAGCAGGAAAATACCACACTACTAACTTCCATTGTTGTCGCAGCTTTGGAAAATTGGCTCTATCCTATCCTTCTTGAAAAGTGATTTTTGAAGTCAGACTTTTGGTTCGATCAGAAGACTAAATGGGACTATTAGAGTAACTCTGGGGACCCTGCTCCAGGAAGGGTGAGGGAGGGTTTGATTAGCAATGACCAGTTAAATTCTAGTTAACCTCAATTAGAAACCTTCACCTTTGCTAATTGGATTAATTTGTCGGCAGGCAGTATACTTATGAAGTATACTGAAGCCAAATTTGTGCTGCTCTATGATGAGATAAAAATCATTGGTGTGGGGTGACTCATTTCTTAAGAGTGCATCTATAGCCAATTTCTGCAAAGGTAGGACAAAGTTGAATTTTACTATCAAGTTGGAGAGACATTTATTACAGTGATTCTCTTTGCAGCCTGAAGAAGAATATGCCCAGTAAGCAAATTCTCTTCAATTAAAAGCTTTCCAAACTTAGGGTTTAATGAAACTTTAATTAAAGTCAGTGGAAAAGTCATGTTCAGGAAAAAAAATAAATAAAGGTGCTCAGAAATGTCCTTTTCATTCTCTCTTGACTAATCCAAAGATACTGTCTCTTTTTCCATTTTTTTTTTTTTTAGTGTTTTGTGCACAGAAAGACACAGACCAACAAAACCTGTTGCATTATAGACCATCTCATCACCCAAAGACAAGGAGTGTCTACGTTCTCATTAAAATGGCAAAGCACGTGACCATGCTGTATCCAGTAACATGTTTCAGAGAATGGCAGTGTGCTTCCCACATGGCTCAGTGGTAAAGAGCTCATCTGCTAGTACCGGAGCTGCAGGTTCAATCCCTGGGTCAGGAAGATCCCCTGGAGGAGGAAATGGCAACCTACTCCAGGATTCTTACCTGGGAAATCCCATGACAGAGGAGCCTGGCGGGCTATAGTCCAAGGCGTGGTAAAAGAGTTGGACGACTTAGTGACGGAGCACGCAGTCATGTTCTTTGTGAACAGTCTACTTCACAAAAACTAAGGATCGAATTTGCAGGACAGTTTGTTGGGCTCCATTTTAATGATAAAAATATAATGTGATATTTCTCAACCTGTTAGGGTATCTGTGAATGGGTCCAGTTTGAAGAAAATAAAATAAAATGTCAATCACACATATTCCCCCGTGGTGGATATAAAATCCCTCCAAGTGGGTCCAAGCTGGAGTGAACATAGAATTTCTTATACTTGAAAATATGTTAATAAGGCTGCAAACTATTGTGTCTTCAAATTGGCTAAAGGGCAAATTGCTGTTGTCAGCACCATCCATCTCTTGGGTGAACCGCACCCACCTGCTTAAACAGACACAAGGCTACCAATGTCGTGTACACGTTTCAAAATACAAAAGAGAGTCTCTGGCATTTTCTGCTTTTATCTCTTTCACAAAGGGAGGCATGGGAAATTAGTATTCCATACATATTCTAAGGTTGTGTTTAAGAGGTCAACTTTTTTCTTTTCTTTTTTCTCTTATAGTAAAGATGCTACAAATAGGACCTTAAATTCTTTGCCTTTACAAACAAGCATTTCACAGGAAGGAGACAGTAAAGATGATCAGATTATGACAATTAATGGCAATATACAGTGCTTCCTCTGTGTGTGTGTGTGTGTGATCTACCTATGACCAGGGCGCTGAGCATTCCTTGTCTATAAACTGAACCAAACCTCATTGTCACCTGTTGATAACAGAGAAGAAAGGAAGCCAAGCATCAGGATCAGGGCACAATAATGTCTGTTGACGATAAATTATCAAAACAATAATCATGTTTAGCCAATCCCTTTGTGTAAAACTGTTATTATGATTCCAGTGCCAGCTGTCTGAAACTTTAATTTAAGTGCTTGCTTGAGGCAAGACATTTGGAATGCTAGTTTAGAATGTTTTATAGCTCAAGCAATATGTTTTACTAACCTCAAATACCGTGATGATGGTTTAAATGGTGACTATAATTTGTACGTGGGGGCTCCAGGGTGAGTTTTGCTTTTCCAGAGAAGTGTCTGCTGCATCAAAAATTCAGACATTTCTGGGTTATCTTGGGCTCCCTATCCTTGGGGGCCTTGGATACTGCATCTCCCTGCCCACAGGTAAGCACTGCAGATGGTTAACTTTGAGGACGTTGCTTCAAGTTGCTGCAGTTGGAATGTTCCTCAGAAACAGCCATGTTCAGTGGAAAGCACAGTGGTAGAAAAGCTATGGTTTAGTGTTAGGTGGGTAAGTAACGTTCATTCTGTTACTCACCAACCATTCTCTTGACTCTAGACCTTTTGGAAAGAAGGCAAAAACCAGATCCTGTTACCGTCTCCACCACATATTCACCATTCCTTAGTAAAGGATCAGCAAGATGTTGGTATGTTGATAATAAAGGATAAGATTCTCCTTTAAATATAGGAGGCCCCAGGATATAATCCATCTATAAGAATTTTTGCAGTTGTCTTTATCATGCATAAATTATAAGAATGGAAAGATGAAGGCCATTTAAGATTCGTTGCAATATATCTCTTTATATTAGACTATTATTAAGATAGCATAATATTAAAAACATTATTATGTCATTTTAGAATAAATTATAAAACATATTACATCCACTGTCTCAATAGCAGCATCTTTTCATGATAAAGTCTCATTTTGCAATGGAAATTTCAGGAATTTAAAGACGTTATATTGTTACTGAAAGGTAGGGGTCTGGTCTCAAAAGCCATTAGAGAGGCCAGGTTGAAGGAAAGGAAAGTTTGCTTTATTTCAAATGCTGGCACCTGGGGTGTGGGCAGGGCAGACGTCTGTCCAAAGGCTGACTTCCAGCACTGACCATCAGCAGACAACAGTTTTTATAGACATGGTGAGGAGGGGAGGCTACATGCAGAAACAGCACAGTCAGCTGACAGTCATGTTCAAATTGATCATCGGTGGTTCTAACCAGAGCCATCTTGGTTATGCTAGGTACAGTCAACCTTATTGGCTTGTTGCCATTTCTTTGAGGCCAGTTCTCAGAATTGTGACAGCTTATGTCAGGGTACAGTCTGGTAATCATGTGGTTAACTTGTCCTTCTGGGGTTTCAGTATCTATAAGACAGCTTACAGGACGTGGTTTGGAATATCATCTATAGCTGTTGAGAAGAAACTAAAGGTTCTTGACTATGCTTCATGACTACATTATTATTATTTGCTCTCCTTTGAATGTTTTCCTTTGTTTCTGAATGTTCCCATTTCTCTGATTAAACTTAGTTTTCCACAGACAACAGGCAGTCAGAGGACATGGGGGAGGTGGGGCAAGGGCAATAGGGTCCTGCTCTGTTTCACTATGACCAAGTGGGTCATGGATCTGCAAAGACCAAGGCCCAAAGCTAGGTGACCCGAGTCAAGCAGGAACACCTGCAGTTTTCAACTTTTCACAATTGCCTCTGGATTCTCTGAATCATCAGAGAAATACTTTCAAGTAATCGTTGACAGAATTTGTCTTCTCTTTATAAACACTACAACCACCAGGGAGTGTAAGTTACAAATTTAATGTCTAAGTTTCTGGGGGAAATTTTTTCCTACTGGAGGTTCCTAACAGCTAATGGTTGTTTTGAGTGTTAGGCATTTAATAAAATTGGGGAATAACTTGATACCTAAAGTATAACTCAGGTTGTGTCTTTCCCCACTCTAGAAAAAGCCTAATTTAATTAAGAAATGTTTCCTGAAATTTTACAAGATGGAAATCTGCTGGTGGAGACAGGTGGGAAAACATACTGAAGCTATGGCAAATATATACGCTTCTGTGATGACAGTCTTTGTCCAGCTGATTGACTCATATAATAGCAATTGTCTCAAATTATCCTGATAGAAGGACCACACATATGTACATTGGTCATATGTATAGCCAGATGCATTTCTGGAAAAAAAAAAGCTATATAAAAATCATTCCCAAACACAGTTCCTGACCTAGAGGAGTGGTATAATAACTATAAAAGCAAATATGTACCAACATCAATACATTTCTTTCTACTGGAACTGGGCAAGCTTATCTTTTGAAAGAATTCCAGAGGAAATGTGATATAAAGCAATAACGTGTGCTCTCCTTTCTGTGTGTTGGTTTTATAATTCCAGATGATTACCTATGAATCTGTAGTGGGCTGCTTTTGAAATTACTATGCTGAGAAATAAATGCTCTTCTTAACTGGCATCTGCAACGTGACTTATCAATCAATTTATATTTTTTACAAAGTCACCATTTATAGAATATAGGTAATGCTTGCAACATTAATGAACATGCAGAAAATGTTGGTGTTTCTCAAGAAACAAGGCAGAAGGGGTATATAAAAGGCCGCATAAGTAATGTTTATCTATGTAGAATGAATGAGTTGAGACAGTAGTTAATCAATAGAGTCAAATTAAGAGGATGTTTTACTGGAATGCCTCATTGTTTGGGGAGTACCCAATTTTTAAATTTTCAGAGTTTAGCACATAACTGATGCCTGTGATGATGGAACTGGACTCAACCTGAGTCAACTCAATTATTTACTGGGTTTTTTACTGGATTATTTACATCAGTGTCCACACAATCAAATGGGTCAACTATTTGGCAATTCAAAGTGGATAACATAGTGTAATATTTTGGGGCCTCAGTTTTGAGGTGAAATTGGCATGGCTATTTTCTTGCTTTGTCTATTTTTAAAAATTGATTTTCATGCAATGATCAATGTTGATCATATTTTTAAAATGTTTATTCTGTTAACTATTAGATGATAAGATAGTGATTTTGTTTTTAATAAAATGCTTATGTATTTTCCATTAAGAAAATTAGATTTTTTTTATCATAATAATATTCATTTTCACATCTCTACGTGCAGTGACCAAGTTTTCTCTTTAAAATGATTCAAGCACCCAGTCCTTTTATTTCATTTCTATAACATTTATGCTGGCCTACATCTTTATGCCAGGATTTTGGCTCCTGGTAAGGCCTAGTAAAAAGTTTGCACTCTATTGCTTTTTTTCTGATCCTTAAATACCATTTTATGCTTTTTGTCAGTCACTTTCCTGCTCAATCTTCTGTGGGCTACTTTTTCCACCAGCTTTCTAAGTAGATTTCACACAGTCATTTGTTGGTTCATTCACCCAGTTATTCAATAAATAGGTTCTCACCAGCTGCAATGTCAAGAGAGTAGGCATTGTGTGAACTGCAAACAAGTAATGGTTTCTACCCTCATGGGGTTTATAATCTAGTTTTGGAAATAAAATCCATAAAAAGTTTTAGTATAGAAAGCTATTGTCTGGGATGGAAGCCAGGTTCCTCAATTCATCAGTTGTATCTTTGGACAATTTACTTAACCCAGCTATGTCTCAGTTACCACGTCTGTAAACTGAGTTGAATGATACTACTTAGGTCAAGGGATTATGGTAAGCATTAAATGAGACAATACATGTAAAGCCTTGGGACATTCTGGTTTAACAAAAGCACTCAAGACAAGTTCAATGGAATGGTTCAGGGGAAGAGAATAAATAAGTATAATTCAAGGAAATTTGAAACAAATTGAAAGAAGGAAGAAAAGTGTTAGTCACTCAGTCATGCCCAACTCTTTGCTACTCCATGGACTATAGCCCACTTGGTTCCTCTGTCCTTGGAATTCTCCAGGCAAGAAGACTGTAGTGAGTAGCCGTTCCTTTCTCCAGGGGACCTTCCTGACCTAGGGATCAGACCTTGGTCTCCTGCATTGCAAATTCGTTACCACCTGAGCCATGAGGGAAGCCCAAACAAAGCCTTGGAGTATTCTGGTTTAACAGAAACACTCAAAACAAGTTCAATGGAATGGTTAAAAGGGGAAGAATAAGTACGTAGAGTTTAAGAACATTTGAAACAAACCAAAACAGGGAAGGAAAGGAGGGGGCTGAGGTCTTTCAAAGAGAAGAGAAAACCATTCCACACATGAGTGCTTATAGGAGACCCCATGATCAAAGTGATGCTGAAGATGTGGCTGGAGGGATTGATCAGGATATGATTGACAAGTGAAGAATGAAGAGTACAAAGCCTGGACCGAACCAGCACAGTTTCCTGAGGAGCATTCATAGCTCATCCCGCCAGTTCAACCGGTAGGATTGTCCTTACACTATCCCCTGTGCTTGTAAGTCCACAGTGTTATTTCTTTTGGCTCACTGCTGAGCTTTCTGGGCATGGCTTTGATGAGCAAAGAATGTTCAGACCTTGCTGGGAGACATTGCACCCTACCCCCTCTTCCTTTATTGACCTCCTTGTGCTATTATGTTACATTAAAAAATATACCTGTACACATGAGAAGATGCTCAATATTGCTAAATGTTAGAGAAATGCAAACTAAAATTATAATCAGGTACCACCTCACACTGGTTAGAATAGCCATCATTAAAAAGTCTACAAATAATAAATGCTGGAAAGCATGTGAAGGAAAGGGAATCCCCCTACACTGTTGGTGAGAATCTCAAGTGGAGAATAATATGGAAGTTTTCCCAAAAAACTAAAAAGAAGGCTGCCCTATGATCCAACAACTCCACTCCTGGGCATATATTCAGAGAGAACTCTAATTAAAAAAGACATTCTTCTCCACTCCCTGCCCCCCAGCCCAGTGCTTGTTGTAGCACTATTTGCAACAGCCAAGACATGCAAACAACCTAAATGTCCATCAATAGTTGGACGGATAAAGGAGAGGTGGTATATTTATACAACGGAATATTAGTCAGCCATATAAAAAGAATGAAATAATGCCATTTGCAGAAACATGGATGGACCTAGATAGTATCATACTAAAGTCAAGTCAGAAAGAGAAAGACAAATACCATATTATATCACTTGTATGTAGAATCTAAACTATGACAGAAATGAGGTTATCTACAGAACAGAAACAGACTCACAGATACAGAGAACAGACTTGATGTGGCCAAGGGGAAGGGTTGGGGAGGGATGAATGGGAGTTTGAGATGAGCAGATGGAAACTATTGCAGAAAGAATGGAGAAACAGCAAGGTCCTACTGCACAGCCTGGGCAACTCTAGTCAATATCCTGCGATCGACCACAATGAGAAAGAGTATGAAAGAGAATATGAATACAAGTGTACAACTGAATCACTTCACTGTGTAGTGTAGAAATTAATACAACATTGTAAATCAACTATACTTCAATCAAATAAATTTGAAAAGTAATATGCCCATGAGTTTCTCCCTAAACTGTTAAGCCGCTTGAGATCAAATCCTTTGTCTTTGTAGATGCACCTACAAAGGTGTACTGCCTGCCGCCACACAGACACTCAAGAAACCCATGTTGATCTCAAGAATATCACAAATAATCTGGTTTTCACAAGCAAGTGGTAGACTTTAAGTCCCTATTGCCTGGTTCGTTGTGAGTTTTCCAATAGTTCTGTCGCTTTACTGGGTCAAGTTCACTCACTTTAGAGTGAGAGTGGCTCTCTGAATCCCACAGTCAACTCCTTTGAAATGTCAAGAGCAAAGTCATCAGTGGACAGGATGTCCTTGCCTTTTCGCTTTGGAGTGTCATCAAATTTTAATGTCAGAAAATTTCTCCTACTGAAGGAACATCCCAAATTTAACCAGGCTACATTGACCTTGAATTGGATTCATAAACTCTAAGCATGAGAGTAAAGGGTGGTTTTTGGCACTCTAGGCAAAGAAAAGAGTAAAAGACAGATGTGACAGGGTGCGAGAGTTACAAGGGATCCCTTCTTCTCCTGCCTCTTCATCTCTACTAGAACACTGTAGAAATGAAGAAACTGGCATTTAAAACAATTCTTACTCAGAAATACACACACATCCATCTTAAAGGGGTAGAAGAATATTAAAAAAAAAAACCCAACTTTTCTGTCTCCATCATATTTTAGAACCAAATGCAGTTCCAGTACATTTTTCATACTTACGTTACTTTCAGATAATGCATTAAATAAGTCACTAATGCCTTTAAGACAGAGTCAGAAATTGCATTCCTGCAACTGAGGTCAAATCTCATTGAAGAGTTAGGATTCTTGGATTGATTTATATCATTTCTTTATTCACTTCTTTTTCATTTATTTTTTTTCTTCCTTGACCCAGAGAAGAGGCCACCAACTAACAAAAGCCCCAGTGCCATTGAAACTCCAGATGAATAATACTGACCCACATTAGCAAGCTGAGAATCCCATCTCTTTCTAGAGTATAGAGTAAAAAAAAAAAATTATAGAATAAAAAATAAAGAGGTTATCAGCCTTATAGTTTGTCTTCTCTTGTGATGCAGATTAAATGGTTATAACTTCACTAGACTTCAATCTACTTGACATCTGTCAAAAGGTTGGGGTCATCTTTCTTCCATTAGTAAGGGTCTCCATTTCAGCAGTCCCCTCCATACCCATATTCATGTCAGATATAATTGTCTGCTTCTTGTCAATCTTCCCTGTTAATGGAATCAACAAGTGCTGAAACTAGGCAAAGAGAAAATGCTGGCTCTCTTCAGGGACACAAGAGCAGAGAGTAAAAGGGAAACACGGTGCCTGGACCCCTTGTCATCTAGTGTCCTCTAATTTCATTTCCAACTCAGAAACTTCCTCTTATGCCAACTTCTAAGCTACAGAATTGCTTTGCAACTGAAATGCTGCAAATGCTCCAAGTCCAGATTTCCATTTGTGGGCCTGATCTGTCTCACGCTGTCATTTTGGTAGATGCTAAAACTTTTGAATGGGCAAAATGAGGCTAGACATTGCATAACCATAATCTGTCTTTGGAAATGATGGGTAGATTTGGCATCTAGTTTCAGTGCTAAAAAGTGTCCAGCTATGATATACTTGACCCCATTACCCAAGCCTCAGTTATTACATTACTCAGTTACTGTGCTGATATATAGACTCTATGACATCTTGATGGTAAATCCACAAATTATGTGTGTTTGTGTGCTTAGTTGCTCAGTCGTGTCTGACTATTTGCTACCCTATGGACTGTAGCCTGTCAGGCTCCTCTGTCCATGAAATTTTCCAGGCAAGAAGACTGAAGCGGGTTGCCATTTTATTGCACCACCTGAGATGCCCATAAGCTATGCATCTTCTGTTTAATTCAAAATGTTGGAGAAAAGAGTTTGGAAATACACTTTCTTAATCCATACTTCTGATTGCTTTAAATTCTTATTGATGTGTGATTGATCTTGGATTCTTTCAGCAGGAATAGGAGTCACTACATCAACCAATGATTGTGGGATTGGACTCATGAGTTTATTTCAGATCATCTGTTCTTCCTAAAAGGCATAAGTCTAAGTAAGAATCTTGTTGGAGAGTTACAGAATCAATAGCATATGATAAAGGGTGTGGTTAGCACAGGAAAACCACATGGCCAGGACGCACTTTGAAACAAAAGGCCAACCTTTAACCACGAGAGCCCCCTGGGTACTTCTTACCCAGAAAATCTCTCACTAAATCATGTTCCAGCTATTTATGAAAGCACTGATGCTGGTTTTTTTTTTTTTTTAAACATAAAAGCAAACTTAAAGTGGCTAAAAAATCCTTATCTAAGCAGTTTCAGGGAGTAACTCTATAGTTTAAGCATCATGTAAGCTTTTCTTCATTTGATTTCTAAGTTCATTCTAATGTGTCTCCAGTTGCATTTGTTATCTTCAATTCATGAGTCAGTGGCAAGAAATGAATATAACAGCTTGGTACAGGCAAATACAACATGGCTAACAAATATAAGGCTTTTTGCCCCACTAGCATAGGAGAGAATATCTTGACATTGACATGATATATATCATTAAATATTATATATATTTATCATTATATATTATTAAATGTCATGTATTTTTATTTATTCAATGTACATGAACTTGGGCAAACTCTGGGAGTTGGTGAGGGACAAGGAAGCCTGGCATGCTATATTCCAGAAGGTCATGAAGAGTGGGACACAATTCAGTGACTGAACAACAACAACAACTTATTATATATGTATATTATTAAATGCGTATTACATATAATAAGCATATGCTGTATATACATTTACTGTATCATATATATACTATGTATACATAACTGTATATGTGCATGTGTGATATATGTCATTTAATTAAATATATGTTATCCAGTGTGTTTGATAAAGGATTTTATATATTTAATAAAACATGAATATATAGGCTATAAAATACATATCTAATAAAGTAAACACCTTTGGTTAAACATGTTCCAGATATATGATGGCTACCTGACCTTGGGCAAAGGTTTCTCTTGGACGTAGATTGCACTCTCCATGACTGATGCATTTCCACAAGCCAAGATTCCCACACCACCATCCCCCTCAGTGTGAACACATACACTCCATTTTAAAAGTATTCTGCCACTTTTGTTCGATTGAGTTTGTTAACTGCCAAATCACTGAGTCATGCCACCCTTTTCCTCCTCAGAAGTCTGTGCCAAGTTCTGTCTCTGAGGCAAAGCAAAAATAAACACCTTTCACTAGCACTTCAGTCTCGTGGTAAAATACGAGGGCATCCTCTCACTCTCTGCAGAGCAGACCCGGAAAACATCCCTTTCTGAATTTTCTGCCTTTCTCATTCTATTTTCTCCCAGAGTCTGTTTGCAAAACATTTTATGGAATTGGCAAGTTATTTGCACTGCTTTTGCATTGCAGTCTGCCTAATTCAATTGCAATTATTTGTAAACTGCCGCCATAACTCTTTCTTGGCTAATGTCTGCAAACTGTTTACTAAACAATAAACTTAATCATGCATTCATTGTTGCAAATGTCTCCAAATGGTTTCAGAGGAGAGCTGACTTGACATTTTTGCCTATTTGCAAAGCCATGAAGGATGTTTTCTGATGTACGCTAAGTTCTATAACATTTAGTCACTCCATTTCCTGCACTTCCTCTGACCTGTGATGAACTGGGATGGCCTCTCTTGTAGGTCAGCCAATGTGCTGTGCCAATACTGGTGGATTCAAAGCAACCTGAGCAGGAGATGATGCAATGGTAGCAGGGAAAGAAGAGAAAGCATGATAGCATGCTATAGGCAACCATCAGCTTACATAACGATTAGACGATCAGTCACCAGGCACAATGACCAGGTATCTATTGTATTTAAAGGCCCTGTGTAGGACTCCTTGAGAGGTGTAGGGTATGAAGACAATGGCTCTGCCTGTTGGGGAGCTTATGGGACGTGAAGATGAGAGGAAGAGGAAAGATCAAAATAATTTCCAATTTACAACCTACATATCTGAAGAACTCATGATGCTACCAATAATAGACAAATCAGGATGAGAAAATGATTTGGAATATGTGAGAAATATGGCTCAAAATGTCTTGGTTTGAGCCAGCAACGGCATGATTTGCCAGAGTAGTTTATCAAAAATGCTTACCAAGTAGTTTGGAGTGTGAGAGTGCAGGAAAGGTCTGTCTGGAGATACTGGCTTGGGAGCACTGGTATAGGGTGTGGCTGACTTTGGGAATGAACAGAATTTCTTCTTGAAAGAGGTTGGAGAGGACAGGCAAACTCTTGGAGTAGAGTGGAGGAAGATGGAAACTTAGTGAAGAATATAGAAAAGGGTGGCGAAAAGACGTCCCAATTGTTACCTGGTCATAAAAACAATGGGAGCATTTTAAGAGGTCCATGGTGTGAAACGATTTGGTGTGGGTATGTTGAGAGGTATGCAGAGATACATTGAGAAGAATGCGAAAAGCTGGCAGACCTCCTGATGAAGAAGCGACAGGAGATCCAGCTGCAAATGCTGGGATCTAGGAGGGGGGATGCCGATGGAGCCAGTGTGAGTACCAGGGGCTGCCCCCTGGAGAATTTCAGCTGTGAAAAGGAGGGAGTAGTGGCCAGTGCACTTTCTACAATTTCCCCATTTTCCTCTCCTTCACAATCTTGGTTCAGGTCATTTTACCTAAATTGTTAACACCTCCTCCACCATCCTCAGTCTCTGCTTTTGAACTTATTCAATTAATGAGAAAAAAAGAATAGAGCCATCAGAGAACTTCCATACATTTTACTGTGTGTCTGTATCCATTGTAGTCTACTTACTTTCCCCCTTGTTACTATGAATGAGTAATCTAAACTCCTCCTTCAAGCCAACCATCCCATCCCTTCCTGCCTACTCAAGAACACTGTTCTGGTGATTTCCTCCTCTCTCCTACACCCCCATTTCACCTCATCTGTACTTGAATGCTCTAATTTCTTTCCCTCCTGTGACTCCACTCTTTCTCCAGGTCTTGCTCCATCTCTCTGCCTTGTACTTGCTGCCGTCAGTTCATCCCATCTAGGTTTCAGTGAAAACAGCTTCTAACACTTTACCTGTTCACTGAAACAACTCTTATCAGGGTCAATATGCCTTCCACATAGAATGACACCACTTTCTCTGGAATCTCTCTCCCCACTTCACTGGACACTATTTCCATCTTGCTGCTGATATCTTCTCAATCTTCTGCCTTCAGAAGATGAAGCAGAGCATGCCAGGAACTGTTTTTTCCTGCTTCTCATCTCTATCTATGGAGAAGGAAATGGCAACCCAGTCCAGTATTCTTGCCTGGAAAATCCTATGGACAGGGGAGCCTGGTAGTCTATAGTCCAAAGGGTCGTGAAGAGTTGGACATGACTGAGCTACTAAGCATGTGTGCAAGTATCTCTATCTAATTTTGACTTCTTAAGTGATTCCATCCTTTACTTTGGTTCTCAAACATCACCTAAATACTGATCACTCCAAAATCATATCTCCAGCCTGGGTTTCTTCCCTTAACTCCAAATATTATGTAGCATCAGTGACACAGTAGGATATTGACTGGGGGACTTTTCCTGGACAGGATGGATCATGGGGATTGACTTCCTCAGGACCAGTTGATGACTGGGATTCCCCATCAGGGGATATAAAGAAGCTAAAGTCAGCAAATCGAACAGAGTTGGAGGATAAAAAATGAGTCACCAGAAGCAAAGATTCAGAATCAGATCAGGGAAGAACCACAGCTGGCACCAGATTCCTGGCAAGGTAACGTTTAAGTCAAACATGGAGCAGATAAGATGGTGGATCACTTCCAGAAAACTCAATCAGCAATACATGGGAGACTTCCTATATGACAGAGAGTAGGTTCTAGGCCTAGGCTCTACTTTCGGCATTTAGGTTTTGAGAGATACAGAGCATAACTACGTGGTTTACCCCAGCTTGAAATCTTATTCATCCATTGCAGACTCAAAGCTTTGCCTAGTATAACCAATTCTGACCTGCTATGAGTGTCTGACTGCAAGAGAGATGTTTAACATCAGTTAAAAAAAAACACTAAAAACTAAAAACAAAAACAAATCCACTCTGCAATGCCAGGGTCCTGATTGGCTAATTCTGCAAAGGCCTCATCTGGGAAACCCACCATCAGATTTCCCAAACCATTCCACTGGAATCAGATATTTTCCTCTTGTAAAACCGGCCACAAAATACAACTTGTAAAATACTCCAACCACTTTGCCAAACCAACCAGAGAGTACCACGCCTCTTGACTTTCTAAGAATGTCTGCTCTATAATGAAAAACATAAGGACCCCACCCCCACCCCAGCTTCTCCATATGTGCTTCAGTTCGATGAAAAAGAGCACTTCTTCTGCTGGAGCATTCTTTCCCCACCATAAGGACCAGCACATCCTCACAGCTGCAAAACCACAACTTAGAAACCACCCCAACTCAGGGGGCAAACTTCTGCTCCAAAACTATTAAAGTGAGTAATCAAAGGTCAGTTAAAAATGTGACACTTACTTGAATCAATGTCTTCTTGAAGGCTTTTGAAAGGTGCAGCAGGCATAAAATTTAATATTGATTGTTGGGGTATGTTCCAGTCCCCCGTTCAGAGTCATTTCAGAACGACAAATAATTTGTTTTGACCCTCACTGGGCTCGTCTACTGGACACACACGCACCCCAGGTTCTCTTAGTTGCAGCTGAGCTTTCTTTTTTCTGTCCACTTCTCTCAGTGTTTTTCTCCCCTCCTTAAATTTCTAGGTTCCTGCCGTCCCCTTCTGCCTGCTCCTCTCAGCTCCTGTTCTAATTTCAGCTGTCATTTCCCTGGCTCTCCCGAGTGCTCTGAGCTCCTGTTCTAATTTTTCATGTCTTCTCCGAGGGCCGCCCTCCTTTCTGTCTCTCTGACCCTCTCCCGCTCGCCTTCCCTTTCTCTCCGACTCTTCCTCTTCCACGTCCCATCGGAGGCTTTGCCTCAGGTCTTGCTGCTGCTCCTGTCTTCTGCAGACTGTTTAATGCAGCCAATAATAGGGTGGCCGTTCCGCTCTGCAGAAATCTCAGATTCACAGAAATAAAATAGAGTTTTTTTCATGTTCTTCTAAACCCAAATTTGAATCTCGTTCCCCTAAATATTTCCTTCCTCCACTTCCAGATTCTACTTGCGGTTGGAATAAATCTAAGAAGATTTTTTTTTTTGTTATTCCTCAGTTGACAAGAGCAAAATATTGGGAATTGATCTGAGAAGTCTTATTCCAATACAGTTTGGTCCAGTTTTATTTTCTAGAGACGTTTAGAGGAATTTCCAATGAGTATCCACGGAAGCGTGAGCAAAAAATCTTCTACTGTGAGTCCATCATTCATTCCAATAATACTTAAATATGTGACTTAGTTAAGGTCATGTCTTGTAAAGTGATGTTTCTCCAGGGTCCATCTCCCCTCTCAGTTGCCTAAAGAAACAATCACACTCTCGTTAATTACACATGAATGATTAGCATCATTCACTAACTGCTTCGCTAGTTTATTGCCAAACTATCTTGGTGGAATTTTGAACATGCTGGTCTGTCCTGGAAGAAAAGAAATTCTCAATGAATTCAGTGTTGGGATATGAAAAGGAATTAATTCATAGTTGCCTTGAATTTAATATCTGAGGACAGAGGTGGTAGTGGGTTTTACCTATTTGTTCTTAAGGACAAAAAGCCTCCTCGTATAAAATTCTTCTAGCTTTCGAGATCTAAATGGTTCCATATCAAAAAAGGCATTCACTCCCTTATTAAAGATTACAGAGACTTCATCTGGAGACATTTTGATTTCTAGATTATGATCTGAGGGTGAGGGCATCTTCTAGACGTACATAGAATGTTCTCAGCACTTGTTGGCGAATTAAAACAACATAGCTCCTGGTTGTTTCCAGGAGTCTGTTTTCATTTTATATCATTTACTGGTTGTTTTGGCGTAATGCCTTCTTGTCTGAAACGTAACATTTTACATTTGTTGGGAATATATACATATGTAAAAGAGGAGAAAGTTTGTATTGGAAAGGTCAGAGTTTAACACTGTACATCTTGCCTCTTATTCCTTCAAGGAGCCATTGACAATCTTTCTGGATCTAATTTTGAAGGGCTTTAAGAAACTACAAATGACACGATTTCTTGGCTCTGTACTATTGTTATTATCTTTACAGATGGCGAGTGAAAAATTTAGGTTATAACATCCAACTTACGTTGACTCAGTAACCTTACTGAGTCCACTTTGTACTCAGCTCTGTGACGATGGGTGCAGGAGCGGAAAGATGAATAAGCCTAAGATCCCCTGGAGGTACTTGAGCTAAAGGTCATGTCAGAGGTCAACCAAAAAATCTTAGCCTCATCTGAAAAATCTTAATCCAAATACCATTCTCCACAAAATAACCCGAGTTAAACCTCTCTGGGGTATCTGATTTCTAAAAAAAAAGAATAAAAAACATATGAATCAAAAGCTATACGCATTTGACTTTTTCACTCATTACTTAGAAAATTGGACAGAATATATGCAAATTTCCCAAGTACACGGCAGAGAGGAAAGAGCACGAAGTACATATTTCATCCCATGTAAGTTTCTGATTATTCCCTGCTTCTAATTAAGTCTTTTCCCCACCCCCCCTCAACCACATCCGGATGTTTTTTAATTTTATTTCCATAAACAAAGACATGGGGAGGAGGAAGCCCCACAGCTCTGTTGGGAAATAGGAAGTGATGTGAAACTTTGTTTGCCCTTTCTGCTGTGAAGAAGTTTGCCAAAGAGCTGTAGCCCTGTGCCCTGCTATGTACACCACCTCCAGAAATGGCAGAGACCAGCGTGGGAAAACAAGGGGCGCCCTGGGCCCAGAGTGACAACAACAGTCAGTGCTTCCGGGCATCTCAAGATGAAAAGTAAAACCACTGAGACCGTGGAGTGGTTCAGAGTTGCTCGCTTTCTTCCTATCTCCCTCCCCTCCTTTCTTTTTTTGTTAAATTCCAAGTCACTATGAGCCTATTAAATATGTTGATCTTTTCAAACATCATCTAGTGACCGCCTCAGTTGAGCCAGTTGAGCCAAAAGATTGTTGAGACAACAATCTTCTGTTTGGCTGGTGCTGAGTGCTTCAGTTCCTGTTTTCTCTCCTCAGTTGTCTATAGCTATGAGAATTAAGAAGGAAATACTCTCTAGGACAGGGGTGTCAACTGCCTTTTCCATAATTATGGGGTTTCACAGAGATGCCTATTAGGGTTTTTGAAGTCCATGGGGGAGGGCTCCATCCGAATCTCTTGTTTATTCTATAAACTGGAGTCAAACTTATTGTATATTTTGAACCATTGAAGATATAAACAGATTTCCACCTTGTGACTGAATACATACAACGAAATGAAAAAAGGAGCAATACCAAGAAATTGAAAGAAAATAAAAAATAACGACAACAAACAAAAATCTTCAATTATATGGATATTTCAGGATGTAGCAGCAAAGTTTCCTGGGTCAATTATTTTCAAATTTGGTTTTAGCTATATCCTGAAATATCCAGATGCAATGTGATAGAAAAGTCTGATTTTAGGCCCAAATGATGATACGGCCTTTCTCAAATTTCTGTTTCTATTGGTCAGTTGAAGCCTTGGTCATACTGTGTCAAAAAAGAAGGTTCTTATGAGGATATATTTGTGCTTTCAGGCAGCCCAAATACCAGTTATCAGGCCAACATTTAATTTTCTACTCCTGGAGACTCACTTGGAAGAGTGGACTTCACATCTGAGTACGTGGCAGCATCTCTGGGAGGGCCAGTTAAACACAGCTGATGTGCTTCAGCCCTCCACCTCCAGGAAGTTCTCATTCAGCAACTTGAATGAAGCCTGAGAATATACACTTTTTTAACCCTTTACCAGGTGATGACAGAGACAGGGCCAGGGGTAGGAAGGAGAGAAATTTGTTATTTGATCATTCCTTGTTCACTATCTTCCCTTCCAGAGGAGCATCCATACCTAGCCTGCAGTAGGAGAGATACATCTGAAAAGCTCTGTTAACTCCGGGTAGCATGCTGGTCTGGTCCACCTCCCTTGTTTTATTCCTCAGAAGTGGTGGGCTGTGGATTCTGAAGGAAAAAGTGGAAGGTGGTCAAAATTATGTGTCTTCTGAGTGATAGAGACAGAAATCATGCCTGTTTCAGTGCTGGAGGCTAGAAGTTCACGATCAGGATTCCAGTTGGCTGGCTTTGGGGAGCGCTCTCTTTCTGGTGTACAGACGACCGACTCCTTGATCTGTCCTTATAAAGCACCTGTTGAAGGCTTCCTGATTCCTGCACTGCACGGGGTACTTTACATACGCTGTTTTATGGGTATATAGGGACAGTAGCAGTGATATAAGCATCTCTGTCTTACCAGCAACAATGCAGTTGTGTTCATGTCTGTGAATCAAGTAGCTTCGCTTGACCTTGGTTTCATTTTCTGTAGCAATGCCCTCCGCACTGCCTCTTTCATGGGGTTGTTGTGACAATACTGTCTCATAACACTGCCAGGGAAAGAGAATTTTAGCCTAAGAGAGTGGTTCTCTGAGTGTGGTTTCTGGCAGAGAAGCATCAACCTCATCTCCTTATTATCAGCTGGCCAGGGAACCTCATTTTGAGAATCATTGACTCAAAATAACATTTCTCAAGCTTCTCCTGATGAGCTTGTTAAACACACCTGTTATCAAGGCTTTCTCTAGGAAATTGTGATTTAGTAGATCTGGGATAAAACCTCGGAATCAAAATTTTTATTTCATCTAATTTTTTAAAATGAATGCTCCGTGTGAAACAATTTCTAGGAAATTTATTTTTCTGCAATATCAATTTAATAAGTATTTACAGGTTGCTTGCTGAGTTAGATAACCAGTAGCTGAAATTCCTAGAGGCCTAAATATCTGATTTCCAGGTGAAAAAGAAAGAAAAGTTGCCTGAATCAATTCAGCTATTGGAGGTTAGGTTGGCTGTTGAAGGACCAGGAGTAGTCCTCTAGGTGTGGTAGGTGGATAAGGATAACTTGCAAACAGAGAAGTGAAGTGTGTAATCAAAAACAAACAAACAAACAAAAAAAAACCAACCCTGAATATCACAAGCTTGAGAAATAGCTATCCGTTTGAAAAGACTCTGAATTGTCCATCTTCATCCTTACTACATAGGGCCATGAGACTTTCCCCACAAGACTTTGAACTTCTTCTTGAGGGCAGGGACTGAGTCTTTGCTTCCAACTCCATAAGTGATGCTCTCTTGCAGGTCCATAAGTGAATGAACAGAGGACAAGTGGGTCAGAAGACAGGCTGGAAAGATTTAGTTTGGTGCCAGATTATAGGAAATTATAGAAGAATCTATAGGCCAGGATAGATAGTGTGTACCTCAGAGCGTGTGTACCTAAACACCATAAAATTAGTTTAATGAAGGGAACACGTTAATCCGTGAAATTTGACTTTGGTGAAGATTAGCAGGCAAATAGCAGAGGTCAAAGGCAGAGGATTCCATCTGAGGCTAATACAGTGGACTAGAAAAGAGATACTCTAGACTGGAGTGAGGGCTTCTCAAAGACAACAGGGAAGGGTGTGAAGAGTGGAGAGATGGCTGAAGTAGGCTTGCCAAGACTCAGTCCCTAATCAGAGGTAGGGATGGAGGGGGTCTTTGATGGTGACCTGAGCTTCAAGTTCAGGTTCCTTGGGGAAAGGAGGGCATATGGTTAATTAAACACTAGAATACAAAAGTGTGTGTCATAAAATGATGAATTTTGTTTTTGATTGAAGAACCCATGAAACATCCAGGTCCACTGGAAATATAGGTTACCTCTCAGGGGAGAAATATTGAGAGCATCACCATTTACATGGCAATGCTTTAGGAGTGGATGGTTCATCTGGTATTTCGGTTGTTTTTTGCTTGCTTTCATTTATCCACCCTCTCACTGTGTGTATGCTAAGTCACTTCAGTCAGGTCTGACTCTTTGCAACCCTATGGACTGTAGCCCACCAGGCTCTTCTGTCCATGGGATTCTCCAGGCAAGTATACTGGAGTTGGTTGCCATGCACCTATATCAATGCTATTAGTTTAATAGATGGGATGGATAAAACCTGATAAAGGGAACAAAGAAAATATTGGAAGCAAACAATTGTAATGTTTTCTTTGGATAAATTGTCTATTCTTGTATTCAATTTCATTGCCTTCCTATGAACTGACTTTTTATTGAATTCTATATAAATAGAATTTGCCTTTACTATGGTGTCATAAACTCAGAAAACTCTGAAAAGAAGGACTTCACAAAATGACATCTAGATTGACACCTCTCTGGGCAATTTGAGTTGCTCTCTCCTTGCACAAGCAAGCATGTGCTAGATGTTTGGGTATGACATGCCAGACACTGATTTTGACCCTGGGTCCTGCGATGAACAAGACAGGCCCTGATCTTGTAAAGTTTATATTCTTGTGGAAGAAGATTTGGTCAACATACTACAGATGTCTAGGACTTCTTTGTGATATAACAAATTTATTTTCCACTGCCATTCGCAACTCCATTTAATACAAAGAGGAGTGTGATGTGTGATGTGGAGTATTTTATTAGATGTGATCACTTTTTTCCCTCTGATAGTGATGGAGGTATTTTTCTTCTTCCCACTTCAGTCAAGATGAATCTCATCCATCTATCATAGGATTCAAGCAAAGACTGGTGAACAATTTGTCGGACAGCTTCAGAAGGAGATATCCACTCTTTCCTTTGGTCTCCTAAAGTAACAGTGTTAATGGCTTATTGGGCTAGGACTGGAAATAGAAGCAGTCATGCTGTTTTACAAATCTTGTGTTTAACTCTAAGCAAATGCATTTTTATCCCTCTAGTCATCATATTACCCACCAGTGGAAAGGCATACATTCCAGGTTCCAAAAGTCTGATGAATCAACTAGAACATAATTAAACTTAATGAGATCTCTTTTTTTCTCTTTCGGGGTGCTTAGCATCTTGCATAAGAAGGCCATGGCTGGGAAAGTACATTTTTGAAAAGCTGTGAGTGTAGACTGAATCCATCTGAATTTGAAAGTACTCTTGACCAATGTGGATTTAACTCATGGCTCCACCACCTACCAAGTGTGTGCCCTTGGAGGCTGATTAACTTCTCTGGGTTTAGTGACCTTCTCTATAGGATGGGTATAAAAAGATCAATCTCAGAGAGTTCTTGCAAAGGTTAAATAAAATTACATAGATACAGATATAGCTTTGTATATATACACATACAAGAAATATTTGGGGTGTCTCCCTATTTTCCAGCTTACAATCTTTCCTGAGAAGTGTGGCCAAATTGCATGGGTGAAGCTGGAGTCACCTTTTTTTTCTTTAATTGAAGTATACTTGACTTACAATGTTGTGTTCACTTCTGCTATACAGTAAAGTGATACATTTATACATATATAAGATTCTTTTTTTATATTCTTTTTCATTATGGCTTCTGGAGAAGGAAATGGTAACCCACTTCTGTATTCTTGACTGGAGAATCCCCATGGACAGAAGAGCCTGGTGGGCTACAGTCCGCAGGGTCACAAGAGTCGAACACGACTTAGCGACTAAACAATAACCACATTAAAGCTTATCTCAAGATATTGAAGATAGTTCTGTGTGCTTTATAGCAGGACCTGGCTATTTATCCATCCTATGTGTAGTAGTCTGCATCTACCAAGTCCAAAACATCAGTGTGTCTCTCCCCAGCTGTCTCCTTGGTGCCCACAAATCTGTCCTCTAGGTCTGGGTGTCTGGTTCTAGTGCATGACCGGGTTCTGTGAGCTTGTCTCTCTTTTGTAAATAGGTTCATCTGTGTGATGTTTAAGATCTCACATGCTAACGATATCATACGGTGTCTGTTTTTCCAGCTTGCTCCACTTAGTATGATGATCTCTAATTACATCCATGTAGCCACAAATGGCCTCATTTCATTCATTTTTATGGCTGAGTAGTATTCCGCTGTGTGTGTGTGTGTACCACATTTTTGTCCATCATCTATTGATGGACATTCAGGTTGTTTCCATGCCTTGGCTATTGTGAATATTGCTGCATGTATCTTTTTAAACTATAGTTTTGTCTGGATATATGCCCAGGAGTGAGATTGCTGGATCGTACGTTGGTTTATGTTCAGTGTTTTGAGGAACCTCTATACTGTTTTCCATAGTGGCTGCACCAACTTACATTCCCATCAACAGTGTAGGAGGGTTCCCTTTTCTCCACATCCTCTCCAGAATGTATTATTTGTAGACTTTTTAATCATAGCATTCTGACTGATGTGAATAGAGTGGCCATATTTGTGATAGAATGTCTCCTTATATCTCGTTGACTAGAAAAGAGCAGCAATGGGTCCCTGCCCTAAACTGGATCAATTAGGCCTTCTCTTCCCATATTTGACACTTGCAACCAAGAGACACAGAGACTAGGAGATGCTGAACAGAGTTATACCGATGCCAGAACTTAGAAGGTCAATGAATTCCTGCTGCCGGAATCTTTGGGCTGCCCTGGCATTCCCTTTTCCTAGAGAAAACTTCTTTGAATTCTGTGATAGATCTCAATTCTCTTTCAATAGATGTCTCTTTAGTTGGAGCCGGGTTCTGATTACTCACATTCAAAATAAACTCTTAAAATATCTAAAATTGCACACTTGACATACTCTCAAATCTGTTGCTTCTAGTATTTCCTGTCTCAACAGTGGCCTGTCTACCCACTAGTTGGTCGGTTGGAGCTCTTGGGATCTTCCAGCGACTGTCTCCTTCTTCAGCATCATATCTAGACTCTTCTGCAGTCGCTTGAGCATCTTCTGCTTTTCCAGGTATCTTTTCTCCAAACCCTGAGTTTAGTTACTATTCTCTCTCACCTGGACCCATCTCTCTCAAAATGGTTTTCTCAACTTCTCCTCTGGCTTTCCTTCAATTCATTCTCCATACAAAAGACAGAGGAAGAGGAAGTCTTCCCAAAGCGGATCGTGTAACTTCCCTTCTGAAACCCTTTCAGTGGCCTCCCACCGTCCTTGGGATAAACGCTCCCCTCTCTATCATCACTTCCAGAGTTCCTTTGCTTTATCCCTGTTCACCATTCCAGCTCCACTGCCCATTTCCCTTGCCTGTGTCTTCTGCCCCTCAGAGCAGGTTTTACCTCGGTTTCTCAATGGTTACTGATCCTTCCCGCCCTGGGGCCTTTTCCTGTGTGATTCTCTCTTATAAGTTTCTTTCAGATGACTTTTATCCAATCCCTCATTGGCCAATTTCTGCATGATGTTCTCTGTCCCTCATATCCAAAGTGGATCCTCTGATAATGCATATGAAAAAGGCATCTATATTTAGAGATGTGTTTTGCATGGTTATTTATTTAATCCTCTTCTCTCTTATAAGATTTGATGCTCCTTAAAGAGGAGACTCTAGTCCATGAAGATGAGGCCATATGCTCCACGAAGACAGAGTGCATAGGCTTCACTTACCCTATCCTTAGTGCACAGGTGATGGTTTATTTCTCCGTGTATTTCTTCTCAGGTCAGCAAGATAGAGGCTCAACTTCTGATACAACATGGATACCAACCCCTGACCCCACTGATGACTTCCTCATACAATTTTGTCTTGAATGGGCATAGGCAACCGTTACTGGCCCCTCTCTTTTACAGCTAGCAAGTGACGGGCACCCAAGGGCCCTCTTTCTCCCAGAATAGCAAGAAGTAGCCAGAATGAACAGTGTCCATTCCTAATGATTTGGGGTCCATATACTTGAGGCGGAAATGTGAAGTAGGAAGTTAAGCATGGGCAAGGAGGGGTGACCTAGCTCAAAAGGATGCACCTGATCTCTAAACCCCATCCCAGACACACCCCAGTGAGTCTCAGAATAGCTCACGGATAGCTACAAAATAACCACAGAGACTTTTCCAACTCCTGAGCATGCGCCCTAGGCACACAGTGGATGCTCCCTAACCACAGAGGCTTTTCCAACTCCAGCACATGCACCCGAGATGCACAGCTGTGTCCTCAAGTGACCTTAGGCAGCCAGGGACCTATTAAGTATTCATAAACATTCTATACATACATGCATCTGATTATAATAGTCTGAATTGTAGGAAAGGCATGAACAATAGAGCCTGCCATTATGTAACCTGCATACATTATCTAGGTGTGGAGAAGGAATTGGGTTTTCCAGGTGGCTCAGAGATAAAGAATCTGCCTGCCACTGCTGAAGATACAGGAGACATGAGTTCAATCCCTGGGTTGGAAAGATCCACTGGAGAAGGAAATAGCAACCCACTCCAGTATTCTTGCCAAGATAATTCCATGGACAGAGCAGCCTGGAAGGCTACAGTCCAGGGGGTCACAGAGAGTCAGACACAACTGAATCAGCTAAGCATGCATGCACACACTGGGTGATGGATACAGGATACCTGGGTGTTGCCATGGCATCATGAAGGTGAACAAAGGGATGATGTATGTTACCTAAACCAAGGCAAGGTGAGCTGGCATCATTCAGCCCATCAATTGACCTGGAATCAAATAATCAAGGCCATAAAGCACCTTGGCACTTTCGGATGAAAATGCTGGGTAAATATTTTCTTCCACTTCTCTCTGTAAGTGCAGAGTTGTCCTAGGCAAGTGGTACGAAAGCACAGAAATAAACCAAGGTCGATGAAATCGCTATTACGTTCAGAGGGGATATTTTCCATTCGTTTTAAAATTAGAGTCTCATGCAAGTAGCAGAAAAACACACCACAGATTCTTTAGCTTGATTGTTTCAACTTTTAATAGTAAAGTCAATATGCGCCTCCAACTAACTGCCGGGGATTGTTCTGTGATTGCCAGGTTGTTTTATGTATGTGAGGCAACAAAACGATATAAGGTGACAAACAAAAGATGGAAAAATATATAAAAGGGGGAAAAAAAAGTTGGCTGTGTGCTACCTCAGGCTTTAAAACTCTTCTTATACACTTCACCACAAAGTCTATTAAAGCAAAATATAGTGGAAATACAATATACTGCAATGAATGTCTTCAAACCAGCAATTTAGCGCAAAAGCTGAGGGCAGTTCTTATGCACCGACTTTTAATACCAAGACGATTTGTGGTCTCACAAAGTTCCTGCCTTAGGCAAAAGTTGTGCTGAGTTCTAATAGGCCTAGTTTGTTGGCTGTCAGAATAATGGAGAATTCGGTAGCAGAGGGGTTGGGCGCTGTAAACAGCGGAGATAATTAGAAGGTTTGCTGGGAGGAGAGTGAAGCTGGTTTATATTCAGTTGCAGGGGAAAGTGTTCAGGAAACTCCTGGTTGGCACAGAGTAGCCTGGTTTCCAGAATGTTAATTTGAGGAAATCTTGTGGGTCACTGGACAGGCAAGTTTTCTTTTTGATTGTAATGCTACTACTATTATTAACAATATTAAGTGGGAATTCATTGAACACCTACTATGTGCTTGACCCTGCTCACCTAGTTCTTCTGTATTCCTATTCTGCAAAGAAGGAATTCAAGGCTCAGAGGGGTTACTGATGTCAGGCACACACATGCGGTAGAGTTTACAATCATTTAGAAAGCATGTTCTTTACACTATATCGTGCCGTCATCCTGTGGGACAAGGATAATACTGCCAACCAGAGTGTTTAAATGGGGATCCTAAGCACTAATGTCTGGTTTAACTTTGCAATAATCATAGAGAAAGTTGGCTTCAGAGATACAAGTCAGGATCCCAAGTGAGGTCTCTCATGACTAATTATTAATGGCAGTTCAGAGATGAGGTTTTCTAATGATTTACTTTCATTTTATGTAGATTAGTATAGAATCTAGACTGCTCTTTATAATAAGCCTATTCTTTACTCCTTGGGGCAAATTTTGTTTTCTTGCCTAGGGGGACCAGGTGGCCATGTCACCTCAGTCTTTCGTTGCGATCTTTCATGCTGCCTCCACGCCACTTTCCAGGTGAGTTGTGGCCAAGCAGAATAAGAAAATCCAAAGGTGATTTCTCATGAAGTGTAGGAACATAGGGGATGGTTCTGTGGTCACTACCATTTCGACTTTGGCTCTATTTGTAAACTTAAGCACACAAGGCAAGTCACCTAACTTGATGAGGGGAAAAGGCCCAGGGGCAACTGCTGTCTTGGGAGGCTTCTTTACAAATTTTGACTAATCCTATTTTTCTTAAATAATAAATAGTTGCTAGCATTTCTAATGGAGAAGGCAATGGGACCCCACTCCAGTACTCTTGCCTGGAAAATCCCATGGACAGGGGAGCCTGGTAGGCTGTAGTCCATGGGGTCACAAAGAGTCGGAGACGATGAGCGACTTCACTTTCACTTTTCATTCTTGTGCATTGGAGAAGGAAATGGCAACCCACTCCAGTGTTCTTGTCTGGAGAATTCCAGGGATGGGGGAGCCTGGTGGGCTGCTGTCTATGGGGTCGCACAGAGTCGGACACAACTGAAGCGACTTAGCAGCAGCAGCAGCAGCAGCAGCAGCAGCATTTCTAAGCACACTGAGGGTGTCTGTATCCTAGCCACCCTCCCCCCCTGGGGCCCATGAAAGCTGTAACAAACCTGGGGAATTGGCAGAGAATGAGAAACTGATTTCATCATAGGCAGAGACCAAAGAGCCTGGGATTACTCAGGCTGGAAAGAGGGGAAGCTGAGTGACAGCATTATTCTCAGTACTGACAATACTGAAATGTGATCAAGGGCTCCTGTACCAAACATCTGCTCATTGGAACAAGATGGCTTCCTCATGAGTCTCCTCCATTGCTCGCCTCCCAGCAAAAATTAGCCTTTGATCTCCTTATTCCACGTTCACGCACATAAAGGCTTGATCCTCTGTTGCACTGGACTTTTGCTCAGTTATTTAGAGGAAGTGGCCGGTCTAGAGCAAAAAATGCCAGCTGAGGATGAGGTGTAGATTCTATTCCTGCTTCTGTTGTTTCCATGGTAACTCTGAGGCTCAGTTTGCTCATCTATACAATGGGGATGTTAAGTTTTGCTAAGGAATTGTGTGAAAACCTAGGAAGGTCAAATGGGAGAGGGTATATACAAGTGCTTCACAGGCCATTAAGGGTTTTTATAGGACACAGTTGTGTCTCTCATCACATGATTTAGACTCACTTTTTATTTGAGTTGTTGATGGAGCAGAGAGGTTGACAGCTTGACAAGCTTTTGGTGATAGCCTGAGATCCCTCCCCTTAGCATCTCTGAATCTATTCTAAGGGTTCCTTGGAGGGCCCTAGATGAATTGAGCCACAGCAGTCATCAAGTCAAGCATGTCCCCTTGCACAATCTTCTTATTTAGCTTTTGTTTGTGGTGTCCATAAGCCCTGTTTCAGATTCTACTTTCTTGGGGATCCCAAGATAAGACAGGACTATACCACAGTGTGTTGCCATGCCTCTCTAGCCCTCTATATTTTAAGCTCTGAGATGATCACTATGATATTCCCATCCAGACAAATTATCAAACAGTGTGGCTCATCTTTGGATAATAAAGTTCAAGGAGACTCGGGATCAGACTGGCTCTAGGTGTTTCTTTCAAGCAGCAGGAAAAAAAAGCAAGCTGAATATTCTTACCAATCTTAGACCTACACTCACGCTGATGGAGACACTGCTGCTGCTAAGTCATGTCTGACTCTGTGTGACCCCATAGACGGCAGCCCACCAGGCTCCCCCGTCCCTGGGGTTCTCCAGACAAGAACACTGGAGTGGGTTGCCATTTCCTTCTCCAGTGCATAAAAGTGAAAAGTGAAAGGGAAGTCGCTCAGTCGTGTCCGACTCTTCGCGACCCCGTGGACTGCAGCCCACCAGGCTCCTCCATCCATGGGATTTTCCAGGCAAGAGTACTGGAGTGGGGTGCCATCGCCTTCTCCAGATAGAGACACTAACAGTATAGAAATCTTTTGCTTCAATATGCTTCCCTGTAACCAAGTTTCCAAAACCCTCAGCCACTCTACTGGTCAAGCTTCCATTACCCCTCACTTGGATGACAGGTACAGTATCCTGATGTTCTCAGCATTTAGCTTCTACCTTTCTGACTACAATAGTAGCCTAAGCAATCTTTAAATTTCCAAACAAATCACATTACTCTCTTATATAATATCTGTCCAAGTTGTCCATTGCTTTCAGGATGCATGACAACCGTCTCATCACAAGCCTTAATGCCTTTTGAATCGGGTACCTGCTCCCCTCTTTAACCTGGCCTCTTCCACCATCCCTTTCCTCCCTCATCACTCAAGCTACCCACATCTCCCTTCAGCTCCTGGGCCTCTTGACTGCCTGGGATCTTTTGCTCCTATAATTTCCTCTGACAGGAAGGCTCTTTCTCCATTGATTTCTGTGACTAGTTCTTTCTCTTTCTGGCCTCTGGTTAAATGTCATATCTGCAAAGAAATATTCCCTGACTCCTCAGTTTATGCAGGATTTCCCCTCTCTCCTCATCTGTCATCAGCTATTATTCTCTATCGCAGGGTCAGCAAACTTTTTCACTAAAGGACCTGAGAGTGAACATTTCAAGTTTCGTGGGCCATATGGTCTCTGTTGCCACTATTCAGCTCTGCAGTTTTATGGTTAAGGAAACCATAGACAGAACGTAAGTGATGGGAAGTTGCCCGGTTACAATAAAACTTTATTTATAGAAACAGGCAGCAAGTGGGCTAGGTTTGGCTTTGGAGGGGGGCATAGTTTGCCAACCCCCGCACTATTGCCTTATGGGGTTTAGAATCTTTGATGGCACTGTTTTGCAATCTAAAGTAACCTGTGCTCAGTTATGTATTTGTTGTCTGTCCGTGTTTGTTGTCTGTCCGCCCCAGTTGACTGTACATCCTATGAGGCAGGAATCATGTCCCTTTTTTTTAAAACCACTGAAATCTCAGTGCCTAGAAAAGTTGCTGGCTCAGAGTAGACACTTGATATACATTTGTAGAATAAGCAAACAACAAAATATCCTCCTTGTTATTTCTCAACTCGGCATCTTATATCCTTCCAGAGTGCTTCATAGTACTGACCTCAGTTTTTGCAGACCTTATCCATCTGTTTCTGCAAGCTCTATGGGCATGGACATGATATCTATCTGATTTAAATGATAACTCTTAGTAGCTAGCACAGTACCCGGCATGTCAACAATCAGACAATTGGGGTAAGTAAGTGAATGAATGAATTTAGATGTTTTCCATGAGTAAAAGGAAGCATTGATCTCCAGTTATGATAGATATTTGTTTAAAAATATGTCAGTATGAAAGGGAACGAATGAATAGAATATGCCTGCTGGATCTGCAGAGCCATGATGAGAAATTCTAAAAATTCTCCAAATTATTAAGCCTTGAGCCACTTTATAGACTTAGTAATCAGATTCTCAGGCTTTTTTCATGTAGTTTTGCAATACAGGCAAATTCTCCTGAGGAGTTGACCCAGAGGCCATGTGATGCCAGACGCACCTGGAGACATTTCCCCTTCACCTTGTGGTCTGTTGGTGGCGACTGCTGAGAAATGGTTTTGTGGACGTGTGGCCATGGCCATCTCTCTGTCTCCAGGAAAAAGCTTAAAACCGAAGTTAAGGAATGCCAAACTGGGAAAAGACATAATGCATCATAATAGAGGTGAAAAAATAAACCATGGACAGTGTGATGATGGTATGTCCCAGTGTGCATGGGGCAATCTCTGCCTTCATCTTTATTTTTCCTGCAGCCATTATTAATAGTTTCCCTTTTCCTTCTCAAAAGTGCCCGGTTTGGACAATAAATTATCTTGTCATGGGAAACCTAAGGAATGAGTTACTTTTCTTTCCTAAGGACAAGCTGAACATGCTTTGGATGCCTAGTGAGTCATTGGAGTTGGGCTTAGGGAGGACAGGCTGTCTTCTCTGGCTTGTTGTGGACAATATTTCTGTCCATGGCCATTTATGGAAGCCTTGGCAGGAATGACAGGGGCAGTACCAGCAAAGCAAATTTAAATATTTGATTTATCCTAAAGTGAACTCTCTCTGCCTCACATACATGGTAAAGCCAGTCTCTCCAGGTTTGAAATGCCTGACCCAGATATTTGGAAGTTGCTGGTGCCACTGACTAGCATATGACTTCACAGAGGTACTCAAAATGCTCCAAATAAATGTGCTAGGCTAGGTGGGGAGACACCCTTCCTCCCCACTGACTACTCAAACCCTGATTTTCTAGCAGCCATTAGGAGACTCAGGCATGAATTTCCCATTGACCAGTGAATTACTGAGATTGATGCCAAGGGCAGTGCTTATAACACTGACTCTGGAAGCAGGCTGCTGGGCTTTACATCCTGGTTCAGATATTTGTGACCTATGTTGTCCTGAGCCTTCCTATACCTTATGTCCTTACTAAAATGGGAATATAGTCTCAATTTCTTAGGGTTGTTGTGATGACTTAAAGAGCTCATCTTTGTAAGACACCTAGAAGATATGGACTATTGAATGGATAAACAACAAGGTCCTATTATATAGTACAGGCAACTGTATTCAAAGCCTGTGATAAATCATAAGGGAAAAGAATATGTAAAAAAAATTTATATATACACATGTATGTATAAATCAATATTGAATATGGAACTAAATTAGCAAAAACTGCTGCTATTTCTGCTTAGTCACTTCAGTCATATCCAGCTCTGAGCAACCCTTTGGACTGTAGCCCACCAGGCTCCTCTGTCCATGGGGATTCTCCAGGCAAGGGTACCGGAGTGGGTTACCATGCCTTCCTCCAGGAGATCTCCCCAACCCAGGGATCAAACCTGGTTCTTCTGCATTGCAGGAAGATTCTTTACCACTGAGCCAGTAGGGAAGCTCTAGCAATAATTGCTACCCTGATATAAAAGAATGTATATACATATAACTGTGCCACTTTGCTGTATAGCAGAAATCAACACAACATTGTAAATCAACTATACTTCAGCCAAAAAAAAAAAAGACTATGGGACCTACTGTGCTGCTGTTCAGCCACTAAGTCATGTCTGACTTTTTGCAATACTATATGTAACTATAAAATTAAAATTCACTGCTTTAAAAAAAGAAGAGTGTCAGGCACATAGTGCTGATTATAAGTTATTTTACTATGTGCTTGTACTTAATGCTCTTGAAAGGATTTTCAGTGTTTAGGTAAAAATTATTTTTTTCAAAGGATTTGAGAACTGTTCACTAGCACGTGGAGTTCTGTATAACAGCTATTTCATAAATCTTCTTATTGACATGTTTTTGCTTTGAAGTTCATGAAAGGGTCTCAATTTCCTTAACATTTGCCTCATTGCATAATGTCCCCAAATATTTTGTCATTTATGCACCTCTGTGAACCTAGGACACAATAAATTAAGTTAATTAGCACAGATAATTAGTGTCCACATTATGTATCACCCACATAATGTATCAATTCAACATTGCTTCTTTGTTCCTGAAACATCCAATTTGACTAACACACGAGAGTAAAGTAATATAAGGTTCAATTCTATTTACTAGCATCTGGTTGTATTCTCTTGATAAGTCAGACAATTAAATAATTCCTTGGTAATTTTTAGTATTAATTTCATATATCCTTTCTGGTTACCAGAATTATTATTCCTTAAAAGTAGCAATTATTGCTAATTTGGTTCCATATTTGATATTGATTCCCACTAAATGATTCTGAATCTAAAAACTATTGTGTGATTTTTAGGTCTTAAAAACATGTACTCATGTAACTTTTCCATTTCTTAGCTCATTTAATTTGTGATTTAGTTAGGCAGTTTTGCAAAGTTAATTTGGTCATATCTGAAATCTAGACACGGTTGTTATTTGCTCTGTAATACACAATTCATGAGCAACAGCTATTTTTTTCGCTGTTCTAGAATCATTGGTTTGTTAGTTCAGCGAGGGTTGTCAGAAATCTCAAGAGTATATATTTTGTAGTCCTTTCATTTTCCAAGCAGGAGGCCTGAAGAGGTTGCATGATAGACCCAGGTTCAAAACCCAGCCTACGCCATGGCTGTCTTCTGCTTCTTCATCCTTTTCATCATCCCTTCCCTTCCCTTAAAAAATGCTTCTCTGTTTTTCCAACTCTCATTGTCTCAAGCCAAGCAAACGTGGCTGGTCCTCAGTTGTAGGAGGGCAAGCGGCAGGTTCTTGAAGGTAGGGCCAAACATGCTGATAGTATGATGGGGAGAGGGCATTTGAGCTAGGGCAGCTCCTGAGGGTTTTGAGTAGGTGAATGAGGAAGGAGGGGGAGGAAATAGCCCGGAATAGACCACAGAGTCACAGAGAGAGAGCCATGGTGAACAGGCTACTTAGTCATCTTCCTTATCAGACCCCATTCCATTGTTGACGTGTTCTGTCCACCTCCTCTTAGTGGGGTTTCTCAAAGTTGCTTCTTCCCCTCCAGTTTCACTGTTACATCCCATCCAGCTCTTCACTTTCACCATTCTAGCTAATGTGATTCTTTTACCTAGATTCCCTGTCCTGACTTTTCCCCACCCAGGTCCACCCTGCATGCCCCTCTTTGAACAAATCTGGCCTCATCAGGTACTTCATTTCAACCTCAGCAAACTCCTTATTGTCTTGTAGGGGGAAGTCCAAATAAGCATCATCACATCTGTCTTTCTAGCTCATCTCCAACTCTCTTCATTTCTTTTTTTAAATTGAAAGATAATTGCTTTACAGAATTTTGTTGTTTTCTATCAAACCTCAACGTGAATCAGCCATCAGTTCAGTTCAGTTCAGTCGCTCAGTCATGTCTGACTCTTTGCGACCCCATGAATCGCAGCACACCAGGCCTCCCTGTCCATCACCAACTCCGGGAGTTCACTCAGACTCACGTCCATCGAGTCAGTGATGCCATCCAGCCATCTCATCCTCGGTTGTCCCCTACTCCTCCTGCCCCCAATCCCTCCCATCAGAGTCTTTTCTAGTGAGTCAACTCTTCGCATGAGGTGGCCAAAGTACTGGAGTTTCAGCTTTAGCATCATTCCTTCCAAAGAACACCCAGGACCGATCTTTAGGATGGACTGGTTGGATCTCCTTGCAGTCCAAGGGACTCTCAAGAGTCTTCTCCAACACCACAGTTCAAAAGCATCAATTCTTCGGTGCTCAGCCTTCTTCACAGTCCAACTCTCACATCCATACATGACCACTGGAAATACCATAGCCTTGACTAGATGGACCTTAGTGGGCAAAGTAATGTCTCTGCTTTTCAATATACTATCTAGGTTGGTCATAACTTTTCTTCCGAGGAGTAAGCGTCTTTTAATTTCATGGCTGCAATCACCATCTGCAGTGATTTTGGAGCCCCCCAAAATAAAGTCTGACACTGTTTCCCCTGTTTCCCCATCTACTTCCCATGAAGTGATGGGACCAGATGCCATGATCTTTGTTTTCTGAACGTTGAGCTTTAGGCCAACTTTTTCACTCTCCTCTTTCACTTTCATCAAGAGGCTTTTTAGGTCCTCTTCACTTTCTGCCATAAGGGTGCTGTCATCTGCATATCGGAGGTTATTGATATTTCTCCTGGTAATCTTGATTTCAGCTTGTGTTTCTTCTAATCCAGCATTTCTCATGATGTACTCTGCATATAAGTTAAATAAGTAGGGTGACAATATACAGCCTTGACATACTCCTTTTCCTATTTGGAACCAGTCTGTTGTTCCATGTCTAGTTCTAACTGTTGCTTCCTGACCTGCATACAGATTTTTCAAGAGGCAGGTCAGGTGGTCTGGTATTCCCATCTCTTTCAGAATTTTCCACAGTTTACTGTGATCCACACAGTCAAAGGCTTTGGCATAGTCAATATACATATATCCCCTCCCTTTTGAACCTCCCTCCCATCTCCCTCCCCATCCCACACCTCGAGGTTGATACAGAGCCCCTGTTTGAGTTTTCTGAGCCATACAGCAAATTCCTGTTGGCTATCTATTTTACATATGGTAATGTAAGTTTCCATGTTACTCTTTCCATATATCTCACCCTCTCCTCCCCTCTCCCCATGTCCATAAGTCTATTCTCTGTGTCTGTTTCTCCATTGCTGCCCTGTAGATAAATTCTTCAGTACCATTCTTCTAGATTCCATATGTGTTAGAATATGATCTTTCTCTTTCTCTTTCTGACTCACTTCACTCTGTATGATAGGTTCTAGGTTTATCCACTTCATCAGAACTGACTCAAATGCATTCCTTTTCATGGCTGAGTAATATTTCATTGTGTATATATGTAACACAAATTCTTTATCCATACATCTGTTGATGAACATCTAGGAGCCTTCCTTATTCTAGCTATTGTAAAGAGTGCTGCAATGAACACTGGGACACATGTGTCTGTTTCAATTTTGGCTTCCTCAGGGTATATGCCTAGGAGTGGGATTGCTGGCCATGTGGTGGTTTTATTCCTAGTTTTTAAAGAAATCTCCATATCACCTTCCATTGTGGTTGTATCAATTTACATCCCCACCAACAGTTCAAGAGTGTTCCCTTTTCTCCAAACCCTCTCCAGCATTTATTGTTTATAGACTTTTCGATGATGGCCATTCTGACCACTGTGAAATGATATCTCATTGTAGTTTTGATTTGCATTTCTCTAATAATGAGCAATGTTGAGCATCTTTTCATGTGTTTGTTAGCCATCTGTATGTCTTCTTTGGAGAAATGTCGGTTCAGGTCTTTTCCCCACTTTTTGATTGAATTGTTTGTTTTTCTGGCATTGAGCTATATGAGCTACTTGTATATTTTGGAAATTAATCCTTTGTCAGTTGTTTCATTTGCTATTATTTTCTCCCATTCTGAGGGTTGTCTTTTCACCTTGCTTATGGTTTCCTTTGCTGTGCAAAAGCTTTTAAGTTTAATCAGGCCCCACTTGTTTACTTTTGTTTTTATTTCTGTTACTGTAGGCGGAGAAAGGCAATGGCAACCCACTCCAGTACTCTTGCCTGGAAAATCCCATGGACGGAGTAGCCTGGAAGGCTGTAGTCCATGGGGTCGCTGAGGGTTGGACACGACTGAGTGACTTCACTTTCACCTTTCACTTTCCTGCATCGGACAAGGAAATGGCAACCCACTCCCGTGTTCTTGCCTGGAGAATCCCAGGGATGGGGGAGCCTGATGGGCTGCCATCTATGGGGTCGCACAGTCGGATACGACTGAAGTGACTTAGCAGTTACTGTAGGAGGTGAGTTATAGAGGATCTTTGATTTATGTCATCGAGTGTTCTGCCTTTGTTTTCCTCTAAGAGTTTTATAGTTTCTGGTCTTTCATTTAGGTCTGTAATCCATTTTGAGTTTATCTTTGTGTACGGTGTTAGGAAGTGTTCTAATTTCATTCTTTTACATGTCACTGTCCAGTTTTCCCGGCACCACTTATTAAAGAAGCTCTCTTTGCCCCATTATATATTCTTGCCTCCTTTGTCAAAAATGAGGTACCCATAGGTGCCTGGGTTTATTTCTGGGCTTTCTGTCTTGTTCCATTGGTCTGTATTTCTGTTTTTGTGCCAGTGCCATACTGTCTTGATGACTGTAGCTTTGTAGTATAATCTGAAGTCAGGAAGGCTGATTGTTCCCGCTCCATTCTTCTTTCTCAAGACTGCTTTGGCTATTCAGGGTCTTTTGTGTTTTCATATGAATTGTGAAATTTTTGTTCTAGTTCTGTGAAAAATGCCATTGGTAATTTGATAGGGATCATATTGAATCTGTAGATTGCATTTGGTAGTATAGTCATTTTCACAATATTGATTCTTCCTATCTGGGAACATGGAATATCTCTCCCTATGTTTATGTCATCTTTTATTTCTTTCATTAATGTCTTATAGTTTTCTGTGTACAGTTCTTTTGTCTCCTTAGGTAAGTTTATTCCTAGATACTTAATTCTTTTTGTTGAAATGGTGAATGGGATTGATTCCTTAACTTCTCTTTCTGATTTTTTATTGTCAGTATGTAGAAATGCAAGTGATTTCTGTGTATTGATTTTGTATCCTGCAACTTTGCTAAATTCACTGATTAGTTCTAGTAATTTTCTGATACTATCTTTAGGGTTTTCTATTTCACCTGAAAACAGTGAGAGCTTTACTTCTTTTCTGCTCTGGATTTCTTTTATTTCTTTTTCTTCTCTGATTGCTATAGCTAGGACTTCCAAAACTATGTTGAATAATAGTGGCAAAAGTGGACACCCTTGTCTTGTTCCTGATCTTAGGGGGAATGCTTTCAGCTTTTCACCATTGAGAATGTTTGCTGTAGGCTTATCATATATGGCCTTTACTATGTTGAGGTAGATTCCTTCTATGTCCATTTTTTAAAGAGTTTTAATCATAAATGGGTGCTGAATTTTGTCAAAGGCTTTTTTGCATCTATTGAGATTATCATATGATTTTTATCTTTCAATTTGTTAATATGGTGTGCCACATTGATTGATTTGCATATATTGAAAAATCCTTGCATTCCTGGAATAAACCTAACTTGATCATGGTGTATGAGCTTTTTGATGTTTACTAAAATTTTGTTCAAGATTTCTGTATCTATGTTCATCAATGATATTGGCCTGTAGTTTTCTTTTTTTGTGTTGTCTTTGTCTGGTTTTGGTATCAGGGTGATTGTGGCCTTGTAGAATGAGTTTGAAAGTGTTCCTTCCTCTACAATTTTTTTCAAAGTATTTCAGAAAAAAAAATAGGTTTAAAAAAATTAAAATTATAAAAAGAGAAAAAGGAAGAAAACAATGGAAGAAGAAATAAAAAAGAAAAAAAAAAACAGGAAAACTCCACAGAACTGCAAAAGTCCAACATAGAGGCAGAAGTTTATATCAACAATAAAAAATGTGGCTGAATATACACATATGCATATATACCATAAGCAAAATTAAAACAGTCCAACAAAAAATAAAGTACAATAGATTGACCCAGCAAACAAAGGAAACCAAAAATTATATCTTCCAGAACAAAACTAACTAAAGCACCAACTGGAAAACAAAACTATAGCAAGATGCCAATTTGGAAATAAAGCAATGAAGATAAAACTAACAAATATGTTGAGAGGAAAGAAAAGAAGAATAGATATGCAAAGTTAAATAGAGGTAGATGAAGAAGATTTATACACATTAAAGATTAATGGCAAGGGGAAAAGAAGAGTAGGAAAGGCAAACAAAGGGATAAAAGTAGAAAAAATATTACAGGCTTAAAAAATTAAAAATTAAAATTATAAAAAAGGGGAAAAAAAAGGAAGAAGAAAGAAAAAAGGGGAAAAAGAAAAAAAAAAAGAAGGAAAACTCCACAGAACTGCAAAAGCCCAACATAGAAGCAGAGGTTTATAACAATAAAAAGTGTGACTGAATATACACTATACACATACATCCATAAGCAAAATCAAAACAGTCCAACAAAAATAAAGTACAATAGATTGACCCAGCAAACAAAAGATACCTAAAATTATATCTACCAGAACAAAACTACCTAAAGCACAAACTGGGAAACAAAGCTTAAGTAAGGTGCCAATTGGAGAATAAAGCAATGAAAAGAAAGCTAATAAATATGAAAAGAGGAAAGGAAAGAAAGAATAGATATGCAAAGTTAAATAGAAATAGATAAAGAAGACTTATATACATTAAAGATTAGCTGCAAGGGGAAAAGAACAGTACGGAAAGCAAACAAAGGAATAAATGCAGAAAAAAATAATAATAGGTTTAAAGAGCTAAAAATTAAAATTAAAAAAGAGAGAGAGAGAAAAAAGGGAAAACTCCATAGAACTACAAAAAACCAATGTAGAGGCAGAGGTTTATAACAATTATAAAAAATGTGACTGAGGAAAAAAAAGCCCTCAAACTCTTAGTTAGATGTCACAGTGCCAATAAAATTGACAACTACAACAGAGGGGGTAAAAATGACAAAAAAGAAAAAATCCAAAAGAATCTACAGAACAAGTCAAAACATAGGAATAATAAATGTTTCTCTTGAGTCTCTGCTGTCAGAGTCCTTTCCTGCGCTGGGAGTCACAGTCCACCTCACCTCCCTAGGATGCCCTCCAACACTGTGCTGATCTCTGGACATGCTGTTGGGGCAGCTCAGATTCTAATCTGGTCCTACTCCTGTGTATTCTTGCCTCCAATGCCCACAGCTATCAGAATTAGTGTGTTTTCTTTTGTAGGAGCTCTCAATGATCTTTTGTATATTCCATAGACACAGAGTCTGCCTAGTTGATCATGCGGATTTAATCTGCCTATTGTACAGCTGATGCGAAGGTTTTGGGTCTTCTTCTTTAGCCACACTGCCCCTGGGTTTCAACTGTGGTTTTATTTCCATCTCTGCATGTGGCTCGTCCACTGGGGTTTGTTCCTGAGGCTGCCCTGGAAGACGTGGGTTTGCCCCTGTGAGGGCCAGGTGTGGAAGTGGTGCAGCACATTGAATTGCAGGGGTTCTGGCAGCACCAGGTACTCAGGGGGGTTGGTGGCTAGGGCAGCAGGAAATACAGTGCTCTAGAAGGGTATGGCAACTAGTATTGGCCCATGCGCTCCAGGATTCTTGCCTGGAGAACCCCCCTGATAGAGAAGCCTGGCAGGCCACAGTCTACAGGGTCGCAAAAAGCTGGACACTACAGAAGCAACACTGTGTGCATAGACACAAGATATTTTTTGTCTGTGGCAGCTCTGCCCCAGTGAGGGTTGAGCGTGAAGGTGGTGCAGCTGCTTGGCTTGCGGGGATCCTGGGGGCACCAAATGTGCAGGAACATGGACTGCCTCCACTAAAGGAGTTATGGCCCTGTCAGAGTCTTGGTTTGAGCCTCTTGTAGCTGGCGTCAGAAGGCCTCTTTGGCCTGTCTTTCTCCATAGCTCTGCCTGTTCAGGCACTTAGAGGGCTCTGTTGCCTGGGGTCCTTCTCTGTTGTTCCTCACATCAGGCACATAGAAGGCCACCCCCCGCCCCCCCCGCCCCCCGCCCCGCCCATGGCTGGGGTCCTACTCTGCAGATCAGCACATCAGGCACTTAAAGGGGCACCTGGGTGCGGTCCTACTCTGTAGTTCAGTGCCTCCGGCATTTGATGGGCCGGCCTCTCTATTGTTCAGCTGTCCTTGCTAGCGTGTGGGGAGAGAGAGAGGCTATGGTGATGGTTCCACTCCCTATGCGTGACCCCCTATTACCTTGCTTCCATGGCTGCCTGGCTTTCCTCCACAGGCACGTCCCACCACGATCTCCCTCAGATCTCCTAGATCCGTCTCTCTGAAGTCAACAACAGCCCTTACCCTGGGATTGCTCCACAATCCCTAAACTCCAGCTCCCAGCTGCTGCACCTTCCAGGGGGCCTGCATCCCTGTCTGGGATGGCTGCAGCAAGGACTGTCTGATTCTCACGCCATTTAGGCGGCCACAGATCAGCTATTTCACTCTCAGCCGTAAATATTTCTCCTCTTGACTCAGACAATTGCCCTGATGTGGGCATCAGACCCTTGCTTCAGTTCCCCCACCTGCTGAGGGCAGGTCCAGTCCTACCAACACTCCTGTTTTTCCCTCTAGTTCCTTCGTCCTACCGAGTTTTGCGTGGTTCTATATATTCTTTTCCGCTGCTCAGGTCCTCCTGTGTGCTCTCAGCTGGTGTTCTGCATGCACTTCTGTGTCTGAAGGTGTATTGCTGATGTTTCCATGAGATAGATGTACTCCACGTCCACCTACTCTTCCTCCATCTTGTTCTCCCCCACCTCCAACTCTTGCAGCCACTCACCGTGCTGGCTGGCTATGCTTGCCCTCTCTGTTCACACCATGGAAAGTCCTCCCCCTTGTTTCCTTCGCACCTTCTCCACCCAGAGAAGTGCATGGATCTTTTCAAGTTATGTTTTTTCTTGGATCTATGCCCAGAAGTGGGATTGTTCGAACATATGGCAGTTCTATTTAGTTTTTTAAGGAACTATTCTTCATAGTGGTTGTACCAACTGATTTCTGCTAACAGTGTAGAATAATTCCTTTTTCTCCACACCCTCTCCACCATTTACTGTTTGTAGATTTTTAACTTAATCTTTCTTGGACCCATATCACTGACCTCATTCCATGACCTTTCCAGTCATCACAGCCCTATGACCTCATGTTTTGCACTAAGACATATCAGTCTATGTGCAGGTTTATCAATCATCTGAAATCAAGTAATCTTCTGTCTTCTCTTTTTCTTTTTTTCCTTTAAAAGTTGCCATAAACTTTCGTACTTAAACTGTTAGGCTTTATTTTCTGTCTATATGAAGAAAAGTTCCTGTACATTAATTTTGTCTTATTTCTTTGTTTAATTAAACAATCTCTCTTTGCCATAGTCCAGGCCTGACTTAAATTTCTTTTTTTCATTGTCTATTGTCTTTCTTATGACATTTTCCAGGATCTGTACTAATTTAGGGGATCTTTTATCTCGATCATACTCATCAAGCAAAGAGGTAATTTTTTTCTGAAGGTGTTTGTGAAAATTCTTTTGTATAGCTACTTCCTCTTATGGATTGTTCTTTTATACTTCTTACTTAATGGCATTGCTTTTTGTTTTAAAAAGGAGCTCTGAGCAGCAATGCTGGTTGAAGAGACACAGTACCTATTCCCTTGAAACAGCTGAATTTTCTTTGTAATTTTACTTTTTTTAATTGGAAGAATAATTACAATGTTCTGTTGGTTTCTGCCCTACAACTTATGGTTGATTCTATAAGTATATATATACTTATGGAATATATATATATATCCCATATAAACATATGTATACACATATACACATACATATAAATATATATACATAAATCATATATATATATATATACACACACACACACACACATATATCCCCTCCTTCCTGTGCCTCCATCCCACCTGTCCTGTCCCTCTAGGTCATCACAAAGCATTGAGCTGAGTGAGCCCTTTGTGCTGTACAGCAGCTTCCCACTAGCCATCTATTTTACACATATAGATAGTGTATATATGTCAATGCCACTCTCTTGATTCATCTAACAGGCTCCTTCCCGCATTGCGTCCACAAGATGTTCTCGATACCTGCATCTTTATTTCTGCCTTGCAAATTGGTTCACTAGTACCATTTTTCTAGATTCCATATATATGCATGAAACAGCTGAATTTTAAACATCCTTGGGAAGCACCTAAATGTGCCTCTTGTGACAGTCCTAGGTCCACTTTTATATTTAGGTTGATATATCTATCAACAGTCTCAAAGTTTAGGGACAACAGATTTAGTTTTGTTAATTTCATACAAACACTTTATCTATTTTTTCTTTTACTATTCCTTCATCTTCTGTCTACACTTTCTTAGAAAAATTTAAGATTGGTTTTAAGTGCCCATTTGCAAGAAAGTGGGATCAAAAGTTGCTATTCTCAGTATCATGAGTAGATCTCCCATAAGGAGCTCAAATCTTTGCGCCAGGAGAGAAGAGAAGTTACCTGTTGATTTCCCCATCTGGCTCCTGTGCTGCTGGCCCTAAGGCTCCAAACCCAGCTGAAGCACTAGCCCAAAATACAGTTTTTAGTTCTCTGTCCTGTTTTCTCCTTGTTGCCTGTGTGAACCACAGTAGGATTGTGCTTGGACAATTTGTCCTCTTGTTCTTCTTCCATGTTTTCTCTTTTACACTAGTCAGAATAAAATGCTGAATCTTCCATACATCAGAGTGAAGGAAAAAACAGGGGTTTCTTATGCTTATCCATATTCATCCCATGCACAGGAACACACACACACACAGACATATATATATACACAAATTTGCACAATAAAAATAATTTAGTAATGCTTAGTTTTGAATACCTGTTGTTCACCAAACATTTTGTAAACACTATCCACAAATATCTCCAAAGCCCTGTAAACCAGGCAGGAATGATCATGGGTTATTGTGTTCAGTGGATCACTGAGCTTTGAGGGACACTCAAACAGGCTCAGCTGACCTCATGGAATGTCATGTAGAGGGCAGCCCTGAGGGTCCTTAACTCATCCCTCAGCGGTCTTCACCTTTTATGTCACGTTCCCCACCTGTCTAGGATATTAGACTGTTCTGCATTCCCTTCCTATCAAAAAATATGCTTCCTGGAATTTCTATCCTTGGTAAAGTACTGAGCAACCTTATTCACTCTCAAGCCTTCCAAATCTAGACCTACAAACTGAGGTCTCACCCAAGATCATGACTGGAATACCCAAAGATCTCTAAATCCACTTGCCTGTTGGTGGAGACTTAACATAGTATGTGCCATTCTTCTTTTTATGCTTCTTTTCTCTGGTACTCAAGGCAGAAACCAGGAGTCACCACCCTCAGTTCATCGCTCCCTGCAAGTATCACACCAAGCTGATCAATGTGTCTTATAAGACTGATGGGGACCACACTTATGGGCTCCAAAGTTCCTGGTGTTCAGGCCCCAGGTGCCTTGTGTTGGAACAAGTGTTTGAACTCCATTTATTGACCTTGCTGCTCTGGGTCTCACAGGCTGAGAGTCTGCCTCAGTATGGCAACCAGAGGGATATATCTAAGATGGAGAACTAACCATTCCACTCTCAGGAGAGACAATTAAAAAGCCCCTTGGAGAGCACACCTAGGTTCAGTCATACAGCACCAGGGACTGGTATTCTCTTGATAATTTTTCCTTTCAGACTTAGCTCCCAGCTCCACTCTCCAGGATGTATACAAGGATCCCATGTGCTGAAACTCCAGGACCATGAGTCTAGCTCTCAGAGCCTGCAGTCCCTCCATCAGGATACTGCCACCCTGCCTTCACCCCCATAGGGGCCAGAGACATGCACCCACACCCACAACTGCTCCAGTGTATGTCTCTGGGCTACCTGGTACATAATGCTCCCTGCATTTTTCATCCATGACTGTAATGATTCATTCATCTGTCCCTTCTTTTTCTCTTTTTGAGAAAATAAGCTCCTTGAGGACAAACATTATGTCCTTCTCTCCAGTGTCTCCAGCCCTTTTCCAGCATCTTCTTTTGCTGGACTGTTGGTTTGTAAAACCCTAGGGGTTTGGGCAGCGTATGTGTCTCTTTGTGGGAACTTCGGGTTGCCAGTGCCCGGTGTCATGCCAAGTGACTCCTTCCTGAGATGGTGGAGAGACAGAGGTGGCCCCGGCTCCCCTTCCTCCTGCTTCACAGCACAATGGTGGCTTTCCAAGACCCACTCCACTGGCATGAAAACATTCCTCCTTAATCACACGTCCTCAGACAGGCGTTTCTCAGCACCTGAATGGCTCTGGCTATCACCAGTCAATTGTCATTCTGGAAACACCGGAGGATTTTTGCAAACACACTCAGAACTTGGGAGCGGGGGAAGGCAGACCTTGTGTGATTGCACTGGGACTCAAGGGCAAACCTCAGCTCCCTGGCTGTGGCCATGTGCCAGGCCTCTGTGCTTGCAAAGACAGAACAGCCTTTTGAAGTGCTGCAGATTTAAAACAGGGAATCAGTTAACATCTCCCTAAGCAGTCAGTAGTGGGAACGAGGAGGGTGTTTGATCATGGGGAGAATGGCCTGGCCCGTGCCTCCCAGGTGATAAAGCTTGCTGCAAAGCAGAAATTAAAACGAGAGGAACTGGGGAGTGGCAAAGGCACTCTCATTAAAAGAAGTGGCAGGCATGGGGGTATTTTGTATCAGGAAATCAGGTGTGAGGTTGGAGGGCTTTAGAAGGCTTGTTCTGGCATTCCCTTGTTGGTACTTGTGATGGAAATCAGATTGCTATCAGAGCCCTAATGCCAAGTGCCTCTCTCTATTCCTCCTGATGGAAGGTAACTGAACAGGAGAGCAGGTGGCTTTGGCCCTGGGATGTGTGTCTCTTTACTTGGGCACTTCACTTCTTTTCATGCTTCCTGTACACAGATGTCCGTATTATTCATGATGCAGGCAGCAGTGGAAAGTGACGAGAGTAAAGATTTCAAATTTAAATTCGAACCCGAGTTCTGTCTCTTATTGGAGTCCATAAACAAATCACTTAGTCTCTTTGACTCTTCAATTCCTGATGTGTTCAGTGGGAAAAAGCCAGTGCTGAATCTACAGCATCATGAGGAGGCTGGAAAAATTCTACCATCAATGCCCTCAACTCTGGTCAAGTCTATTCCTTGTGAATGAGTTCCTCACATGATATCTGTATTCCGTGCTCGGGAATTCTTAACTATCTTTCCCGCTTTCTTTAAAAAAATCTAACTAATTTTACAGTAGGGTCTTGTTGGTTATCTTTTGGCTGTGCTGGCTTGTCACTGCTTGCAGGCTTCCTCTCTAGTTGTGCATGTGGGTTTCTGGTTGTGGTGAACAGTCTTCTCTAGTTGCAGAGCACGGGCACTAGAGCTCGTGGCTCAGGAGTTGCAGCCCGTGGGCTTAGTTGCCTCGCTTGCATGTGGGATCTTAGTTCCAGGACTAAGGAGTCAACCTGTGTCCCCTGCACTGGAAAGTGGATTCTTAACCACTGGACCACCAAGCAGGTCTCCTAGCCTCTTTTTATCTGAAATATAGATCCATTAAAAAAAAAACAACCTGCTGCCACATGCCCATAATACGAAACCACAAAATCACCATTAAGCATTTCCCCATAAGATCAAGAAATAAAATCTGACTCTACCACACTGAAAAAAGTAATAGACTTGTAGTGTGGCCCCATAAGCTATTAGAGTAATGGGAACGCTCCTTGGATCTATTCCTTGTTGACTATTAGAATTATTAATGAACAGATTAATGCATTAGTGTATAATTAGAAACCACTTTCTGCACTTTGGAGGGAGAATTTCACAAAACCTACAAGGAGGTGTTCCATTATCATTTTTAAAAATTGAAGTATAGATGATGTACAATGTTGTGTTAATTTCAAGCATATGGCAAAGTGATTCATATAAATACACATCAATATTATATATGTATATATATCATATGTATATGTACATATTCTTCTTCAGGTCCTTTTCCATCTACTACCATTACATCTATTACTGGCCCAGCTGAAATGCCACAGCCTATATCAGCTGATTAAATGAAAGCTGAGCTAGAAGTAACCAGTTTTCTATGAATAGCAAAATAATCCACCAATGAATCCAGGTATCACTGCCCAGCCTGAAATTAAAGATCAAGGGACTAATTGCAGTGGGTATTGGAAGGCCAGCCTCAAAGCCCAGAAATGTCATGTTACCATGGCTCACAGGACCTTAAGGCAAAGCCCCAAGACCGTCACCAAAGAGACTCAGCCTCCTACAGAGGAGGGGAAATACCATTTTCCAGACTAATTAATTTCCCGTTTCCATAATACAGTTGTACTTAGGGTACTGCGTGCTCTTTGTAATCTAATTTCAGTTGAATTACTTTTTTACAATCTGCTCAAAATGTGTTTACGACAGAGAATCATTATAGAAAAAATTTCTTTTCCATTTCAGCTTGCTTCCCCCTCCTCCCCTTCTTTCTGTGTCTCTACTTTGACATGTGTTTCCCTCTGTTACACAGATCAACTGAGTTGTGCAATCCAAGTTTCTTCCTTCTTCATTTGATTGTCTCCTCAATCTCCTTCCTTTGTCCATTCCTTTATTAAGAAAAACAACTTGTTTTCTTCAACAGTTTTCCAAGTGGCTGGTACACATAAGTTAAAATCGTATGGGCTCCTTTTAAATTACTTGGCCTGTA